>NC_143053.1:59911136-60214166 GCF_052426305.1 Pelodiscus sinensis | reverse complement strand
TGAAGAAATACTTCCTTTTGTTCCTTTTAAACCTGCTACCTATTCATTTCATTTGGTGACCCCTAGTTTTTGTGTTATGGGAAGGAGTAAATAATTTTTCCTTATTCACTTTCTCCATACCAGTAATGATTTATAGACCTCTATCATATCCCCCAACCTGAAAAATCCAAGACTTTTTAATCTCTGCTCATATGGCAGCCATTCCTTACCTCTACTCATTTTTGTTGCCCTTCTCTGAACCGTTTCCAATGCTAAGGTATCTTTTTTAAGAGGAGGGCATCCACTCCCAGGCTTCCATCACTACAACTGTTGTTTCTCTTGGGTGGTGAATTGACAGACGTCTTGCTCCTTTCCAGCTAGAGCATTTCCAGGCTGCACAGTTGCCTGCCTTTACTGCATCATTCCTGACATACACAGGTTGCTGGAACACCTGCTTTCTTTCTCTTCAGAAGAAACAAATAACTGTAATTATGACAGGTGCAAGATACCTCACAGCTCTTTCTAAGCCAGCCTACTGTATTCTTTGGGTAAAAAGTATTCAGAGAGAACATATTAAAAACAATAAAAGAACCTACACACATATTAATAAGCTCAACAGAGATCAGCCCATCTCAAGAGCTCTGGCAAGTGCTGTCTTTTATCCCTTCTATCTCACCCTAGGGGTGTCCTTGTGGTTGCAAGTTCATCAGTGCTTCAGCTCAGAACAAATACACAGTCTTATGAGGCCTCATTAGGCCATCTATTTCCAATCTCCCCCAAAGGATGAGGGCACTCCATGGACCAGGGGTCTTCTCTGCTTGCTGGATCAGGAAGAAAGCACTGAGAGGCAGGTTAAACCCCCAACTTTTGTATAAATCTAAACATTTTTCTTTGTCTGTGTCTAGAGAATGTCATTTGAACCAATTTATGCCTATATCCCCATCAGACAGCAGAGGGCTGATAAAGATATATTATCACCCCACCTCTGTACTAGTGAAGTTGCATACAATACCATCATAACACACATGCAATGCATTTTAATACAACGGGCCCTCAAAGGTGTTATCCCTAATTCAGTAAGGTTTAATTTCTCAATAAATCTTGTTTTAATTCCATTGTATTTCTTCAGGATATTATAGGACACTACAACCTGTCACAGTGTACATTGGTCATTCTCACCTATCACATATCAAATTATCTAATCTGTTCATGAGAAACTCTCTTTATAGAATACCAAATGAAATTTGATATAATAGATCTTTTTTAAATTGGTGGATACCATTTCCATGTACAGGGCATCTGTACATCACAGACCATGGACAGCTTTTCCCTTTAGCTACTTCAAGACCCCTTTGATTTGCCCCCTAATTTTAATGCTCTTAAAAGACAGTACTGGAGATATAATTTTTTTTAAAAAACTGAATAAACCATTAAAGCCATCAAGTATTAAATAGTTCATGCATTGCAATAAATATTTACAGATTCAGAAACAAATGGAAAAAAAATCCTTATAAATAAATCAAACACAGAGTAACATAAATTTAACTTTCAGTATTTATGATTCCATCTGAATCAAATATCCAATTGGCCTCCCAATCAATGTATTGGGGACAAATAATTTAACTCTTTCTCTATTTAAGATTGGTATATATAGGTTATCAATGTACTGCCCTTGTCTAATAAAACAGATTCATAGATCTCGCTGCACTCGAGAGAAATATGGTTTAACTGAAAGAAATAAAGGTACATTTGTCATTTTAAAATAGCTTTTCACAAAATTTAGGGTTAACTTTGTGTAAGAAATCTTAACAACAACATCCACGATAAAATCTTCATTGCTTCTCTAGGTTTATTCTAAGAAAGGGAAGTGTTGCATATTCTGACCTTTTTCAAGATGATGTACTATATCTATCCCTGTAAGGCACTGGTTGACTTTTGTAATAAGTGTTTTTGGATGAGAAAGCATTTGTTACTAAACAAAAATCAAACCAGTGGCCTTTAGCTTTAATGGATCCAATGACCTGATGGTTGTTTCTCATCTATCTGTTTAGCAGGTGTGAAAACTTGTCATATCACCCTTTCTAAGTATTTTTGTTTTGTGCAAGGACCTAATATAGTTTTCAACTATAAAAACCAGCATTGCCCTGAGTCCATTGTCACAATCCAATATTACGCTGGTTTCAAAGACCAGATACCGCTCTCTTTTTAGCAGCAGAAATTTGGAATAATTCTATTGAGTACCCTATACTCAAGCCAACCACCCCTGCGGAAATCCACCCTGCTGAGTACATGCCTTACTTAGGGCATGTCTATATTTACAGCAAGATCAATGCTCCAGAGGGCCATCTCCTAGCGTTGATTAATATATCTATATAAGTATAGACACGTAAATTGAATGCCGAGGGCAGCCCCCCCGGCGTCCAGTATTCCTCCTTTAACAAGGAATAAGGAAAGCCAACAGGAACGTTTGCTTCCGCCAACCTCCCGCTGTGTGGACAACACCAAGGCTTGGCTTAAGGTAAGCCAACTCCAGCTACGCATTTTGCATAACGGGAGTTGCATAATTTAAGCTTACCTTCCTGGTCCAGTATAGACCAGGCCTTAGTGCCCTGTTGCACAATGCTTACAAGTTATTTGGATATTTTTATGGATCCATTTTAACGGTCACACTTCAGGCATGCACACTAATTACCCAGTAGCCATATTTTAATAATCATCTCCTAACATTCTGATGGAAAGAGGACTGTATAAATAATTTTGGTACATACTAAAGTCATTTGTACCCTTCTTCAGTCAATGTGCAGGTTTGTAATGACTAAGGAAGGACTCTGTGTACACTCTTTCCAAGTATGTCTGGAATGAGACAGGACACAGAAGAGGTCTTTACCTCACTGACAGGATGATCCTTAATTCTTTACTCATGCTGAATAGCATATGCACACTTAAAAAAAATATCTTAATTTGGGGATTAAACTACCCAAACAAGTTTTTTTTCCAGTTTATATAAGCAAGTAGTACCAAATAAGATTCTGCAAAAGAAAGCCGGCATTGGGATTGTAAATGTTATAAGCCTGTTTGAAAATTATAATACAAATGCAGGTCTGAGTAGCTCAAAAGCTTGTCCATCTCATATGTAAAAGATATTACCTCGCTCACCTTCTGCATCTCATATCCTGGGACCAAGAGAGCAACAAAAACACTGCATATTTCTTGCCTGCTATTCTTATCATGTGCCCCTCTCTCCACTGGCTCTCCTCCATCACATTAAGTTCTAGCTTCTTGAGCTTATATTTAAGTCCCCACATAACTGTACTTTGACCTATTTAGTTGCCCTGGTCTCCTATCATGTCCCTGAACTCACCACTCCATCAATAATAGCAATCTCAACATCCAGTTTGCCTTCTTCTCTCACAACCGTCTCCACATGTTCTGTGAAATGTTACTGCAAAGTTACTAATTCAATGACACCTACAAGAATCAGCCTAACTCATCATCTTATCTGGTGAGCAAGCTGCTCATATGTATGGAGGCAAGGGAGTGAATGTTGGGAAGGAGAGGTATTAGGGGATCACTGTGGGAAAAAGACAAGGAGGTTGAATGGTAGAGAGAGAACATAGCAAGAGGAAATTGATGTGTTTAGCTTAAAAACAACAACAAAGCCATGTTAAACTAAAATATGTGCCAATAGTCACCTCAATCACTTACCTAATATATCGTTTCCCCCCATCTTTTGTTTTTTGTAGACTGGAAAGAATCAAGCACCCGTTGGATGTTATTGCAATAGACATGATAAATATTGATAATGTTGTAGTCGTAAGTAAGTGAATTAAGTTGACTTACGTAAGATTTGTGTCTGTTCTAGAGCTCCTGAATATAGCTTAGACTGGAATATAGCACAGAACAGAGGTAACCCTCAAGAGAAATAACAAAAATATTGAACAGTGATGTGTAAGCAAAACAAAGGATTTGGGTCCTTCAATACAGGAATATTTTTGTTATCAAAATTATACTAGTGTCGATGTTTTTAAAGCTAGTTCCTGGGGCTACATCTAGACTACATCCCTCTGTCGATGGAAGGATGCAAATCAAGCACATCAAAATTGCTAATGAAGCAGGGATTAAAATATCCCGCACGTCATTAGCAAAAACATAGCTACCCCTTTTTTTCAAAAGGGAGTTTTTTCGGAAAAAACAAGTCTAGACATGGATCTGTTGAAAATAATCCCTTTTTTGACAGATTCTGTATTCCTCAAAAAATGAGGTTTACAGGATCTGTTGAAAAAGGGTTTATTCTCGACAGATCCGCGTCTAGACTGCCGGGGGGGTTTCGAAAAAACTCTGTTTTGAAAAAAAGCAGCGGCCAATATTTATGCTAATGAAGTGCAGGATATTTAAATCCCTGCTTCATTAGCAATTTCAATGTGCCTAATCTACATCTCTCTGTTGGCAGAAAGGTTTAGTCTAGACACACCCTATGTAAAATTGTATCATGACATGTGTGTGCATTTAAGCTATAAAAATGACCAGGGATTCATGCAAAATTATGCTCTGGGGTTTATGCTGATGAATGTCTGAATGCAAAGTGATGTATGAAATAAAGACAAAGGAAGTTATCTGTGTCAGTAGAGAGCAAACCATAATGTGCTCTCAGCTAAACCAGCATAAATCAGTCAGGGTACGTTTACACAGCAGCATTATTTTGAAATAATGGCGAGCTGGAGGACTTCTTACTCTGACTTCTGTAACCCTCATTTCATGAGGCGTAAGGGAAGTTGAAGGAAGAGTGCTCTTCCTTCATTTTCCTGCTACGTAGACAGCACCAAAAGCCGAATTAAGCTATTTCGACTTCAGCTACGCAATTGACATAGCTGAAGTTGTGTATCTTAAATTCAACTTTTGCCAGGCAGAGTAGATGTGCCCTCAGTGGGCCTGATTCTTAATTCTGTTACACAAATGTTATACCTGGGTAACACCACTGATTTCCTTATACTGGTGGGAAACAGGTTTAACAAAAGAGGAAATAAAACCACTGGCTTCAATAAACTTCACATTTCCTCTGATGTACCATATATATAAAGTTCATAGCATAAAATGCCTGAAAATATTGCCCAGACTATTTCTAGGTACTAGAGCATGTGAAAAGATTGAACTTTAGCCCTCATCATAGGGCCTGATCCAAAGCCCATTGAATCAATTGAAAGATTCTCATTGACTTCAATGAATTTTGGGTCATGCTCTATGACCCTTTGAAGGTTCAGTCTCTCTCTCTCTCTCTCTCTCTCTCTCACTCACTCACTCACATGAAGGGAGAGGTTGGTGGATCTCACAATTGGTTTGATGGAAACATTCTTTTGCATTGACAATTCTATCCAGAGTTTAGGTACCACCAATTGCTCAATCTCTACAAGAATAAGGACTAGACTTGTGTTTGTTTGTTATATATAACTAGCCAATTATCCCATCATAAGACAGGATTTTCAGGTCTCTCCTCCATGTCAGTCTTCTCTCCTGAGCCTCCGGTCTCTCTCTCTCTCTCCTCCTCCTCCTACTGCCTTCCCCTCTCTCTCTCTCTCTCTCAGCTCTCCTGTGCCTCCTGCCTCTCTCTCTGTCTCTCTCTTTCTCTTCTCCTCTCCCTCCTGCCTCTCAGTCGGGGGACCGCGGAGCCCAAATGGCCTTTTGGGCTCTGTGCTCCCTGTGCTGCACGGGGAGCGTGGAGCCCAAACGGTTGCTTGCGCCACTTGCTCCCACGTGGCAGCCTGGCTGAGTGGCACAGAAGTCAGCCGAGCGCCATGGCGGGAGGTAAAGGAGGGCAGGGCCTGGAGCCGTGGTCATGCCGCACATCACCGCCCCGCCCCCCTTCCCTTCCCGCTGTGGCACTCGGCTGACTTCTGCGCCACTCAGCCAGGCTGCCACAGGGGAGGAAGCGGCCGTTTGGGCCCCACACTCCCCATGCAACACAGGCCGCCCAGAGGGAACAGCCAGCATTTCAGGCAACAGCGCCGCCCAGAGGGAACAGCCAGCATTTCAGGCAACAGCGCCGCCCAGAGGGAACAGCCAGCATTTCGGCGTTACAGATTCACAGACACTGGGCTACTATATATATGATAATAATTCATGTTAAGATTGTCAGAGCCATGGACCCCCAGAAATGTTACCAATTAAAATCCTTAATAATTTTTGAAAATATACTTTATTCAGCTACTAGACCATGGTTTCTAAGGGGCTGAAGAGAGCTAAGCACATGACTCTAGTTGAGCATCAATGGCCCTTTTCAAATCCCTGCGCTAGACATAGATTATGTGCAGTAGATCTCAATTAAGGCAGTTTAATACCTGAATTTAATTTCTCTCCTGTTTTCTATTGTTTACTACAAAAAATGCCATAAAGTTAGAAGACATTTTGAACACTGGTAAACACTTCTATTTTGAGAGTGTCCTCATTCAAGGACTCCTTTTTCTATCTGCAAGAAATTGTACAGCATATGCACCATAATAAGATATTTCTCTCCTGCAGTAACTGGATTTCTCTGAGATATGTGTTCCTATCAGATTTCCACTTTAGCTGTGCATGCCCCAGTGCTTTCGATCAGAAATTTTTGGTAGCAGTGATCGTGCAGCCCACACGCATGCTCTACATGGTGCATCCTTGTGCACCATACTGAGGATATATAAGCTGCATAAGTGAAATACCCTCAGCTCCTTCCGTGCCTCAAAGTCCCACAGAGGAAACTCCAGTGCAGGGGGAAGAAGGGCGGACAGGGCACCTGTAGGGGGACACATCATAAAGAAATCCAGTTACTGCACAAAGTGAGTAACTCCTTCTTCAAGGAGTGTCTCTGTGGATGCTCCATTTCAGGGGGTTACCTAACCTGGATTCCAAAGTGGGACTTGGTTCGCCAGCCAGCTAGTGAAGAAGAAGTTTCACTGAGGAAGTGAATGGGAGACAAACTGGGATTACTAAAGGAAGATTTTGATACCCTGGAAGGCAAAAACATGGCTAGTGACCTGGCTGAAAGGCTGAGTCACAGAGATGTAGCAGCAGCTCCTGAAGAGTGTGGGGGAACAAAAGAAGGATGAAGAGAGGGTGTGCAATTGTGGGAAGGGATTTTGACCTTGAGAAGCTAATCCCTGGAATGGGGAGGAGGAGGTGCCATCTTAGTGGTGAGTAAAGTGCCCCTCACACACTTGTATCCCCTACTAATACTCCAGGTAAAATCTGACTCTCCTTGGAGCAATACACAAATACTAAGTGCTCTGAAGACAGTCCTGTCCACACTCAAATTATGACTTCGCTGGAGCAGGCTCAAGCCCTAACTTACTAGAGGAACATACTTTTCTCATCTGCATTCTATGGTGGGTCCTTTAGCTGTGTTCATAATGTACTGTATGCAGAGTATTTAGCCACTCTGGTGGTGAGAGCCACAGAAGCACCCAGATAGCTAGGCAGGGCCCAGGATAGATTACAGGAATCTAACAACAGAGTTAGTTCTGCTAAAGAGTGTCTTTCTTCACAGAGTGAAATGTAGTATTAGTTTGATATGATGAATACACATACCGGTGAGTGTTATGCTTATTAGGGATGTTACCATTAAGCAACTAAGTGTGCAGGGGGCACTAGTACAGGTTGGATCTCCTTGGTCCAGCACCCTTGGGATCTGAGCAGTCCTGGACCATGGAGTTTTCCAGACCAGGGGAGGTCAAGCCTCCCCTCCTGGCTATAGGCTCTGATCCCCAGCCAGTGCCACTGCCCTCAGCCCTGCCAGGGCTACCCTCCCATCTGGGGACAGGGCTGTGCTCTCTGCTGCACTGGGGATGCCAGGGCCTGCTGCCTCTGGTCCAGACGGAGCTGTGCTCCTTGTTGCGCTATGCTGGCCCTGGCCAAGGTTGCACTCCAGGGTGTTGGTCCCGCTGCCTGCAGACCTGGGGCTGCCACCAGCCCTAGCCAGGGGCTCTGCTCTCCACCACGCCAGCTGATGCCACTAGGGCTGTGTTCCCCACTGTCAGCCCAGCCCCTGAACCTGGCCAGCCAGGGCTCTCTAATCCAGCAATATCTATGATCCTGCCAGCTAACAAGTTAAGTGGTTAATAGGTCCCTGCCAGTGACCTCTGACAGCAGCCAGTCGCACTGGGCTGGAACAGCTCCAGCCATGGACAGGCCAGCAGGACTGGTGGTGGGATCCCACAGCCAGGGTGGAACAGGAAGTGGGACCCCGCAGCCGTGGAAGGGCCCGGTAGTGGGCCAACCAGTGAACCTAGAGTTAACAAGGTTAAACGAATAACTGTTTCAACATCCTTAATGCTTATAAGAGGTAGATGAGGTCTTTTTAAGGGAAAAGGCAATATGCCATGTTTCTTCAGAATACAAAGTAAAAAGCATATGCATTCGCACACACGCACACCAGTTCTGCCAATGTTGTTATAGTTACCAGTCTGTTGCTCCCATCAGCCTAGTGGTCAGCTGGGCTCAGGGCAAGGGAGGAACCAGATTCTGTCAGTCCAGACTGATGCTCCACACCTTGGCAAGACAGAATCCAAAGAACCATTCAAGACACCTCATCTTTTGTATAGGAATCCCTTCTTATGCTAGTCCATGGATCATCACATAACTGCATTATGTTGTAATTAGTCATTCTGTAATATATGTTTATTTAGGGATTGTTTTTATTGTTGTTTAACATTGGTCTGGTGACGACTTTTCTGGGTGTCGGCAATAATTAAATTTACAATTCTGCTGGGAATACCACCCAGGGGAACAACACATTATTTTATGACTCATGCCACCCAGGGTACTGACAAAGAACCCTTAGCACAGTTCCCATTCCACTGCATAAAAAGAATGTGTCATGCTGAAGGAGTAGCACCTTTGCTTCTATAGGATCACCTCCTGCATGAAATACCATCATAGCTGTTAAATGACACTTCAAAATGAGTGTTAGCACTTAACCAAAAATATTTTCAAAATAACACTTAAACGTAAGTACCCTTAACTGTCAGCAACTGTCCCTAATTCACTGCTGACAATTACTTCCTGAAGATGCATCCCAAATGAAGTGCTAGAAAATATTTAAGAGACACACTGACTGAGCTAAATGATTATCACATTACTGGCTATTAATAACCCTTGATTTGTCTACTTCTGACCTTCTCTGGAATAGTGTTCCAGTTCCTCAATTCTGATTCCTATTTTATTTGAAAGGAAGAGAAAAAGTTTATACATACAAAAAGCTATGCTAACAACTTTATTCTTACAAATCATGGATGTTATCAGGTAATTAAAGATTGTATTATAAATACAAATGTATGGGAGTGGGACAGAACAAAGGCAAACTTAGTTCTGGCATTTCTCTTCTAATATTTTTTGTGTAATTTCCTAGGGTTTTTTTTAATGCAACCAGAAAATTCTGTCATGTGTTATCATATTGACTTCTACAGGGACTGCCAGCAAGGTAGCAATCTATAGATCCAGGCAGAACAGGACTCTACCATTTGAGCTAATGATGTAGTAGGTTGTTAGTGTCTATGTGGATCAGCTGTAGAGCGGTATGAGACCCTTTGACAGAGCGCAGATACTTGTTTGCTAGCCAGTCCCTCTTCTCTCTAACCTCATTCTCCTCTGTCTGTCTTCCCCTGCCACTTCTAGTCCTATCTCCTCCAAAGGTTTCTTTTCTAGATTCTTTGCCCGATGAGTCACCATGCTCCTTGACTTCTTATCCAGTCTGTCTTCTCCCAGCATGGCAAATTTCATCCCAAATGGTAAAAGACTAGCAAAGTTATAAGCAACTGAAAACAGTCTTATAGTGGGAAGTGTCATGCAACCTTAATCACAGCCAGCACTACCAGCTCTGCCAAAAATACATGACTATGAATATATAACTATGAAGCTGCCTGAATTTATGCTTATGAATTTTCTAGTAATGACTAGCTGAATATTCCAACCCAATGTCAGGCTAAATGCATCGGCCACATCCTTGGCTATGCCAGACCTCCACTCATCCCAGTTGATGGTATACAAAGGCGGTTTCACGCTCTCCTGGGCCAGTGTGAGCCCTTTCCCTGGCAAAGTTATGACTCTGCCCCGTGCCAGAGTCTTCAACAGAGATAGGGTAGTGGGAGTAATATTAGCAGGAGCTCCAGGTTTCTTCACAAGCGAGAGTTTTGTGTGTGTGTGTGTGTGTGTGTGTGCGCGCGCGCACAATCTAGGGCTCTGGTTCTCCTATCATTTACAGTGCTTTTGTATCTGTTTTCCACAGAGTGATTTCTAATTACACCAGAATAAGTAAAAAGAATAACACAAATTAAACCACTGGAGCTGTACCAGTGTAAAGCAAGTGGCATAGGGCTGAATCTGATCAGATCACTTCTCTGAAGGAAACAAGGAAGCAAATGGTCCGTCGCTGCCTATTATAGTGAAGCTAGGAGTTTTAATAACCTGAGGATATATAGTAGAGTATGTGGTAGTCACCAGCTAGAGAAAACATTTGCTCCTCTGTTTAAAAATCTGTAATGTCAATTCAAAGTTTAAATGTCAGTGCTTGTCATATTAGCTTTTGTCTGCCTCAAGCGAGTCCAGTGATGGAAGTGTGTACATATCCTTATGTGCGTGGAAATCTGTCATCTTGTGTTGGCCTGACATTTTCCTGACCAGAGCCTGTAATGACTAAAGACAGGATATATGTTGTATTCAAACTTGGTGTTTGACAGTAACAGTCATATTTGACCCTGTGAGGGTCTGAAGAGCAGTACAATTTGTTTAAGCATCTCCAGCAGTTGAAGGACTTTTTTCCTAATAATGGTATTAAAGTTTCTGATCTGTTTGAAATAGATAATTGTTTAGTGTGTGATCAAATTGAAAATTCTCTCAAAATCTTAAAATTAGGATGCTAATGCAAGAAGCTTGCTGGCTGCTAATTTTTCCAGTGCTTAAAACTTCATTTTGTTTGGAAACTGGACATCTAAATAATCACAACCCGGTAGTGCAAATCCCCCTCAAGCTGTCTCCTATTTACTTCCAGGAAACTGATCATGACACAGCCATTGGTCCAACTCATAATAAACACCTGATATTTATTTTCAAATTAATTGGCAATTTATGATTATATGACTCTGGACATTTGCAGCAATTATGTAGCTTTTTAAACAATCTATAAATCAGCCATTAACTGTGTCATCTTCCTTGCAAGTGGCAGGACAGGTTGTCACATGTTGCAGCTGGGTGAGTTTTTATTATTATTAATATGAAGGACAATTATGCTGCCATCGTTTAAAAGTTTGGGGGCATTTTGAATATGACTTAATAGCAAGTACAAAACACAAGTGAGCATCATAAATAGTCCCCAGAGACACTGACATGCCAAAAGTAGAGGAGGAGCTAATGATTGTCACCTACAACGCCTGTAGAAAATAACAGGGTTACAGCCTCTGTGCAATACCAAATAAAGTCTTTCCATCTGTAGTGCCAGCACCAATATTTGCACATGTCCAAAGCTGAAGCCTGATTATCAGTAATGCCCGCTCCGCTGTAACCAAAACTGAAAGGCAACGGGACCCCATTACGTTTTTTGCCCTCTTGCACCAAAACAGTGAAGCTATTTGAGGGAGAAAAGGCAAATCAATAAGTAATTATTGTACAGCCTTCACCATCCTTGGTCCATGCTGATTAACTGAACTGATAAATAATTCATAGCTCTTGCGATACCTTCTTTTAAAAAGGAGCAGTTTCCTCAAATGTGTCATCTCTACAGATACACAGGTGACAGACAATCTGCATCTCATTTCGTTTCATGCATGAGCTCGTGAGTTTCAGTGTGGGAGCTTTTCTTGCTGTGTGCCATGCTAATTCCACTACTGGGGAGAAGGGAAGGAAATGGGGGGAGAGAGTTGTCTGTTGCTAGGTGGTGGCATTTACTCAGTTCCCAGCTGACAAAGCAAGTGGGCCCAATAACCTTGCTGACACGTGCAGATGGTCCACTACACATGCATATCTCTGTAATTCATACAAGCAGCCTAGAACTTCAGGTGACCTTGGGGATTTCTTTAGTCCTAACTGAAATGTATTAATGTAGTTTATTTCAATCGTTTCTTCCAGCAATCATCATTTTTCATTATTTTTGGTATTTAATTATTTCATTGAGTCTCTTCAGTCAGAATTCAGGAAAAACATATACAAATATTTGAAATACTCCCTGTCTTGGCTTTTCCCCTAACTACTGAGTAGAAGAAGGACTTAGTGAGCAGAGAAGTATTTTGATTCGGCTGCTTCTTCTTGTTGTTGTTCTGCCTCAGGAGGACAATCTTCCAGACTGACCTACAAAAACTGTGTGCACTATTTTTATGTACAATTTTCACCTCTGACTGTGAATCAGAAAAAAAAATCCATCTTCAAAAGTAGATAAATTCTGCAAGTTTCAACTTGATCAAGTAAAACTGCACCCAAAGACTTAGAGATTGCACTGAAATTCCTTTTAAAATATGTTCTGGGATGCCTACTTAGTAATTTTTCATTGACTTGTTACAATATATTTCAGTGTGCTTATTTTAGAGTTGGGCTCTCACCATGAATTTCAGCCCTGTTCCACAATTCCCTGGCACGACTAGCACAGCTAGTCGTGCCAGCTACAGTGAAGTTTCCCAGGATTTCCCATTTAAGACTATTTTCACTAAAATATAACTTTGCCAAACTTCAACCATTTCAGTCGAACTATTCCATGCTGAGTGTCCGTCTCAAGATGAATTGTTTGAAATGTTTCAGATAGAAAGGTTTGGCTGTTTCTGAGAATAAGATTAAGGAAAATTAATTGTTTCACCCTTTTCACTGAGTTGTGTCCTTTTCACTGAGTGTCACTAAGCTTTTGAGCAAAGATTTTAAATTTGGTGGTAGAGTGGGCAAGCTTGTGTCAGGGATGTCTTTTTGCTGTTCCCATGAAAAAGATGTGACCAAATTTGAACTTTCAATCTCTCTTTGCACATGCTCAGATATTTGTGAGCATTTAACAGATAAAGTCTCTAAAGCATGCTCCAGCCCAGACAGCACAGTTGAATAGGACTCTCCTTGAAAAGGCTGCCGTCAGCTGCCAGAAACTACTAGAGCACCAGACATAGGAACTGAGAGCTATGAGATTCTCTCCTGTGTTCTCAGTGTTGCCTCTGCTGGTACCTAGGTAGGGGAGGAGAAGGAATTAGCCTGACTGAAAAAAAATGCAGAGGGGATAAGATCTAGATTAAGGGAAAGTAGGGAGTAGACTGTGAAAAATGGAGGGTAGAGGAGTGGCACTGAGAGCTAGAGAGTGAGATTCTGGCCAAGGAGGCTGGAACTGGGATGACGAGCACAGGACAGGGTGGAGACAAATAACCAGCATGTGGAGGGAAGACACAAGCAAACAGGGATGAAACCAACAAGAGCTTTGCCATTCTCTTGAATGGAGCCAGAATTTCATCCCAAAGTTTTAAACATACTGCCTGAGGTCCCAAATTAGTAGCAACATGCATCTGTGCACTAAATTTACCGATATGTTTGCACTTTAAAAGCAGTGATAACCTTAGAACCCAGTAGAACATCACTTGTGCTATTTTGGGTGCTTATAATATAAATAGTGACACATGTAACATGGACAGTCACCTCCACACCAGGTGTAAATCTGTAATTGCTTCAATAGACCCAAATCAGATGGCACCATGTGAAGGGAGAACTGATTTTGAAATATTTTGTTTAAAAATATAGCTCTAAACATGCACATTAAAATCTACTACCTGGTGTAGCCACACCCATCAACCTAGCAAGACTCATCAAAATGCTACGTGAAAAACATGGGCAGGATTCAACCTCAATGAATCAGAAATCACTTCTAGCTTCAGGCTTGACACTATCCTGTCTTGCCTTATGCACTGATGTATAATAAGTTTGTTAACGAGCAGGGGAAAAGCAATGGCTACACGCTTCTATAAATTAGTCACATCAGAAGTGACAGGAAAAAGTTACTAATGAGTGACAGTATGAAATAATACCCGCCACAGGGAGACTACCTGGAGTCTTATGAATTAACATTATTTCAATAGTCCATGTTCGAGGCTTATACTTTTATTTGATTGTATTAAACATAAGCTGCGTATTAATTAAATTAATGGAATTTCTATTTTTAGATCAAGGACTCAACATGACCAGGGGGACAAATATTATCAGCGTGACTTCAATGATTCCATATTTCCTCTCCATGTGAAGGCCAATTCAGTACTTCTCTGCATGCTCCCTCTGCTCTCTAATTCTCATTTTAGCTCACTGCGGCTAGAAGGGCAGGCCAGGAGAGATTCACCATTTGCCTTGTAGTTGTATGCTTCTAAAATGCTTGAAACGTGGCAAGCTGTTGAAGCTAGGTAGACATTTGAGTATAGGGTCGGGGTAGGCAATAAGCAGCTTGTAGACCAGATGCATTTTGACAAGGTTACCCCTGGCAGGTCAGAGGCTCTTTATTTACCTGCACATCTGCAGGGACAGCTGCTTGCAGGTCCTGTTAGCTGCGGATCACTGTTCCTGGCCAATGGGAGCCACGGGAAGCGGCGACCTGGCCGATGCCACTTCCTGCAGCTCCCATTGGCAGGAAATGCCAATCTGCAGCCAACAGGAGTTACAAGTGGCTATATCTGCAGATGCACAGGTGGTCTGCCAAGGGCTAACCCTGGGGAACCACAACCACAACCACCCCTGGCATAAGTAGACATGCACCCAGCATGCCAGCATTGACTTCAGCATAATTAAGTGACTTAGTTACTCAGTCAAATCCCTTGTTTAAATCTATTCCCAAGTCTGTTCTTGCCTTTATCTCCATCCCCTCCCCCACATGGCTTTTTCCCAGCCATGCACACACAATCTCCTTTTGTTTTGCTATTACCACTCATCATCTTCCTTCCACTCTATGATCCCTCTTTCACATTATGTTTTTGCCTATTAGTGGGACGTCTACACTGAAGCTGGAGGTATAAATTCCAGCTTGAGTAGACATACATATGCTGACATGCTAAAAATAGACCCGTAGCCACAGCAGCATGAGTGGTGGAATGGGCCAGCAGCCACCAGTAAATTCCCTCAAAGACATAGTTCTCTGGTGGTTAAACCCCTCCCACTGCTTCTGCTGCCATGGCCACACTTCTATTTCTAGCACACTAGCTGAATGAGAGCTAGCCCCTGTTATGTCTACTCACGCTGGAAATTACGTCTCCCAGCTCCAGTGTATGTAGACCTTCCGAATATAAGCTTGCGGGGGCAGGGGATGTCTTTTGTTCAGTGTTTGTAAGGCACCTAACACAGCAGGGCCCTGGTGCAAGAGTGGGGTTCATAGGTGCTATGATAAGACAAAAAATAATGAATTGCCTCTCTCCTCAAATGTGCCTCGTGACCTCACTCTCCTCCAACATATCCCTACTCAAAACTAACTTATTTTGGCTACTACTCTGCCACACACCTCCACTCAGGTTCTTACCACTTCCATGCCAACCTATGGTCAGGCTGGACTATAAAAGTGAAAAATTCTGAGAAGCTAGTGTTAGATAGTAATTCAAATTATACCAAATGTCCAGCATATGAAACCTAAAAAATAAATACATTTGACTCTTACTCCTTTTATTGTCATCCCATTAACACCTTTCCATCCCACTTGGATGCTGTCTTTATTCATTGTATTAATCATATATAGATGGTCAGATCCTTGGGTTAGAGACATTCTCTTATAACTATAAAAGCTATCCACACCTATGGAGCTCTCTCTGATAAGTAAATAAAACAGATTTGTTATCAAATCTTTTGCTAGCATACAGTTCGATATAGATCTACTAGCCAATTAGCCCATCATAAGATGGGATTTTCAGGTCTCTCCTCCATGTATGTCTTCTCTCCTGAGCCTCCGGTCTCTCACTCCGAGTGTCTCTCTCTCTGTCTCTCTCTACTCCTCCTGCTGCCTCCCCACCTCTCTCTCTCAGCTCTCCTCTGCCTCCTGTCTCTCTCTCTGTCTCTCTTTTTCTCTTCTCCTTCCCCTCCTGCCTCTCCCTTTAAGTGGCGCAGAAGTCAGCCAAGCACCACAGTGGGAGGAGAAGGACATGACTCAGGCAACAGCGCCGCATTTCACCGTTACAGGGTATGTCTACACTGCCACCTTAGTTCGAACTAGGGTGGCTAATGTAGGCATTTGAACTTGCAAATGAAGCCCGAGATTTAAATATCCTGGGCTTCATTTGCATTTTCCCGGGCGCCGCCATTTTTAATTGCTCCATAGTTCGAACTGCCTGCCCGTGGCTACACGCGGCACGGACTAGGTAGTTCGAATTAAAGCTCCTAATTCTAACTACCGTTAAACCTCCTTGCAGGTAGTTCGAACTGCGGGGCATTTAAAAATGGCAGTACCCGGGAAAATGCAAATGAAGCCCAGGATATTTAAATCTCAGGCTTCATTTGCAAGTTCGAATGCCTATATTAGCCACCCTAGTTCAAACTAGGGTGGCAGTGTAGACATACCATGGGCTACTATATATAACTGTGTTTGCTTCAGTGGATATGACTCAGCCCACTCTAAACCAGTGTGGGTTCTATTTCTATTACAAACAGATTCTCAACTGGTGTAAATCTATTTCTCAACTGAAGTGGAATTAGGCTGATTCACACCTGCCAATAATCTGGCTCATTGACTTTAGGAGTTACCACTTTACACGGGTGATATCAGAATAAGGCTCATTTTGTGGCTAATTTGAGAGATTGTGAAGATACTGCAATTAAGGAGCAATGAGGCAGGTTAATGTCTGAAGCATGTGCATACTGGTAGCCAGCTCCCTGAGTTGTATCTGCATATACAGGGCAGCAGAGTGACATCCCTGAACAAGCCCTCTTGTGGCAGGGCATGGCCATGCATTTACTCCACTCTTAGCTCCCTCTTGGTTCTTTCACTTAAGGGTGTGTCTAGACTACAGAGTTTTGTTGACAAAAGTGGACTTTTGTCGACAAAACTATACCTGCATCTACACTACTGCTGAGTTCTGTCGACATAACGGTGACAGAACTCAGCAGTTTTGTCGACGCTGGTAAACCTCATTTTATGAGGCATAACACCTTCTGTCGACAGAGTTCTGTCAACAGAAGGTGTTATTGCATGTAAACTGTTCTTGCGTCTACACTGCCATGTCGACAAAGCAGCTTGCTTTGTCGACAGAACTGAATGTAGTGTAGACGCTCTTTGTCGACAGAAGCTTTGTCGACAGTATCTGTCGACAAAACTTCTGTCGACAAAACCCTGTAGTCTAGACGTACCCTTAGACTACAAACTATTACCGAAAGAGGAAATGCAAACGGAGCGCTCATTTGCATATCTTGCATTCTCATTTGCATATTCTCTTCCGATCCTTTTTGCAGAAGAGGTTTTTGCGCAAAAAAGCGCTGTTTAGACAGGGCCTTTTTGCACAAAGACCCCCTTTTGCACAAGATCCCTTCTTCCTCAAAAATTCTGTTAACTTGTCCCTAAACATTCATAACTATGTATATCTGCATCACTTGTTACAATCATTTTTAATAGTTAAACACCGGAGTGGGAATTCACTGAATTGTTGTGAGGATTCAGAAGTAAAATTGTTTTATAGAACAGTCAGGTTATTTCAGGTGTTAGGGAGTGGCACAGAGTCAAGACTGGGAGAAGGAATCAAGAAGAGGAGTGGGACAATGCATCATTGGAACTGTCAGTTCACATTGAGAGATTGTGACACAGCTAGAAAATTCCTGTTTTCAGTGCACAAGAATAGCTGAAAGTAGAAATGCTAAGAGAAGATGGCTGAGAAAGTTAAACTTGGAGCTCTGACCCATAAGTAATAATATACCTGCAAATCTACCCGCTCTAGACAAAAGTAATTAAATCTGAAGTGTATGAGAGGTAGATCTCTGTTTATTGAGCTAGATCCGGTTCCTCCTGCTTTATATATATATATATATATATATATATATATATATATATATATATATGAGAACTATTGATTTCAAGCTAGATAACAGCAGACAGGTATAACAAACTAGTTATAGAGAACTCAGCAATGATTAGCAATGTCTGCTGCGTGCTTGAGTAAGTGTTAAGATTCTTTTTTAATCTAAACTACCAAACAGAAAATAACTGTAAAAAAGTAATGATGAACAGAATCATACTGTGGCAACATCACCTGTGCCTCTAATATTTACTAGCATTTCTTGAGCTGAGCAGAGACTGATATTAAGACATTGTACCTATCCTGTCTTTCCTTTGCAGGTCTCAAAGTATTTTGCAAACCTTGGGGGAGGGAGGTGGAGGAAATAGTTATATCAGATATATCTAGGTAAGTGGCATTTTGAGGAATGTGTTGGAATTGCAGGCTGTCTCTTTAGGGATGGAGAGATGGGTTTCCTGGTCCTTCAGGCAGACTAGGGGCTCTGCAATCAGCCAACTAAAGATAAGGTGGGTGCATTGTGCCTCATTGCCTTCGGAAACAGTCTGTTTTCTTATTTCTCTCTATTCTTCTTCTTCTTTTTTTTTTTTTTTTTTTTTTTGTTCTTGTGTGTTTTCATCCTGAACTCTAAGGAAGTACAATGGTATGAGGCAAACTTCCAGTGAGAGAGTTATCTCATTTCTCTGAGTGTCTGCTGTGAACGTATAAAGAACTCCATAACACTTTTGAAGCTGTTTTTTGTGGGGTCCCTGTGCTGGTGGACTTGTGTGGAAGCCATAAATATGAAGGACACTCTGGCCCAATAAAAAGAACCATAAGGCTGCCTTTTCTTTTTCAGCAGCCTTCCCACCCTGCTCCCCCTCCCCCACAAACCCCAGGAAAACAAAATATCAAACTTTTAAAAATTCACCTACATTCTTCATATTTCACCCTTAATCTGTTAGTTCAATATCAGAGTAAACTGGTATGTAAAGCTGCCTGTGTGAAAGAGGAAGCTACCCTATAGTTGCAGTAATTATCTACACTTGCCTTCAAAATCCGTTAGGGTATATCTACACTGCCACCCTAGTTTGAACTAAGGTGGCTAGTATAGGCATTTGAACTTGCAAATGAAGCCTGGGATTTAAATATCCCGGGCTTCATTTGCATGTTCCCGGGCAGGCACCATTTTTAAATTCCCGTAGTTTGAACTACCTGCCCGTGGCTACCCGCAGCATGGACTAGGTAGTTCAAATTAAAGCTCCTAATTCGAACTACCATTATTCCCCTGCAAAGTTCCGACTGGTGGGACTGTATCGTCATGGAGCTGTGGGATGACTAGTAATGGCTCCAGAATTTCTGCATGCAGAAGGGTACCTTCCTGGAGCTCTGAGAGCAGCTCGCCCCTGCCCTCAGGCAATAGGACACTCACATGCGATCCACCATCCCCCTCCAGAAATGGGTCACCATCACTATCTGGAAGCTCGCCACACCAGACAGCTACCGCTCTGTTAGGAACCTGTTCGGCATGGGGAGATCAACCATGAGGGCCATGCTCGTGCAGGTATGGTGCTCTAGTGCTATTGTCCCGGGAGGGTGGTAAATTGCTGGAATAGGGTTCCCTAGGCATGGGCGGCAGGTTAGTATAATTTTTGGTGGTGCCCCATTAGCCACGCCCCCTGACCCCCATTAGTTACACCACTCTGAGCCCATTAGCCACGGCCCCGAGCACATTAGCCACGCCTATGGAGGTAACATGCTCGGGGCAAGATGGACACATGACCAGAAGTAAAAGGTGTCATGTCACCCCTCTCGAAGGGCTTTTCCCACCATCCTCCTACCAACAGGGATTAGTTTGGCCCCCACCAAACCCCCCCGCATGCAGCTATCCTGCAATTGCATTAACCCAGTGTGTGTGACATTAACTCGGGGGCAGAAAGCTGGGGGAAGTGTTCCCTCTAAGGCTATGTCTACACTCGCAGCTTCTTGTGCAAGTACAGCCGTTCTTGTGCAAGAACCCACAGAGCATCCACACTGCCCGCCTGCTATTGCGCAAGAAAATTTACAGTACGGCGTGGTAAGAGAGGGCGTCTTGCGCAAGAGCTATGCTCTTTTCTAACAGGTGTAAGCTCTCTTGCACAAGAGGGTAGTGTGGATGCTAGGAAGGGATTTCTTGCGCAAGAAACCCCTATGGCAAAAATGGCCATCGGAGCTTTCTTGGGCAAGAGAGCATCCACTCTGCCATGGATGCTCTTGTGCAAAAGCACAGCTCGCACAAGAAGCACAGCACAAGAACCCTTGCACAAGAAGCTGCCAGTGTAGACATAGCATAAGAGTTTCCTCCCACGAGCAGAATGAATTTTGTGTTTGTTGTGCACCAGTACTGAGTTCATGTGGCTTGTTTGGATGTGCCACTGTGGCACCCAAGTTATTAATAAATATTTTTAACCCTTTACCTTTTCTCTCTGCTACCATGTCTCCTCCCCTTGTTCCATCAGCTCCCCTGGTGCCCCCCCCACCCCTCACCCACCTCTGCTGTCCTGACTCCTGCCCTTCTCACTGCCCTCAGCCCTCCTGAGACCTGACCCCGTCCATCAGCCCTTCTCTCCGCCCTGTGCCCACTCCTCCAGTAGCCCCACTCTGATCATGTGAGCTACCCCTCCTCATCCCCTCTCCTAACACCTCCCTCTACACACCTGACCTGCCTCTTTCCTCTGGTGCTGGTCCCTCCCCTGCAGGTGTCTGCCCTTCTGCTTCACCCCCAGAATCCCCTGGCACCTGCACCCTCCTGGTGCCTCCCCCTTCCCTCACTGCCCCTGCCCCCGCCCCCTTTGTCCTCTTTTTCCCTGATGCCTACCCTCTGCCCCCATTCCGCTTATGCTCCTGTGCCCTCACATATGACTTGCTCCATCCCCGCCTTCCTCATGCCCACCCCTTCTTCCTCATGCTCAAACCTTCTCCCAGCACCTTCCCCTCCCCCCTCTAGTTCCCAATGCCCTTACCCTCTCCTCTCCCAATCTCACCCTGTCCCCCCTCCCACTGACACATCCCCTCCTGCCCTTTTCCTTACTGCCTCCACTTGGCCCCCTGGCATTTGTCTCTCCTGCACCCTGTTCCTTGGTGCCTTCCTCTTTCATCTCCTGACCTGTCCCCCTCCCCTCAGCACAAGCCCCTTCCTCTCCCACTCCTTCCCCCTATTTTTCTCCCTCCCCTACCTTCTGCCTTCCAGTTTGCAGGGAAGTGGGGCTGGAGTCTGCGATCAGGCCCTGCCGCCCCTCTGTCCATAACGGGGGTATAGGCCACTCTGGCGTCCGTTGCCTGTTTCTTCTGGGGCTGCAAAATCTGAGCGTCCGCCCCGCGGGGTTGCCTGCCGGGTTCCGGCTGCTGCAGGAGGAGTGGGCGCTTCCCTGAGCTGAGCTCACCTCACGGGCTCAGACCTCGGTGGACTCCCTCCCCCTTGTCTGCCACGCCGCTGGCATTTAAAATACCCGGCACGTGGCGTGAGCATGCACCGCAAAGGTGTGGGGGCGGGGTGGGGCTGGCCCGCCGCTCCCGCTCGCTGCAGTGTCCACCCAGGGGCGAGGCCTCTGAATTCCGTCACCCCTGTCTGGCGGTCTGTGTGCGTATGCGCTGCAAGGGCACGGGGGCGGGGCCAGCCTGCTGCAATAGGGGCTGCGGGTGCCCCGTTACAATTCCTCTTCTCCTCGGGGGATGCTCTGGTGCCGGAGGGAGGAGAAGGAACAATATTCAGAGCCGGGGGAGAGACCCAGCTCCAAATATTGGTGGAGCAGGGCCCCCAGCTCTAAATATTGCTGGAGCCTGGGCACCATGAGGGCCCCTAGGGAAGGGGGAGGGAAGGGTGGAGGCTCCCTCCCTGGAAGGGTTTTCAGTCCCCCCTTGACAAAGCTCTGCTGTGGGATGGGGAAGTATGGGATTGGTCCTGATGTGTCTGTGGTTGGGCTTGGAGACCTCGAGGGCCCCGGCAACCCTGTGATTTGCTGTCTGACACATCAGGACGTTGAACTGCTCCCCCCAGATCTCAATGAGATCCAGGATCTCCACATCAGTCCACAAAGGTGCCCTCCTCTTTCGGCCCTGTGAAGGGGCTTGAGAGCTGGCTGCAGCTGAGCTGGCAGCCGTGGAGGCCTCAGATTGTGTGCTGCGTCTGCCATAGTGGAGGTAGGGCGGAGCAGGGTGCTGCAGTGTGGCACAGGAATAGCAGGGCCTGACGTGTGCAACAAGCCTTTTCCCCTGTGGCTGCAGTTTTAAAGGCTGCAAGTAAAGGGGAACTACAGAGTTCTGATGAGTGTGAACAGAGTGGCCAGCAGGGCACTTCTGGGAAGCTCTGGAGGCCACTTTTTTTCGAAATAACTCCCGCTGCGCTGCCTACATACGCCCTATTTCAATTAACTATTTTGAAATAGGTGTTATTCCTCGTAAAATGAGGGTTACACAAGTCAGAATAAGAAGCCCATTATTTCTATATTATTTTGAAATAACGCACTTGCTATGTAGACACTCGCTTTGTTATTCTGAAATAACGCTGCTGTGGAGATATGCCCATAGAGTAGGAGCTAGAACTGCCTAAACACCTTTTAAAGTCTGGCCCTATGTCATCAGATTACAGAAAATTCAATATAAAACCCTATATAATAACTAATGGGAAAAATCCTACCCTAACAAAGCCAGTCACTCAAGAATTTGTTCATCAGCAAAGTAAAACTTTTAGACATCATGTATTTCATCATCTCCACTTTCTCTTCTGAGAATGTAAAAACAGATACATGTTCTTATAAACCGGCAATTAGAATAACCTTCCTACCGTATTTTCCTGCATATAAGACGACTTTTTATACTAAAAAAATCCCCCAAAAATCGGGGGTCGTCTTATACGCCGGGTATAAACATACTGTAGCTTCGGCTACATACAGAACGTCCCTGTGCTGATACTGTATGTACCGCGCTGAGCCAATCACGGCAAGTGGTGTCATCTATTAATGCATACAAAGCCTGCTCGGATTGGCTGAGTCAGAGAGGCAGGCTATTACAACCTTTGCCAATTCGAGCAGGCTTTGTATGCATTAATAGAATACACTGCTTGCCGGGATTGGCTCAGCGCGGTACATACAGTATCAGCACAGGGACGTTCTGTACGTAGCCGAAGCTACAGTACTGTATTAGGGCACATCCAGCGGGCTGGTGTTATTAAATGGTATTGCCTCAGAAGGGGGGGTAGTCTTATACGGCGAGTATAGGCCAAAACCTATGTTTTAACTGGAAAATTAGGGGGTCGTCTTATACGCCCAGTCGCCTTATACCCTGGAAAATACGGTATTTTGAAACTGGCTACACACTGACAGAAAAAATACTTTAAAGCTCATCAAGATGGAAACTTTAAAATATACATTTTGAAATTTTATGTAAGGTTTGCATACTATTTTTGAGTATTTTCACATGCCCTAGCTATTTCAATAACTATTTCGATGAGCACAGACTCAAGACCAAAACTTGTGTGAAGCTTTGGAATTGTATATGGAAAGAGAGTATGCTGCAGGACTGGGACTGTGTAGATAGTATGCATGACTCTGAAGATATTTTGGCGGTTTGGATGATGTTTTCTTAAATAGCCAATTTCTAAATTTTTAGATTGCACTTGAGCAAGGTCACTTTTCTCATGTGGAATAGAAAATTATATCCTAGTTATAGAATTCTATTGGAAGTTCTAAAAAACCCACAGAAAGAATATTGTGTTCTTTTAAATCATGTGGCCCAAATCTAGCTACTGGCAATCTGACTCTATGGGCATGTCTACACTAGGAAATTATTTCAAAATAACTAAATATTGAAATAATAACTCCCAAAATAACAAAATCGAAATGGAATGTCCCCAGTATGGAGGATGCTCAAAATTAGTACGAGGTAGGCACCATTACTGTGGATGTGCTACCTCAACTTAGAGCCCCAGGAAGCACTGATGAGTAATTATTTCTAATTACTCTGGGGAGTAGTTATTTCAAAATAGCAGCAGCGGGGTGTCCACATTCACACTATTTTGAAATAAATATTTTTAAATAAGCGTTATTACCCAATGAAAACAGGAGTACAAATTCCTATTTTGGAACTGGTTTATAGGTCAGACAACATAGGGTGTGTCTAGACTACAGGGTTTTGTCGACAAAAGTGGACTTTTGTCGACAAAACTATACCTGCGTCCACACTACCGCTGAGTTCTGTCGACATAACGTCGACATAACTCAGCAGTTTTGTCGACGCTGGTATACCTCATTTTACGAGGCATAATGCCTTCTGTCGACAGAAACTCTGTCGACAGAAAGTGTTATTGCATGTAAACTGTCCTTTGCGTCTACACTACCATGTCGACAAAGCAGCTTGCTTTGTCGACAGAACTCAATGTAGTCTAGACGCTCTTTGTCGACAGAAGTTTTGTCGACAGTATCTGTCGACAAAACTTCTGTCGACAGAAGCCTGTAGTCTAGACGTACCCATAATGTCTACACACTGACAGAAAAAAATACTTTAAAACTCATCAAGATGGAAACTTTAAAATGTAAAATGTGAAATTTTATGTAAGGTTTGTATACTAGTTTGAGTATTTTCACATGCCCTAGTTATTTCAATTAATAGTTGTATTTAATGGTTTAAATCCAAAATTCCCCAGTGGTTTCTTCTCACTCCTGGGGGTAGACAAAATGTTTTAATGACTTGTAGAAACTGTATTTTTGGCAGAGAAGGTGCTATTCTACCCATAAAGAGGAAGGAATTATATGAAGAGGCACACAAATTGCTTCTGATGAATGACTAGGTAAACTTCTCACTCTAGTCTAGTCTTCTTAGCCATAATATAAATCCATTACAAAAACTAAGCATGAGATGACCTTTTCAGAGAGGTCTGTAATAGTCTTACAGAGTACTAACAAGTTAGATATTAAAATTCATCCATCACCTTTGTTGACCCTTTTAAGCCTTTCCTGCTGCAGTGATTGAATTGCTATAGATAAGAGACAACATTCCATTCAGTTATTTTAAGAGCATCTTCAGACAAGTAATTGTTGCAAAAAATCACTAATGATGTAGCAAAGCATCATATGCAAACTAAAGGGTCTGCAGGAGGTTTTAAAATAAATTGAGCTTTGACAGTATTTTTGCATCCAAAAACAAGAGCACATCTGTCTCCATAAAACATAATTCAGATGCCATACATTGTTTTACACACCTATTGTATTGTACTGTAGTCATAGAGGCTTCCTTAGGTAAGAATAAAATGGCTCTAAAATAATTTTAAATTCCCAGGACCAAATTTTCCCAATTGGAAAAAAACCCCTAAATTTTAATGAATTCAAATTTGGTATGGGTGCATTTTAGAGTGAATTTTGAAGCATCATTAGATGCAGAAGGATCGTGATGTTTGTGTAAGCAGGGGAATGGTCCCGCTATTGTGAGGAACTTTCCTGGCTTCTATACTACCCCGGTGAAATGGACCAACGAAAGGATCTGAGTCCCCGCTCCCACTTCTTTTACCCAAAGCCTCCCTGATCCTGAGGGATCCCCTTCCACTCTCCTGATTAGCGGAGTCCTCGAAATCCCAACAAGGCTGGGCCCAGGTTTTCTGGTGCTTAATCCCCGACCTTGTAGTCACTTGGGGCAGGGGTTAGGGTGTCCCCACTCCGGGATGCTCTCTTCACACTGGATGCTTTCTTGACCCACTGATCATTACATACAGTTCAAAGAAAATACAATGTATTAAACAGTAACTGATTAAAAAGAAAAGAATAAGGAAAAAACAAGAAAGGTTAAATGAGAACACACAGCCATGCTCTGTAGCACGGGGACATCACAAACAGCAGTTTGCAGAGTGTAAGGACACTTCACAGTCTGTTCCTCATAGGTCCCAGGGCTCTTTCTCAGGCCCTGGCTGTGTTGCAGGGGGGGCTGCAGGTTGGACACACTTGCTCTGACCACAGGACTTCAGGCTCTAGGTGGCAGGATCCCTCTCCCAGTTGGAGTTACAATCCCTCTCCAAATCTGGCCTGCAGGGCCTCTTGGCTGGTGGTGTCTCCCTGCCTAGAGCCTCCCCCTCCCCCACTTTGCTGGTCCCAGCTGCTCACCACACCCAGCTACAGACTGTGCTGCTTTGCCAGCCTCCAGCTCCTTGTGTTGCTTCTCTGACCCCTTTGGCTCTGGTCATTGCAGGTCTGCTGCTCACCAGAGGGTCTGCTCTCCTTGGGCTGTGTGTGTCTGGCTCTGACACTACAGGTCTGTCTCTCAACACAGCTTGCTCCTCTTGCTCCTCTTGCTTTGCACAGAGATAAATATCCACTCAAGGTGTAAAGCAGCTGAGAATCAGGGTCTTTTCTTTACAGCTATAACTTCTGAAGTTTTAATCTTAAATGTACACCCTGCTTCTCATTTATGTTACCAGAGCAGAAGAAAGGGTCACTAATGTAAAGTTTGATAGAGCAGCACAAAAGAATCTAAGGCTAGGTATACACTGCAAAGATAAATCAGAAAAAGAAACGCAGTTTGCGTATTTTTTCCGCTTTACTGTTGAAATAAGCTTTTCCAAAATTTGGCGCATCTACATGGTGCCAAATTTCAGAAAAAAATCCTCTTTCAATACATTCCTTCTTCCTCATAAAACGAGGTTTACGGGGATGGCAAAAGAGCACATCTGCTTTTTGAAAAAATTTTCTGAAAAAGTGGACATGCTCCTTGGTCGTGGCATTGTTTTTCCGGGATATCTCTGGTATCCCAGAAAAGCGCTGTAGTCTAGACGTAGCCTGAATGTAAAAGAAATCAAGCCATCATTACAGGTGCAAGCAGTCCCTGTTCTTATAGCTAACGAGACCTGAATTCCAGTTAATAAAAATAAATAACTGTGTAACTTATTACCCTTTTTACATGTCACTTCATAAAAAAGGTAATGAAATGTGTCTCCCTACCTTCTGATCCATACCCAGCCAGGCTTCAGGCCCAGGAGGCTGTAAAGGTGATTAATTTTATGCAATCTCTTGGCATGACTTGATTTCATTCAGTTGGTGTGGTGAAGCGGTGGCTGCTTTGTGACACTTGAAATATGGTTCTGTTTCACCACTGCACCTTAAGTGCTTCCATGCTCTCATGAGTAGTGATTAGCAGTGCTCAGCCAAATTAATTAGTGTTCTGACAAAGCTGCGAATCATGACAGTACATAGAACCATTGTAAAGAGAAAACACATTGCTTAGGAGCACATCACATTATGATATGCCTGGGGAGAAAATACTGGAAAAGGTCACTGACTCAATTTATTTTTGACCCATTTTAACCTTTTGTATAAAGGACATGATTTGGTGAGCTCATTTACACTGATCTAACAGCACAGTTAATATGCTTTGGGTGATAATCATTTCAATTAAAAAAAGGTAACAATTTTGATTGAAAAATGTAATCAGACTCATAGTTGTCTACTTAACAGTCAAATGTGCTGAGTCTCTATTTCAAACTAAAATTAATTTAGTAAAGTTAGGACTGACGCCTTTCCTTAGTGTTGGGCTTGACCCTTGTTTCTACTCCAAAGCCTCATCTTTCCCCAAACAACATCCAGAACTGAGTTGTTTTGACAGACAAGTTGTTCTTCCATCTTCCCTTTGAGACAGCTAGTCTCTTTGCTTATGGAAAATTCCCGTGGAATTTAAAACTATAGCTTTGCTTTAATGTAATTGGGGATGGGGTACTGACAGTCCTACAGAATATAATTATTGAACTGTCAGTTGCAATTTTAATAGCTAATGCTGTGCTGAGATTTTAATTTATTTTTTCATACGCAAAGTGATTTACTTCTCAGCATATTGCACCAAACTCAACATGGGTGAGCAAAGGGTAAAAAATGAATTTTCAGGAAAGCCCATGCAGTGATTTAACAGTTAGAAGCAGTTAAAAGTAACTCAATTTAGAAATTGTGCGGTCTTGCCTTTTCTTGACTTTGTGAGCTAATAAATGGCCAGATTATAACTCTTCCAACTTTAGATCCGTGAAGCTGCAGTCTTAATACCAGACACAGGCTAATATTTTAATGACAATAAAGGTCCAAACTGTCAAAGTTGAATAGTTATATCCACACTTAGGTGCTTACATATAGGCACCCTGATTTCCCGAGATGATGAGTGCATGCAGCTCCCCTCCCACTAACTTCACTGGTACTCAGCACGTCACTTCAGCCTAGCTGCCTAAACATAGATATAGGCTTTTAACTTTAGGAACCTCAATTTGAACACTTCGTCCAATGTTTTTAGTAATATACATCAACAGGCTTTTTATGCCAAGGGAAGGTGAAAGATTTCTTAGAAAATAACAGGTCCCTAGCACTGTAATATAAACCTGCATGTTCTCGCGCCTCCACCCATGTTATTACTCAATCACATCCACCAATTAAGCCAATTTCTTAATTCTGACTTTGAAGTACTTGCAGAGCTCATTACATTTGACTTTGAGAAATGTTTGTTTTAAAGTACAGATAAGACAGAAGAGTAAATAAAAAGTGTTTTCAACAGGAAACAAAAGTTCCTATATTATAGGAAGAGTTTATAGAGAATGCCTGAGAAGTGGCATAAACTATAAGAATGACAGACTGAAGATATTTCAGAAACAAGAGGATTGGTTGCTGCTAACATCAAACAGTGAGTGCATATTAATGGTAGGGTAACTCTTTTCTAATCAAAAAGGCTCCTCTCTCATTCTCTCACTGTTTAAGAGACTTAAAATACACCCCACAACTATATGAAAGGACCTTAGTGTAGACGAGAATCAGACTGCAAATTCATAGAAGAAAATTACATCAGCATTAAGGTTAATTTTTTTTGAGTTACTGGATTTATGGCTTACAACCCTAATCCTGTACTATTAATGTCAATGCGAGTTTGCCACTGATTTTGATGAGCACAGAATTAAGACCAAAACTTGTGTGAAGATTTGGAACTGTATATGGGAAGAGAGTATGCTGTAGGACTGTGTTGTATAGGATTGTGTAAAATCATGGGAGACAGGAGAGATTCCAGAAGACTGGAAAAGGGCAAATATAGTGCCCATTTATAAAAAGGGAAATAAGAACAACCCAGGAAACTACAGACCAGTTAGTTTAACTTCTGTATCAGGGAAGATAATGGAGCAAGTAATTAAGGAAATCATCTGTTAACACTTGAAAGGTGGCAAGGTGATAGGGAATAGCCAGCATGGATTTGTGAAGAATAAATCATGTCAAACCAATTGATAGCTTTCTTTGATAGGATAACGAGTCTCGTGGATAAGGGAGAAGTGGTGGATGTGGTATACCTAGATTTTAGTAAGGCATTTGATATGGTCTCGCATGATATTCTTATCAATAAACGAGGCAAATAAAACTTAGATGGGGCTACTATAAGGTGGGTACATAACTGGCTGGATAACTGTACTCAGAGAGTAGTTCTTAATGGTTCACAATCCTGCTGGAAAGATATAACAAGTGGGGTTCCGCAGGGGTCTGTTTTGGGACCGGCTCTGTTCAATATCTTCATCAACGATTTAGATATTGGCATAGAAAGTACGGTTATTAAGTTTGCAGATGATACCAAGCTGGGAGGGGTTGCGACTAATCTGGGGGATAGGGTCATAATTCAAAATGATCTGGACAAATTGGAGAAATGGTCTGAGATAAACAGGATGAAGTTTAATAAAGACAAACGTAAAGTGCTCCACTTAGGAAGGCACAATCAGTTTCACACATACAGAATGCGAAGCGACTGTCTAGGAAGGAGTACGGCAGAAAGGGATCTAGGGGTTATAGTGGACCACAAGCTGAATATGAGTCAGCAGTGTGATGCTGTTGCAAAAAAAGCAAACATGATTCTGGGATGCATTAACAGGTGTGTTGTGAGCAAGACACGAGAAGTCTACTCTGCGCTGGTTGGAGTATTGTGTCCAGTTCTGGGCATCACATTTCAAGAAAGATGTGGAGAAATTGGAGGGGGTCTAGAGAAGAGCAACAAGAATGATTAAAGGTCTAGAGAACATGACCTATGAAGGAAGGCTGAAAGAATTGGGTTTGTTTAGTTTAGAAAAGAGAAGATTGAGGGGGGGACATGATAGCTGTTTTCAGGTATCTAAAAGGGTGTCATAAGGAGGAGGGAGAAAACTTGTTCATCTTGGCCTCTGAGGATAGAACAAGAAGCAATAGGCTTAAACTGCAGCAAGGGAAGTTTAGGTTGGACATTAGGAAAAAGCTCCTAACTGTCAGGGTAGTTAAACACTGGAATAAATTGCCCAGGGAGGATGTGGAATCCCCATCTCTGGAGATATTTAAGAGTAGGTTAGATAAATGTCTTTCAGGGATGGTCTAGACAGTATTTGGTCCTGCCATGAGGGTAGAGGACTGGACTCGATGACCTCTCGAGGTCCCTTCTAGTCCTAGTATTCTATGATTCTATGATTCAATGATTGTGTAGATAGTATTATTTTATATATAGTATGCATGGCTCTGAAGATATTTCAGTGGTTGGAAAGATGTTTTCTTAAATAGCTAATTTCTAAATTTTTAGATTGCACTTGAGCAAGGTCACTTTTTTCATGTGGCATAGAAAATTATATCCTAGTTATAGAATTCTATTGGAAGTTTTAAAAAACCCACAGAAAGAATATTGTGTTCTTTTCAATCATGTGGCCCAAATCTAACTGCTGGCAATCTGACTCTATGGGCATGTCTATACTAGGAAATGATTTCAAAATAACTAAATTTTAAATAACTCCCAAAATAACAAAATTGAAATGGAGTTTCCCCCCCTATGGGGGAGGCTCAAAATTAGTATGAGGTAGGCGCCATTACTGTGGATGTGCTAGGAAGCACTGGGGAGTAATGATTTCTAATTACTCTGGGGAGTAATTATTTCAAAATAGCAGCAGCAGAGTGTCCACATTCACGCTATTTTGAAATAAATATTTTGAAATAAGCGTTATTCCTCGATGAAAGCAGGAGTACAAATTTTGAAATAACCAGCCTGTTATTTTGAAATAATGAGTGTGGTAGTGTGGACACTCCACTTATTATTTCCAAATAAGAGGGTTATTTTGAAATAACTCCCTTGTGTAGATCAGGGCTATGAGATTTTCAAATAATTTCTAAAGAAACCTACTAAATCTAAGCATCCTATTGGTTGGATCCCTATAAAATTCTGTGACTGAAATCTTAGCCATATTGAAGTTAACAAGGCAAGGATTTCACTCTATAGGACTCTTCCATTAGCTTGCCAGCTGACAAATCTCCCCCTTCTCTTTTTAAATATCATCCCCTCACAATTCATGTCTTTTTCCCTTGTCCCTCTCCTCCCCTCATCCATTATTCCTTTTTCCCATGTTTCCTTTTCTTCTATTATCTTTGGGCCCTCCCAGTCCATCCTGATGTAACTATTTTCCTTTTTCTCCAAAAATTCCTTCCCAATCCCTCACTCCCAAATCCTTTCTTCACAGATGAATTCCTTTCTCCAGTCCAATACATTAGCTCCTTCCTCATCCTGTGCTCCAGTTTCCTCTCTGCTCCTATAGCAAGAAAAAAGACACATCCTTCAGTAAATATCTCCACTCTCGATTCAGCGGAGTGAGGATAGGCGATACTTCTTTCTCAAAGTTGCTGAAAACTGGCTCCCCTCACTGTAATCCTTGTTTTTAAGCTTTGAGACCCACTGAAGCCTGCAGGCTGTCCAGTCTCCTCTGGTAACACTAGAAAATCCCATGAGAGAGGCTGTGGCTTGAAATTTTGAGCCATTCCAGTGTCATGTAATACTTCCTTTATGTTGGTGATGTAGCATCAGTTCCTGATGTCAAAATAACAAGAGGGAGCACTGACTGGAGATACGGCTCCCTTCTAAACTTTTGAGCTGTTCTCTGCAGCTGTCTATGAGAGGCATGCTGGAGGGCCATTACTAGAGAAGGGCTGGCAGTCACTGAGCATGATATACACATTTAGGCACATCACCTCCTTTCCAGCACTGGCAATCATGCACTTCTGTTCCTGCCTATTGTTAACATTACTACTGGAGAGGGAGAGGGCTCTCTGAGGCTATGTCTAGACTGCAGAGTTTTTGCGCAAAAACGCGCAGAGTGTCCATACTGCAAGCGTATTTTTGCACAAGTACATTTACAGTAAATCAGAAGAAGAGAGGTGTTTTTGCACAATAGTTGTTCCTCTTTCTACGAGGACTAAGAGCTCTTGCGCAAAAAGGTGTGCGTGGACAGGAAACGGGGGCTTTGTGCAAAAACAACCTATCAAAAGAAGCACGGGGGCCCTGATGGCCATTCTGTTAATGGCAATCAAAGGTTTCTTGCAAGAGAGCATCCATGCAGTCTGGATGCGCTTTTGCAGTATGGACGCGCTCTTGCGCAAGAAGTTTTTGCAGAAGATCTCTTCCGCAGAAAGCTTCCTGCACAAGAAGCCTGCAGTCTAGATGTAGCCTGAGAAAGTGGGTGCTGCTATTCACAACATGAATGCACCATAACTGCTTTGGGTAGCATTCATTTAAGCCCATTTTAGGACCCTGTGTAATATAGGCCAGAAATGGCATTAAGCATAAAATTCAGCAACACTCATACTATAAACCCGTGCTCTTCACTATTATTGAAATGGGGGCCGCAGCAAAAAAACAAAACAAAACAAACCTTCTCCATGAGAGCCACTACTAAATTAGCACATTGTTTACTACTCCTTACTTACTACTTGCCAGGGATGAGGAATTGGGCAGGCAGGCTGCCTTGGGGTGGGGCCAGAGGACAAACTTCTAGCTCTGAGAAAGAGGCTTCTCTTGTCCTCCACCCCCGCTGGCAGGCAGCACGGAGCTCTTGGGGAGGTGGAAAGGCCCACAGAAGTCCTGCAAGTTGAAGAAAGGCAAGTCTGAAACCATTTTTTATTAAAATTAAAAATAGCACTCATAGGAAGCAAATAGCTTCATATGTGAAACATGGGAGGCATAGACATTGCATGAACTGAGCACTTTCAACTATTTGAAATTCTTGATGGATCTTTTCCCACCCTCTCTGATTAACAGAATGCACAAGCTATTTAATCTCTAAGCATTTTGCTTGAGGAAGCTTTGATTTGAAAAATGAGACAAGTGCTGTCATTGATAGGAAATTAGGTGATAAAAGAGAGCATATTTAAATAGCTCTTAAATATTCATAATTAGGTCTGTCAAATTACTACACTGTCCCCTCTCTCTTCTGCTGCTCTCTCCAAACTTTCTGTCAGGAATAATGAAAACAACAAACCAGGAATATGACAGTGTGAATACATTTCAGAAACAATTGTAGCTGGACAAGAAGATTTTGCAATCTAGGCCACACTATGGACATGATCACCAAGCAGACTTCAAATGCATCTGGTAGTTAACTTGCTGTATGGGTATGGGTTGCTTGCTTTTTTTTTTTTTTAATAATACTGTGCCTACCTTTCGAGATTCCTCCTGTATTCATTTTTTTTCCTGTAAGTCACAGTCCCTGAGCATCCAACTTCTTGTCAAATTAAGATTTTAATTTTTTTTGGCTAAAACTAGTTCCCAAGATATATTCACTTTGGCTTGTTTAAAAAAAAGTTGTATGTTTTCTTTTAAATAATGTAAATATACATTATGATAGATACACTGTTATACGCTATTTGCTATTTAATAGTAAATACTTATATCTGTATATCACTATCGCCTTTCATGCTAAACCATGTTGCAAGCTACAGCTAACATTAGGATACCTGAGAAAATGACCTGCACAGAAAAACAGGAGAATACAATACAGTAAAACGTCTTTACCTTTATCCCCATTCTCTATGCCATTCACAGCTGCTAATTTAACAGACTAGTACTTTTAATGTAACAGACTAGCTCCACCATTATGCCAGTGGTCCAGACTATACAGTTTACATTGCAATGTTTCCCAAGCTGCAGCAGCAAGACTCTATTGACCTGCCTGACAACCACAGCAGAGCACAGTAAATAAGTCTATACTGCAGTTAGACACCCTTACTAGCTGTCTCATGCTCACAGGGCTCAGGCTGAGAGTTTTCATGGTGACGTTGATGTTTTGGCTTGGGCTAGAACTGGGAGCCTAGGACCCTGTGAGATAAAAAGATCCATATAGCTTTCCCTGAGCCCCACAAACCCAAGTTAGAAGGCAGGGGCCACTTATAGGTACCTACAGCTAAGTCTACTCTGCAGAGCTATTTCGGGATACATCTGGTATCCCGAAATAGCTATTCCGCGTCTTAAGAACAAGCCCATTATATCAAAATATAACGGGCTTGCTATTCCGACATCCCTGTAAACCTCAGTGCACAAGGAATAAGGGACATTTTGGAACAGCGCCTTATTTTGAAAATTGGCACTATGCAAATTGCGTAGCTTTTTTCGTGAAAAGGGTGACGCACCCTAGCTGTACTGCTGACATACACTGAATGTCCCTTTCAAGAATGCACCTACCTGAGAGCGTGCTTTCAAGCACATTGAAGTTTTTAAGACTTTCCGTGGACTTTAGTGTGCTTAGACTGGCTCTTAATTCAGCAAAGGCAAGTTACAGTTCTTCACCTAAATTTGGAGCAACAGCTGATGTTTCTAAATGTGAATTGAGCTATTAAGACGGCATCACCCACCTCTGAAATGCAGTCTCCAGTGGGGGTGAAACCTGACCAGGTTGCTGGGTAGCTCTAATGCTGACCAGGGTCATCCTTAGGATTTATGAAGCCCACACAATACTACTGTATTAAACTGGTGCCCCATACCAATGACAGCTGGGGGAAATGATGATATTTAGAGATGTTATTTTAAATCTTCAGCAATACACTTGTAACCCGTCCTGTTCACTAGCCCAGTGTGAGGTTATTCAGTATAGGGGAAGCCTTGTGACTTCTTACACAACTGTGGGAGGCTAGGCCTGAGGCTCCTTGGTGTGCTCTGTGTTGTGTATTATGTGTGTGCACCTCAGACCAGACCCACTCAGACAAACCACCAGGAACAGGCTTTCTTCATTAAAAAAACATAGAACCAGATCACAGTTCAGCAGCCCCTCCGCTCTGCATACAGCCTGCCTGCTGCTTCTAGTTCAGTCCCTGCTCAGACCCTGCTGGGGGCAGAAGGCACATCCTTGCAGGAAGTTCTCTCAACATGCCGCAGTTTGTAGTCTACAACTTATAGCTCCCAGGGCTACTGTTGAGGCACACTGGACCTTGGGCTACACCCTCATGAAATAGTTTTAAAACCAATTTTAAACTAACATCCTGTCGACTAACACAGCAAATTCAGAAAGTGACAGTATATACCTGGGGTTGGCAAATGCACCCACACCAGGCTGCAGGAAGAGCTGGTGGCAGCCCCCCTCCTGCTACGGCACAGGCATGAGGGGAGGTCACGATCCAGCTGCAGCAGACAGATGAGGGATTGGCAAGCATAGCGAGCAAGGGGCGCAGCCCCTAGTTCACTTTTAAGTTAACTAGATCCTCTCTGGAGGAAGCAGAGCCAAAGAACAGGGATAGGAAGAGACAGGTCGGTGGACATTAAGACCCAATGGGGCCCCCAAATTCTCAGCTGCCCTACACAGCTGCATATTGTGCGTTTGGGTAAGGATGGCTCTGATGCTGACAGACCCCAGTCTGTTGCAACTAGTATCAAACTCAGGACCTTAATGCATGAACTTCTACTGTATGAGATATAAGACCTCTTAGTCAAGGCTGTCATGGGCTCATCGATCTCTATCTGACACTAAAAGGAACAGAGTAATACACCAAACAGGCCTGGGTTACAAAGGCATATGCTATTAGTAATTTTTCTCCTCTTATCAAACAAAAATATCATGTGACCCAATCAGACCAGATTAATTTTAAATATGAAATACAACACATTTTTCACAAACAAGCTTCAGAGCAAGAATTATTCAAAAAATAATTTCAAACAACAGATAAGTTCTAGCAAATCTCAGCTACTACTTGTTTTAACCCATGAATTGAAATTAAAGAACATAAGAATGTCCATTCTAGGTCAAAACAGTGGCCCATCTAGTGCAGTATCCTGTCTTTGGACAATGGTTAGTACCATGTGCTTTAGAGAGAATGTACAGAACAGCAATTATTGAGTGATCCACCCCCTTGCTGTTCACTCCCAGCTGTTAACAGGCTGAGGGTTAGAGACTCTTGGAGCATCTCTGATCATCTTGACTAGTAGCCATTGGTTGACTTACCTCATTCTTCTTTGAACCCTGTTATACATTCGTTCTGTACAACAGCAACTGGCAATTAATGTCACAGGTTCACTGTGTTGTGTGAAGAAGTATTTCCTTATTTGTTTTAAACCTGATGCCTATTCATTTCATTAGGTATCTGTAAGTTCTTGTGTTTATCTGAAGAGGCAAAGAAGAATTCCTCCACACCATGATTTTGTAGGCTTCTTTCATAGACCACTTTTTCCTTCTTTCATAGACCACTTTTTCCATTCTTTTTAATCTTTCCTCCTATGGAAGCTATTCCAAATATCTTATTTTTGTTGCCATTCTGCTTGTTCAAATTTGTTACATAAAGCTTTTTAGCCATTACTTGCCCTATCTATTAACAAACTAGTGGCCAAAGTTCTTCTGATTTGATTTCTGCTGTAACATGAACAGAAAAAATAAAATTCACGTGTAAAATAAAAATAATAAACTTATTTTGGGAGCAATTACATTTTCCAGGGGAAAAAAATGTCTGGAATAAAAGACAGTCTCGGTCAATTTCAGCTATTGTATGATTCAATACCTAGGCAAAAATAAGATATAAATAATTTAAAATAATATATATCAATGATATTCTTATGTGTGCTTTTATAGAGATGTTTCCTATTAACTGCCCAAATTGAATTTTTTTTAAACTCAGACAATTTATTGCAGCCTGAGAGTAAGCCTTAAGGAAGAAAATCAGAAATTCACAAATCACTTACTAACTACACTATGCAGCTCTTAGTTTCTTAACATAATTTTTCTCTGATAGCATTAGCACAACACTTGTATAACTACTAGCAGCATAGATTATTTAATGAGACTTGAAAAATGAAGAACCAAATAATATGCTAATTAACACTTGTTGAAAAGTAAGTGTTGTTGTAACCTTTTTCAGCACAGTATGAACTACTTTTCACAGGATCTGAAAAAAGTTATTTGAAAAAGTTATAGGATGGCTACAGAGGACCTAATTCTTACAAGGTTTTACGCACATGAGCAGTCCCATTCATACTATGAGGTTTATGGCCTAGAGCCTCAGAAGATGTAAACTGAAGTAGCACCAATGGAGTTATGCCAGTTTACACCCACTGGGATTCTGACCACGTATTTTTGAGCAATAGGATTAACCGCATGAGTAAAGTTTTGCAGCATCAGACTTTTTATCTTTAATGTCAGAATTTCCAAAATAATAGCTTTATATTATTTATTCTTTTGGGTTCTTGATGAAAAAAATGCAATTGGGCTACCTTGCTGGAAAAAAAAATTAGGTGGGAAAAATCTTGGAACAGATGCAGATGTACTTAGATGTGGTCTACACTAGAAAATGAGTTTGATTTAACTTCATCAGTCAAGGGGTATGAAAAATCCACTCCCCTGAGCTGGGTAGTGAAACTGACCTAAGTCCCCCTTGCCCTAATTACTGCCTCTCACAAAAGTGAATTACCTACATGGCATACAGGAGAACCCTGCTATAGCATTTTAAGTGTAGATTCACCCTTCATATGGCAGTCAAATCTTGATGTCCCAGTTGAGATTGCGGGCTATAAGAGGCAGAGGAGCACAGCATAGGACAAGCTGCAGGTGGGTGTGAGAATAGGTAAGGTGCCAGAGCAGTAGGTAGCAGTAGAGGAGTGGTGAGTCAGAGAAGGCTGGTAAACTATTGACAGCCCTACTCCATTAAAAGGCATAACTACAAATTCTCCTGATATGAAGGAAAGAAAAGAAGAATAGTAAGAAGCCAATATGGCTCAATCAGGAGATCTTCAGTAACCTGAAAATCAAAAAAGAATCACAAATGGTGGAAACATGGACTGACTCCTAATAAGAAGTACAAGGAAATAGCATAAGTATATAGGAAGAAAAAATCAGAAAGGCTAAGGCACAACATGAGTTATGTCTAAGAAGGAAAATAAAAAGGTTTTATCAAGCACATTAAAAGCAAGAGAAAGATAAAAGAAAATGTAGATTGTCTACTTAGAGGGGAAGGAGAGTAATTAACAGATGACACCAAGAAGACCGAGGTGTTTAATGCTTATTTTGCTTCAGTCTTCCGTCAAAAGATTAATAGTGATCAGATATTCAACACAACTAATATCAAAGGGGAAGGAAAGATAGCCAAAATATGGGAAGAAGAGATTAAAGAATATTTAGGTAAGTTACCTGTATTCAAGTCACCAGGGTCTGGTGAAATCTATCCTAGGGTACCTTAAGGCTCTAGCAGAAGCACTCTCAGAACCATTCATGATTTTTCTCTGTGGGTATGTCTATACTACAGAGTTTTGTCAGAAAAACAGCCATTTTTCCGACAAAACCTGAGTTACGTCCACACTGCTATCGTGTTCTTCTGAAAGTAAGTCGAAAGAACAGAGGAGGTTTTCCGGCATTGATAATCCTCTTTCTGTGAGCTCTTTCGGAAAAAGGCATGTGTGGACGGGGAAGCGGGAGTTCTTTCAAAAGAAGAGGAAAAAGCACAGGTGCCCTAGTGCCCACTCCGTCCATAGTAATCACATCTTAAAAGCGAGATAGCGTCCACACTGAACGGACGCTATCTTTCAAAAAAGCAGATTGCTTTTTTCAATGCGCTTTTGTGTGTTGACGCTCTCTTTTGGAAGAAGTTTTTCCGAAAGATCTCATCCGAATAAAGGTTCTTCCAAAAGAAACCTGCAGTCTAGACATAGCCTGAGATTTTCTCAGAGGACTAAAGAAAAGTAAACTTTGTTCCTCTTTTTAAAGATCAGTACTAAGAAGACCCAGGAAACTATAGACTAGTCAACTTAACTTTAATACCTGGAAACACACAAACCAAATAATTTAAAAATCTATTTGCATGGATCTAGTTGGGTGATAAGGAATAACCAGCATGAAGTTGTCAAGAACAAATCTTGCCAAATCAACCTAATATCTTTCCTTGATAAGATTATTGGTGGGGAGAAGCAGTAGATGTCATATATCTTGATCTTAGTAAGACTTTTGACACAGTCCCAGGTGCAACAGGAAAATGCAATCTAGATTAAGTTACTATAACATGGGTACACAGATGGTTGAAAGATCTTACTTTAAGAATAGTCATCAATGGTTCACTATGAAATTGAAAGGTTGTATCTAGTGGATCACACTGGGAACAGTACTAGTCAATATTGGATAATAAAATGGAGAGTATACTTATAAAATTTGCAGATGCCATCAAGGTGGGAGGCTTGCAAGCATGCTGGAGGTTCAAAATGATCTTGATGAATCAATCTGAATTTCACAAAATGAATTTCAGGAAACACACTTGCAAAGTACTTCATTTAGAGAGGAACAAAGAAATACACACCTATAAAATGGGAAATAACTAGCTAAGCACCATTACTGCTGAAAAGGACCTGGGGATATATAGAAAATCAAATACTGAATAGAAGTCAGATGCAGTTGCAAAAAAGACTAACATTTTTCTAGGGGTATGAACAGGAGAGTTGTATGTTAAGACATAGGATATAGTTATCCTACTGTAGTCAACACTGGTGAGGACTCAACTGGAACAGTTTGTCCAATTCTGGACACCACATTTTAGGAACGATATAGACAAAATGGAGAAAGTACAAAGGAGAGCAACAAAATAATAAAAGGTTTAGAAAACCTGATTTAAGAGAAGATTTTTTAAAACTGTGTATGTTTAGTCTTGAGAAAAGAAGACCAATGGGAGACCTGATAAGTCTTCAAATATGTTAGGCTGTTATAAAGGGACGGTGATCAATTGTTCTCCATGTCCACTGAGAGTAGAACAAGAAATAATGGATTTAATCTGCAGCAAAGGAGATTTAGTTTAGATATTTGTAGTGGGGCTGATAGCCACCATGGGCTGCAGGGCAAGGAGGGGAGCACTGGCTTCTCTCCCCCAGGAGGGGAGAGGCTTCAGGTGAGAGGGGTGGGGCTGAGGTCAGTCAGCCTTTAGCATCATCCAGACTGCATTGCGCCCCCTCCCCAGCCCTCGCACCTGCACAGAGTGGCATTTTAGTGGAAATTCAAAAGGGCCCAGAGCTCTAGCTCCCACTGTTACCACAGTAGGTTGGTGGTGGCCAGGAGTTCTGGGACCTTTGAATCTCCAGGTCCCAGGGCATTTGCCCCCTTTGCACCTTCTTTTTCTACCCCCCTCCTTCCCCCCACTCCCGCAGTCAATAGGCCTGGATGTTAGGAAACATTTTCTAATGATCAGGGTAATAAAGCTCTGGAATAGGCTTCCAAGGGAGAATGTGAAATCCCCATCACTGAAGGTTTTTAAGAATAGGTTGGACAAACACCTGTCAGAGATGGCCTAGGATATACGATCCTACCTCTATGTAGGGGGTTAGACTTGATTTTTCAAGGTTATTTATAGCCCTACATTTTTATGATTCCACATTTCTGTTATCTGTCTGCATAAAAGTATCGGACAACTGGTAAGCTAAACCAAGCGGAGGAGGAGGAGTTTCTCAATTTTCACACATTGACAGCTGTTTTACTAAGTATACCACATTCTGTTCTTCCAAAAATCTGAACTACTGTGCTCTTTGAACTTTGAATCCCAGACAGTGACTATTCCATCATGCTTATAAAAAAATTATTTTAGGTTTAAGAAATTATAAAGAAAAGGTAACAAGCTGCTGGCAATTGTCTATATTTCCAACTCACGTGATTTTATTGTGAGTTCAGTGGATTTATTCCTTATTTACATTAGTCTAAGTGGGATTAGAATCATGCCCTAAACACCAGTTGAAAAAACACAGGGACAGTTCAAAGCTAAAGATCCCTCATTCTCATTTTTAAAAAGACCACTTTACACTTCCACTACATTTTAAAGTGAACATGAATGTAACTTATAGTGCCAGTGAGTTGTAAATGCTATTTGTCTAAATGAGAATTAACAGTGAAATGTGTTTTCATCCCCTGGATCTGAGCATAGATTGATTTCATTCTCTTCTCATACCAGTGTAAATCAGAAATAATGCCACTGAAATGAGTAGAATTACACTGAGGTAAAACTGGTGTGACAAGAGAATCAAGCCCAGATAGTTCCACATTCATGCATAGCAGGATATTTTGCAACTAATTATACTTATCCTAATTATCATTGAATAGAACAAGAGCAGGCTTTCCAACTGTATTAAAGAATGATCTTGAATCTCAATAGTGTATAAATTATTTTTTTAAATAAGCATTTCCCAATATAGGACTTTAAGTATTCTAAAATACGAATGCAGGATGAAGTATCCTCACATTAGCAAGCTATCAACAATGATGTTACAGGTTAACAAAAGCGCATCAAATTCATGAGTAAGAAAAACTCAAAAGGCTCCCAGTAAAATGCCTGGCTTTCATTATCAGGAATAATGCTCCTAATGATTCATCAATCACATTTTCTCTGTTCATCAAAAGTGTCATGAGTTTAAAAGGTTTCACAAAACCATAAGAGATTTTTTTTCTAACAGCTACATTTGACAGCTGACCTTTAATCTTTTTTCACATTAATGAAATATTATTTTAACAAAGATAATTCAGATTCATTTTTCAGAATGTAATGTGTATGCTCAAAGACGCCTCCATCAATACAGTGTAATACTTAGCAGTTTAAACATATACTGAGGGTACGTCTAGACTACAGGCTTTTGTCGACAGAAGTTTTGTCGACAGATACTGTCGACAAAGCTTCTGTTGACAAAGAGCGTCTAGACTACATTCAGTTCTGTCGACAAAGCAAGCTGCTTTGTCGACAAAACCCTGTAGTCTAGACACAACCCTAGATGCAATAACACCTTCTGTCGACAGAACTCTGTCGACAAAAAGCGTTATGCCTCGTAAAATGAGGTTTACCAGCGTCGATAAAACTGCTGAGTTCTGTCGACGTTATGAGTTCTGTCGATGTTATTGTAGACGCAGGTTTAGTTTTGTCCACTTTTGTCGACAAAACCCTGTAGTCTAGACACACCCTAACACTAACCATGTTCCTGTGAGTGCCTTGACTACTAAAAATCTCCACTCATCTTGAGAGTTCCTATAACATCAAAGCCAAGAATTCCAAAGCCTCTGCATTTCTAGTGCCTGTGGCCTGGTGCATGTTCCAGGAGGGGAGCATCATGCTTGGACATTCAGGAAATTCTCAGAACTAGCAGATGGTGCTGCTTAAGTCCCCTGGGTTGTTTCTGAGTGCTGATCACTCCAAGGGTATGTCTACACTACAGTGTTATTTCGAAATAGCTTATTTCGAAATAACATGTCTATACACAAAATGCATTTTGAAATAGTGTTTTGCTATTTCGAAATAGCGCTTCCATACTTAATGGACTACGAATCGCATTTAAGGCCAGCTGGAACCAGTTCCAGCAGGGCACCAGGTCAGGACTTACTGTGTGGGGCTGCTGCCTGAGGTCTGTGCTTAAAGGGACCCCCCTCCACCCGGACAGCCAGTTCTCAGGTTTCCCTGCTTGCTTGTCTACCTTGATGAGGGACAGCAAAGCATTTTGTCTCTGTATGCTCTGGTTGCCCTCACTCAGGACACCACAGCACTCTACAACATGGAGCCAGAGCTGCCCCTGGACTCTCTGGTGCTTCTCATGGACACGCTGCTGAGAGCCTGGCTGCACTTTCTGCAGGCTGCCATCCAGGAGGTCCATCAGGGGGCTGTCAGTATCCAGGAAACCCTGTGGGAGAGCTTCCACTCTGAGGAGCACTAAGAACCTCCCTGGTCTGTCCCACTGGGAACTTGTGCCTCATTCCTCCCTCACGTCCTTCCACTTACCCCTCCCTAACCCCCCTTCCTGATGTCAAATAAAATACACGTACTTTCATAAACACAAACTCTCTTTATTTAACAAAACTGGGGGGGAGGGAATGAAACTCTGGTGAGACTGGGGAAAGGAGGCGGGAGAGGGGAGAACAGAGGGTGGGAGGGGGAAGAGGGAGCTGGAAGGGGGAAGCAAGGGGAAGAAGGAGGAGGGGAAGCTCAGGGGTGAGGGTCTTGCCGGATCAACTTGATTTTCATGTGAACCTGCTCCTGGGTTCACATGTGGCCTTTGGTGGCCAGGCTGGCAGCTATCCTGCCATAGATGGCCACGTTACTCCATCTAGTGTGGAGATCATGTTCGTTGGGAGCATCCCCCACAAACCTGAATAAGGGGAGCGGTGGAGGGCTGGCTGCCAGTGGCTTGATGGCTCATGTTTTGGGGCCACTGGGTCAGGGCAGTGACTGCTGGCTCTGGGCTGGCAGGCTGGCAGGCTTGGAGATGGTACAGGCAATGTGGCCAGATTCTACCCCTTTAAGGGCTCTGTGGCGGGGAGGGGAGAGGAGGGGAGTGAAGTATTCTTGGCTGAGGCTGGAGTGGCCACCAGGGCTCCCTGGAAAGGCTGGAGGCCCCCTATTTTGAAATAAGTGTCTACACAGCACTTATTTTGAAATAGCTATTTTGAATTTTGCTCGTTATTCCTCGTAGAATGAGGTTTACCAAATTCAAAATAAGCACTCCGCTACTTCGAATTTATTTCAAAATAGCGGTTTGGCTATGTAGATGCTAGGAAAATTATTTCAAAATAAGGGCTGTTATTTTGAAACAACTTTGCTGTGTAGACATACCCCAAGATGGTAGGACTAGTGTTTTCAAAAGCACTGAAGGGCCCTCTCCACAAGTTGCTCTTGACCAATAGTCACAAAGGCCCTACTACGTCAGGGTGGAAGTTAAGCCACTTAAGCTACATCTAGATGGCAAGCTTCTTTCGGAAGGAACTTTTCGGGAAGAGATCTTCTGGAAAAGCTTCTTTCGAAAGAGAGTGTCCACACAGCAAAAGTGCAACGAAAAAGCGATGTGCTTTTTCGAAAGATAGCGTCCACATTGATTGGACTCTATCTCGCATTTAGGTTGTAATTTGTCTGGTGGAGTGGCCACCAGGGCACCTGTGTTATTTCTTAGAGGCCTCTTCTTTTGAAAGAACTCCCTCTTCTGCATCCACACATGTCTTTTTCTGAAAAAGCTTTTTCGGAAAAAGGCTTCTTCCTCATAGAGAGAGGTTTACCACCATTGGAAAAACCCCTCTGTTCTTTCGACTTTCTGTCGAAATAACTTAATAACAGTGTGGATACAAGTATTGTTTTTCTGGAAAACTGGCCTTTTTTCTGGAAATGCTACAGTGTAGACACGCGCCCTAAAACACCAGCCAGGCACTGGGTGTTTTCCTCATATGTCTTGTAAAGAGATCTCATTCCAAATTGATTGTAAAAGAACCCCAAACATGTAGGAGAACATCGATGTGAGAGAACACGTCAGAGACTATCAGGCAAAGAGGCAGATAAAGTAAATACAGGCAGTCCCCGAGTTACGCGGATCCGACTTATGTTGGATCCGCAGTTACGAACAGGGCTTTTCTCGCCCCGGAGGATGGGAGCGGCGGGACGCCCAGATGCGCCGCGGTCCGCCGCCCCTGTCCTCCGGGACGAAAAAAGCTGCTCCCCGTCTCCCTGGTCTGCAGGGAAACGGGGAGCAAAGCCTTGGAGCACGCCTGCAGCGGGACAGCCCGGGCGCGCTTGGGCTGTCCCGCTGCGGGCGTGCTCCAAGGCTTTGCTCCCCGTCTCCCTGGTCTGACCAGCAGACCAGGGAGATGGGGAGCAAAGCCTCGGAGCACGCCAGCAGTGGGACAGCCGCGGCGCGCCTGGACTGTCCCGCTGCCCGCGTGCTCTGCGGCTTTGCTCCGTGTCTCCCAGGTCAGCAGACCAGGGAGACGGAGCAAAGCCGTGGAGGACTTGGGCGGTCCAGCCACCCCCCGTCTCCCTGGTCTGCTGGGGGAGGGTGCAGCTAGTGCCCCCCCTCCAGCAGACCAGGCTTTTCTTGCCAACCCCTGGGGTAGAGCAGCTGGGGGCTGCCGGGTTGGTCCCGCAGTGCCGCTCCGGACCAACCCGGCAGCACCCCAGCTGCTCTGCCCCAGGCGTCCCCAAGTCAGCTGCTGCTGAAACTGACCAGCGGCTGACTACAGGAAGCCCGAGGCAGAGTTGCTCTGCCCCAGGCTTCCTGGAATCAGCCGCTGATCAATTTCAGCAGCAGCTGACTTGGGGACGCTTGGGTTTCTTAAGTTGAATCTGTATGTAAGTCAGAACTGGCGTCCAGATTCAGCCGCAGTTGAAACTGATCAGTTTCAGCAGCGGCTGACGCAAGTTCCGACTTACATACAGATTCAACTTAAGAACAAACCTACAGTCCCTATCTTGTATATAACCCGGGGACCCGTAGTACCTAAGGGGCATGAGAGTTCTAACAGGGCTCAAATAAGAGTACAATACAAACACTACAGTGAGGTGGGGAACATTTTTTGGATTAGGGGCCGTTGACCCACTGAAAAATCACTCAGGGGCCACACATAAATGAGAAACAAAAAAAACCCAAAAAACAACCCCCCCTCACTGAATAACCCCCAACTGAGAAGGAGAAAGACACTTCCCACATTCCCTTTGCACACCAGAGCCTAGGAGGCCAGCCTAGAAGATTTTGTGTGTTCTGGCTCACCAGAGGGAGGGAAGGAGAGATGGGGGGCTGGAGCACATAAGCTCAGGCTCCCCAATGCTGAGGGGGGAGCCCCAAGTCTCAGGGGTCAGATCCAGGAAAGCTGTGGGCCATATCAGGCCTTAAATTCCCCACTTCTGCACTATAGAAATACTGGACCTACCACAGTGGTCATAAGGAGGGCATTTGGCCTTCTCAAAATAATATGAAAGTGTTTGCACTGTACATTCCTGAAGATTACAGACTATTTCTGGCATGTTGTATTTTCCACAGCATTGCCATGAGATGTGGAATATGGTTACTGGGACTTGGAGGAAGGGCTGACATTAATAACATAATGAACTCTGAAATCAGGACAAGAATTAGGGGCAAGAACAAGAAGTAAATGGCAGAATGTGGACAAGTACATGAACCATCAAGAGCAGACTGACAGCTAACAACTGTGCAGGTGAGCAGTAAAAGAGGAATTAAAAATATTACACATATATCAAAAGCTTGGAGTTCTTCAAAAGGATGTTGCAGATTCTGCAGACACCTTTGGGACAGTGCCATCTACATCAATTGAATTAAGTGATATCAGAATCAGCCCTAATGTGTTTCAAAAGCACTTGAGGGCTTGAATGGATTTGCAAACACCAGAATTCTCTAGTGTCAAGCAGGTATTATCAGTAAAGTCATTGTCCTTACAAACAAAGTAATAGAAAGTTGATGATTGGAAACTACAAAAATAATAAAGTATATTAATTTAAACAAATGAACATGTGTATTGTTTACATGTTGCTTGTTAAGAAGAGCTGGGCTTGAATTCTACCACTGTGCCAATGAATTCATAGACATTAAATGACTTCTTGAGTCTATTCTAGTCTCTGCAGGAGATTGTGATCTAGTGGGCAGAGACTCTTCTGCCCTTCTACCTCTCAGTTGTGCCCCTTTCTCTCCAATTTGCCTCTCTCCCAGTTCTGTCTTTTCTCTGCCCTCCCTTCTCATCTTTTTGCCATTCTCCTCACTCAGCCAGTTCCAGTCTTCACTTCTCCACTTCTCATCCCAATCTTCTTGCTCAGCAAATCCAGTCTGACCTCTCCAGACATCCACCTCCCAAATCCAATCTCCTTATCCAGCCATTTCCAGTCCCACCACCTTCTTCTGGCTCCTCCAATCAGTTTGTCTTCCCCACCCTGATCTCCATTTACCTCCTCTGTCAAGGCTTCTTCCCCACTCTGGCACGATAAATACAGGAGTGGGGGCCCGCTAAAGTACCCCAAAACCTTATCTTTCCAGGCTTTGGTATAAAACGTTACTCCTAATTTTTTGTCATTTTTTGAGGAGTTACATTAGTTCGAACCAAGGGGTTTGATTCGAACGAACGCGGCCCGGAGCACACTTCCTGGTTCGAATCAGCTGGCGATCAGAATAGCATGTGGGTGAGATTATGCTAATGAAGCATGGGATATTTAAATCCCCGCTTCATTAGCAATTTCGGTCACCTACATTTGCATCCCTAGTTTGAACTAGGGTGCAAGTGTAGACATACCCTTAGTTTATTAAAATCTGTCTTCCTGAAATCCATAGTCTCTATTTTGCTGTTCTCCCTTCTATCCTTCCTTAGAATCACGAACTCTAAGAATTCATGATCACTTTCACCCAAGTTGCCTTCCACTTTCAAATTTTCAACCAGTTCCTCCCAATTTTTTAAAATCAAATATAGAACACCTTCCCCCCTAGTAGCTTTCTCAACCTTCTGAAATAAAAAATTGTCTCCAATGCATTTCAAGAATTTATTGGATAATCTGTGCCCTGCTGTGTTAGTTTCCCAACATATGTCTGGATAGCTGAAGTCCCCCATCACCACAAAATTCTGTGCTTTGGATGATTTTGTGAGTTGTTTAAAAAAAGCCTCGTCCATTTCTTCTGCCTGGGTAGATGGTCTGTAGTAGAATCCTAGCATGACATCACCCTTGTTTTTTACCCGTTTTAACCTAACCCAGAGACTCTCAACAAGTCTGTCGCCTATGTCCATCTTCACCTCAGTCCAAGTGTATACATTTTTAATATATAAAGTGACACCTCCTCTTTTTTCCCCCCACTTATCCTTCCTGAGTAAGCTGTACCCTTCTACACCAATATTCCAATCATGTGTTTTATCCAACAAGGTCTCTGCGATACCAACTATGTCATAACTGTGTTAATTTATTAGCACTTCAAGTTCTTCCTGCTTATTACCCATACTTCTTGCATTTATATACAGGTATCTAAGATACTGATTTGATTTTGCCTCCCAGTTCTGCCTTCTTCCTCCTTTATCTCTACTCTTATAGCCCATGCTCCCTCCCATTTCCGACTCATCTCCCAGGTCTCCCTGTTTTTCACTTACCTGTGAGCTTTGATCACCTGCCCCCATCGAACCTAGTTTAAAGCCCTCCTCACTTGGTTAGCCAGTCTCCATCCAAATATGGCCTTTCCCTTCCTTGAAAGGTGAATGCCATCCCTGCTTAGCAGTCCTTCTTAGAACAGCATCCCGAGGCCCTACCCTTTCCAGGTGGCCCACAAACACTTTCAAAATTCGAAAATTATTGCCCACCCCTGGATTAAGGCTTTGATTCACTAAGGTACTTAAGCATGAGCTTAATTTGAAACATGTAAGAAAACTCTTTGAAATCAAAGGGACTATTCACATGCTTAACGTTAAGCACATGCATAAGTATCTTGCTCAGAGTGGGCTTCAATAGGAAAGCACATTCTTTCAGACATGTTTCTTTAAAAAAGTAGAATCTGAAGTGCTGTTTAACATAGGTGAAAATCAAATGTGAATGATGTATAAAAACAATACAATAAATTGTTTTCAAAGAAATTCAAAGTACAGTGATTAAGTCTGTAGCGCAAATACAAATTTCCCTGTGTCTAGCCATGTACATATACAACAGTTCTTTCTTATGTGGCACTGAAGCCTGCTGTTGAATCCATTAAGATTACAAACATGGATCTGTAAATTTCCAATCAGAAACTAACGTTTTTAGCAAATAAGAGATTGATAGTACCCATTTCTTTTTTTCTCTTTACTCAATTGCTTGAATTTAGAGGTTTAATTTAGAAGACTAGGTGAGTAGCAGGTAATGTTCTTATCATAACCTGTGATGTGAATAAAACTACATCCCAAGATTTTGAATATCCACAACTGCTCTGATACCAAACTACAATTTTTTTTTCCTGCACTAATCAGCGAAAATGTAATGAGAATGTTCTCTAGTTAGGGCTGTTTTGCACAGCTTGAGTAAATTGGAATGAAGGAAATGCTGCAATCACTCAAACCATTCATTTTTCAGAGATGCTGTTCTCCTCCTCCTCCCCTACTGATGCTTTTCAACTCTTTTATAAAGTACTTTTCCATTTGGCTTCTCTTCTCCTTTCCTATACTCTCTATGCCTGGACACGTTTCTGGTGTCATGGATAGTAGCATGAGAAATTCAGAAAAGCAAGAGCTTACCAGGTAAGTAAAAATAACTGCTTTCCAATCTATAGCTCTAGCCACACCATGGCTATGTCTACACTCGCAGCTTCTTGTGCGAGTAATATGCAAATGAGGCGAAGCGTGGAATATTGCCGAGCCTCATTTGCATACCATTTTTTTCAGAAGAGGCTCTTGCGCAAGAAGGAGCATCTACACTGCTCCTTCTTGCGCAATGCCATTACACCTATTACTTTTCAGGAAGAATGGCATTGCATAAGAGGGTTTTTCTTGCACAAGAAGCGGCAGTGTAGATGCTCCTTCTTGCGCAAGAGCCTCTTCTGGAAAAAAATGGTGCCTCATTAGGCATGCAAATGAGGCTCAGCGATATTCCACGCTTAGCCTCATTTGCATATTACTCGCACAAGAAGCCGCAAGTGTAGACATAGCCCATGTGTACAGCCAGGGCTTTGTACCTTGTTTGTGACCCTCTCATCTAACCTGATTGCATCTGAGGCAGCGTGCTGAGAGCCAGCCTCCGAACCATCACTCTGGTCACTGTAAATCCATTTAGTTCCCCAGAGAAGGTCTGGCTGAGGGAAGAAGTGGCTAGACTGGGGGTAGCTAAGGAGATTATTAACCCATTAATTGCACTAGTATGTAATCAGGGTCTGAATCAATGCTTCCATTGTAGCCAGCTGGAATGGGAAAGGAATCTTGGGTGTGGTTATGCTCCCTCAGAATCTTCGCCCTGCAAGGTATTCCACTGTTATGTAAATACAGTTCACACTAGAATGGAAAAGAAATCCTGAGTGTGGTTATGTAAATACAGTTCACTTAGTTGCTTAGGCTAATAGATATTGGATTGTTAGAAGGAAATTTAGCCTATTGTAACCAATTTGGCTGTTATGGGGTCACTAACCATGTTAACCCTAAATGCAGGAATTATAAAATATGGCCACCAATGCATGCAGGAGAGACGCTATCATTGTAAAGAATCTCGGATGAACAAGGCTTCTCTTCCAGACTCTGAAGTCAATTGGGGGGAAGGGCAGAGCTCTGAACCAGTAGGCTACATGCCCTCCAAGCATGAGCTGTAAGACTGGTTCAACTTGTTTCTCTCTCCCCTGTCCCTGCCCAATCTAATGATAGAACTAAAACAGACTCCATAAGAAGTCTCTTTATTATTTTAAAATGTTATTCCAGTGGATGCTGGAATATTCTGGCTGGCCTGTGCTGTGGGCCAAGAGCTGATATCACTGAGAAGCTAAAATCACAGAGAGCTGAAATCACTAGGTTTGGCCTAGAGCCAAATCCATCCCAAGGCCGAGATTGTTAGAAGGGAATCCGCTCCCAAGGGAGCGGCTGAGAGGAAATCAGCTGGCGCAGGAGCGAGTGGCCAGCTGGTGGTAGTGGCCAGCAGGCGGCCAGCAAAGTGGTGCAAGAGAGCAGCGAGCAGGTGGATGGCAAGTGACCAGCAGAGTAGATGCCTCCTACTCCACCCTGCCCTCTCTAAGGATGGGAAGTGAGCGCTGAAGGTCACCACTGAACTCTGGTCTGCCCTGACCAAGGACACCAACTATGAATGGGATGCAGAAAAGAATTGGGCATGTGAATGGGACAGGAATTGTAAGTCTGAGAGGCAAAGGACATTGCCCGACTTACTTGAGTGGGGATGTTTACTCGTGGTTTGGTTATGAACTCTGTGGTGTTTTCCCAAGTTAATGCCATGTTACTTCTCTCCCTCTTTCATTGAAAGTTTCTTTTCTACACTCAGACTCTGTGCTTGCGAGTGGGGAAACATTGCCTCTCAGAAGTGCCCAGGGTGTGTTCCCAGGTTACTGGGTGGGGGTTCGAGCTAGTTCTGTGTTGTATGGATGAAGACGAACCCCTAGATATTGATCCTGGCCCTGGCTGATACCTGGCAGAAGGGTTACAAGTAGAAAAGCAGCACAGGAAGAAAGCGTGAGGGGAGAAGAGAAAGAGAAAGGCCAGCATGGCCATATTAAAAGGAGGCCTCTTTTCATCAGAGAAAGCCCTGTATGATAGGCAACCCATTCTGGCCTGCTCTTCTGCACAAAGACCTGGGGGAAAGGGGAACCAGCCCACACAGGGCATTTAGTAGTGACATTTTTATGCCTGTACTGCCTTTTAACCAAGAATCTTGCAGTACTCTACAAACATGAATAAGGGATTGGTCCTGCTTTGGGCAGGGGGCTGGACTCAATGACCTCCTGAGGTCTCTTCCAGCCCTATGATTCTATTAAGTTCATTAAGCTTCTGTGCAGTATGTATCTGAATTAAAGCTATTAAATCAATGCATGCAGAGACTAACCAACTTGCCCAAGTTTTCCCAGGAAGTCAATGCAAGAGATGACAGTAGGATCCAGGTTCCCTGCCCTATTGAGATAATTAAATGACATTCACAGCCCAGTGCTCATTGGGGAACATAGGATGGAGGAACGTAAGATATGGGAGTGGATAAGTAGGGAGGGCTGAATTGTGAAGGGGCTTATATGTGAGGACATGAAACTTGAAGTGAATGCAGTGAAGAATGGATTAAAAGGCAGTCAGGAGTAACAAGATCACAATGATGGGCTAAGAAGAGTATATTAGAAGCAGTATTTTGAATGGACCTGATGCAGACAAGGCGGCTGTTGGGAAGGCCAGCAAAAAGGTTGTAGCGGTTAGGAGGAGATGATAAAGCCCTGGAAGAGAATTTTAGCTGCATGAATGGAGAGAAAAAGGCAGATTTTTCAAATGTTCTGAAGGTAGGAGTGGGAGATTTAGACATAGCCTAGCTGTGTGAGTTCACAGGCATGGCTTCAGCATAGAAGTTAAATACGTGTTTAGCATTAAGCACACACGGAAGTGCTTTGCCCAATGGGGATGGATTAGAGATTCAAAGTCTGGTAGAGGGCAGAGGCAAAATTGACAATCAGGTGACTTTAAGGTGGTGGTGGAGATAGCAAAGGGGCATTATGGCTTCATCGCACCTTGCTAATGGAGTTGATTGTATTTAAGACACAAATATGCAGCTGGATGTTAGTGAGGTGTTTCTGCTAGGAGAGCCTATGGCATCTCACCAACCTTGCCCTGTGGGCTCAGATGGAAATTGAAAAAAATAGGTTTCTTTCTGATTTAAGAGGTGACGGCTCGGGGGAGGGGAGGAACCATCTCCTGTCTGAGAAGAGTGGAGTCATTGTAACTATATCCTGTGAGTCAGCAGCTACTAAGCAAAACTGACCACCTTGCCATTCAGGTGAATTCTCCTGACCTAAGGCAGAAGGCGGCCCCAGCAAGGGAGAATGAGACACTACACTGCTAAAAGTAGTCATGTAGACAGGGAGGTGGGACTTGAGTAAATATTTGGACACATACTCATGGACTTCAGGAGGATCTTACTCTCCTAAGCTGTATCTTGCCATCTACTTGCTGTTTATACCCATATTGTGGGGGTCTAAGTACTCTACGTTCTGTCTCCCACCATCCCATACTTGTATTGCTCCTTTTACTACTACTCAGTGCTTGCACTTCCTGCTCTGGACTGAATGAGCAAGTAACTGAGTGAAATAGCTAGAGCCCAATTTCTGAAGCATACATGTAGAGCACTACAAAGATTGAGGTGTTAGTCCATTTTCCTGTACTGCCAGCATACTCCGAATGGAGCAGTACATGAGAACAATGCAAGAAGCAAAAGCATGTTACAGAGGAAGGAACCTGGAATAAGTATCACTGTGTAGAATAGCTGATGCTGTAATGGCAGAATGGGAGGGCTAGTTGTTGAGATCAGAGAGTCTCCTTTAAACAGGACTGAAGAGCACTGAATGGTGATCAGGAGAGCTCCCTGCCAGACTGACTGCAGTTAGATGGCTGTACAGTTTAAAACTGAATAACTTATGTGAACACAAGCTCTTCTTCTGCTAATGTGGAGAATAACAAATGTACTTGGCACAGGAGCCTACAACTGTTTGTAAATGACTCTCATTTTACATGAGTCACTTGTAGTTGTGTGTGAATGGGAACCCTGCTTGTCTTCTGCCTAATAACTTGGATTAGACACACAAAATACTGCAATACTGTACGCAAAAAGGTTTAAAGCAAGTGGGTTTTTCCTTTCATTGATAATTGTCAACTGAAAACAGTTAGCGATATCCTTGATGTGACTATAACTGATGTAGCTGAAACGTCACATTGATAACATAGCACTTATTATGTTTACATGGACACCTACAGGGTGCATTATCAAAGTCGCGTGTGGGAGGTACACTCACACATAGGAACATTTTGCTATTTGTGAGCAGGACTTGGGCATATATTTCCTTCCACTGATCACACTGTCTTGAAAGTGTATTTAATAATTCTGTTTGCAGGGATAGTTTAAATACAAAATAATAATAACAACCTAGCTGAGAGAGAGCTTTTTTCATCAGTGGATTGCAAAATGCTTTACAATTTTTTAATGAATTTATCCTCAAAATACTTCATGGGAATTAGGGAAATATTGTTATCCTCATTTTTTATAGACCATTAGGGAGCTGCCCCCTGCTCACTAAGCTTTCCAACCCCCCTTCCCCCCAACCGCAGAAGGTCCCTGTTCTCTACACTCGCCAAATCTGCCCCCCCCCCCCGCCATTCTCTAGCTACAAAAACCCCACTCTCTCTGGCCGCTTTCACTTTCATGGCCAGGGAGCCTGATGATGTCATTCTGTCGCGCCGCAGGAAAAACTATTTTTATATAGAGAGAGAAAGAGAGCTATTGAGGACTCATACCCTCTGCAACTCCATTAATTAAGGAGACAGCAGAGGGTATAAATCATGGCAAAAATTGGCACCAAATGTATTTCCTTGTTTGTCCTGATTTAGGACTTAGTCCTACAGTCCTTTCTCAGGCAAAATCATCATCCCAGTTCGCATAGCCCACTTTTTTTTTTTTTTGGTCTGTCAATGTATTTGTACTTAGAGGTTATGGTGAACAAAAAAGGTATTATCTCAAGCCAAAATCACTATTATTATTTATTTGGCTTGTAATAGTACCTACTGGCCCTTGGTGTTAGGAGCTGCATAGTGTAGTAAATTAAGATATTTTTGCTATGCAGGACAGAATTTGGCCCACAGACTTCAGCACTTAATCTAGATCCAGAAGAGCAAATCATTTCAGTCTGTCATATAAAAGAATCCTTAAACGTAAAATTTTACTTCAAGCAATGTTGAATTAAAATCATAAATCAATAAAGAAGAATTATTTGGAGAGAGTGTAAGTATTTTAAGGAGCCCCTTTCTGCTGTTTTACAAAATTAGTAGTAAACTGAGCTTTCCTGACAAAAATACTTTGTTACTATTCCCACAGCAAGCTTCAGAATTGATTGAATTCTCTTGTAACTATATCTACTGCCATCCAGAGGTAACTGACAAAGATAGTTTGAAAAGTAAATCTAAGTTAGTGCAGTGTCACCGGAGGGGGGAGAGGGAATGAACACGAATATTATGATTTATACCAAAAAAATTCCTATTGTATAGCAACTTTCAAATTGTAACACAATCCAACAGAAGGAAATAAATTTAAGATTAAGTTATGTCTTAATAAATTTAAGATTAAGTTTCTTCTCTTCCTCTTTGAGGATAAACATTTTAAAATATGAGAAAAAAAAACATTTTAAAATATGGGACATCTTATCATCCTATCGCTTCTTGACCATCGACCCTTTACCAGATGTTGGAGGGTCTATAGTTTGGGTAATAATTATGGAAATGATTTAATCTGTAACATCAAGTAGAAGAACCAGCATATGCGTATTAAAAATAGGCTCAGGTATCAGTCCTAAGAATTAAATGTTAAGGGCTTAAAGTGAAGCTTAGAAGTTAGTAATATGTAACCTGTGATAATTTAGCAATGCACCTTGTGATAAATAGGTAAACCATAAACCGATTATAACATTTTAGGGGCTTTTTGCAATAAGAGCTAACCATGTTGACATATTGAAATTACTGGGAAAGGGACTAAGGCCAGTGATTGGATTAACAGTTGGAATAGAATTATAGACAACTGGAATAGTACATATGGACAACAGGAAGCCTAAGTTTCCCAAACTTATAAATATAAAGAGGGACTGAGACTTATCCGATACAACCCCGGGATACCATGTGGGAGGAATGGAAAAAGGTGTACAAAAGATTGTTAAGACCCCCAGTTGGCACACTGCAGCGATAAGAGTGACAAGCCACTGTGTTTTTAGTCAGGCATGCATTTGTTGTAAAGTGGTGTATCCTATGCGGCATGATCTTTCACTTTGCCATTTTGCTTGGGGGCTGGATGGTATCATTCCACAGGCACAGCTGGAACTGGAGCATGCCATCCATGCCTAGCATATACCAGTGGCACACCACTGGGTGATAAGAAGGCAGGACCGTCACTTCTTCCTATAATGAACTCTCCACTTACTTTGTTTCATCTTCATCTCCAGTGGCTTCCTTCAATTTGTAAGTATGTCAACATTGGGACATTGCTTGCTTTATCTTGTGCCAGCCTAAGCTATAAGTATGCCCAGTGAAATGCTGGGAGCTAGCTGGTGCTTTATAATATGTACATGTTCTTGTATGAATCTTGCTTTTCTACAATTTCTTTTATCTAAGTATTAAATAAAAACGTCATGTCTCTACGTGTGTTTTCACCAGGCTCACAATAAATATCCTACATAGCTAGAAAGGTAAAGAATCTGTTACCTGTGACTGGAGCACTTTGCTCCCTAGATTAACCCCAGGCTACAACCTAGCTGTTGTGGTTCACCTGGAGATCAGTTCAGTTCACCGCTGAATTCTTCCTACAAGGTGCTGAGCATCCTCCACACTGAGGGCATTGGACAGTGGACCAAACTTTTCAAACTTACTAAGCAAAGTGGTCAATTTTGCTAGTGCATTTTCATTTCAACATCTAGATTCTCAATCTAATTTAGATGCCTATTTGCCAAATGCACTCAGTGCCCAAATCTAAAAATTAGACTTGATATGTGAAATCAGCCAGGGATATTCAAAAGAACCTAAAGGAGTCCGATTCCCAACTCCATATTACTTTCAAGGAGAATTTGATGCCTAATCCCATTAGGCCTCTTGAAAATTCCAGCCTCAGTGACTAGGAAACTAGATACAATACATCACTATAACAAAGTATGTTTAAAAATATGATTATACTTTTCATAGCTATAGTACTTTCCATCTATGTCATCTGTCTAATGTTGTATGTTTATCTTAGGGTTTTGGACAGGTGCCCAGATATATATCATGGTAATGAGTGAGTAAAAATGTATAAATACAGAATCACCATAGCCTCTAAATCCCAGACCACCTAGCCAGCTGTAACAAAGTAAGCCCCACAATACTCTGTGAAATAACAATTATTATCCATGTGGTATAGATGCAGAAACTCAAGCAGTGAAAGGTCCAGGCCAAAATTTTTAAGTGTCCATTACTTTTGAGGGTCTCCCATTTGGGATGCCCAACTTGAGATACTGAGGCCACATTTCATACGTGCTGAGTATATGTACAAATCCAGTTGCACTCATTAGGAGATATGGATGCTTGGCACCTCTGGATATTACACCTAGGTTTCTAAAGCTGGGCTCCCAAAAAGCAAGACATCTAAAAATAGTAGGCACTTCTGAAAATGTGCACCTAAATAACTTGCCCAAGAAGCCTGGATAGTTCCCAGATGAAATCTGGGTCTAAGTGAGATTGGAATTCACATCTCTTAGCTACCATTTCCATCCTTTAATCACAAGATTATCTGTCCCTCTTTTATAAGCAGCCAGATTTTTTCCCTTTGATATGGATGGGTTCCTATACACTTTAAGAGGAATTATGTGTGGGGGGGGGGGGGTTATGTTATAACTTGAAAATGTAAATGTCATTGTGGTTAAAAAATGACCATCTCTAAAAATTACATCTCATTATTTCATATTTTCTATGGCCATTATCAATGACTTCCTCTCTCCAATTTGGTTTGGTTTACAAATCAGTCAAACAACTTTCCAACAGCCATGATTGCATTCACATCCTGCTATCACAAAATCAAACTTTTTTTCTTTTCTGCATCATCACTATCAAACCCAATAAAGATTCTGTAGTCACAGACTTAACAGCTAGCAATTCAGTTGATGATACTTGTGGCAGAGTAGAATACAGCTTGCACTTCAGTTACATTACACAGGCTCTTCAGTGCTTGCAGCATTAAAAGTATGTCAGTAAATTAAACTGACATATAGCCTGCACAAAGGGAGCAGGTATGTGCATTACACTAAGGAATCATCATATTAAAATGTATATAGGGTATGAAATTTGACTCCATTGACCTAGAGACTTTAACAATGTTGATTATCTAAAAAAGTCAAACAGCTTTTTCAGAGCCTTTGTGTAAATACATATTTAGATCATTGTAAAAACTTGTATTATTACCAAGCCATGGCATGTATTATTTCCAGAAAAGATTGTTACACTTTTAGATCTATTTGTGGCACAACTTCAAAGTTTCATGTAATTTGCTGGAGACGTAATTTCTTTTTAAATAGGCAGAGGCCTTGTTAAAGTTCCTACAAGTTATCACAAGTGGTTATGATGGTTACTGTGTAATCATGTATTCAGAGACTTACAAACTAAACCAGTTCTTAGGCTCTGTCAAAGGGACAAAGTACAAACCAGAGGGAAGATGAAAAAAAGGGTACAAAGCTCACCTTTGCACCTTCAAGCTGTGTGCCGGCATAAATTATGCTGCCAACAATCCCAAGTTGCTCAGAGGTGCATGAGACCTAGGAAGGTCCCAACAATGGCCTTGTTGGTCCCGCAATACAATGCAATTACACCAGTGTAAAACTGGACTAATACAGTGGATAAGCAAGCCTATTGACTTCACTGGTATTATTCAGAGTAGATAGGAATGTTGGAATCAAATTTTAAATAGGAATTGCCAAAACTAGAGTTTTTGACTTCAGGATTTCATTTTAATTTTTTTTCAAGCTGATTCTTGCTACCATTTCAAAAGCAGGATAAACTCAGACATGCTTTTGGTGCTTTATGCTGTTCCAGCAATACAAAGCACCCATATACTCTGTTAGGTCAGGTTTATAACAGCTGTGTGTCATTGGAACAGCACAAAACAAAGTTTGCCACAGAATCTGCTCTAGTGTTTAGTATTTCACAGTGTGAAACAGATTAAATTAAAACATGACACTGGAACTTTCATATGCAGTGTGCAGCTGTCAGTATTTCCCATATTTCGGAAATAGTGCTCACAAGACTTCAAAAAGATGGGAACATCTTTAAAGTCACTTGAATCTGTAATTATTGTTGAAAATATCAATTGTCTAGGGAAGTGAACAAAATGTAATAGGCAAGATAGTGCCCTCCTGTGGTAACTAAGAAAAACTTTGGAGAGGTGTTGATATGTATGTCAGCAGTTATCATACTCAAGGCTAAGGTTTTCATTGTTATTTTTAGTTAAAGTCATAGACGGGCCACAGGCATTACACAAAAAATCATGGAGCCTGTGACACTGACTTTATTAAAAATAACCAGGAGGCAGGGCTAGGTAGAGGGGGGGAAAGGAGTTCCATGGAATGGAGTAGGGAGACTGACAGGAGCTCTGGAGCTGGCCACAGGACAGGCGTGCATGCCCCCAGCTGCGGCTGCTGGAGGAAGAAGCAGGGAGTGGGGTGCAGCTCCCTCAAGCCAGAATAGGGGTGTGTGGCCCTAGCTGCAGCCTCCACTGAGCCCCTGCTTCAGCTAGAGGGGTGGAGGCACACAGCTCCCACCGCCGGGCAGGGATACAAAGGCCCAGCTGTAGCCCCTGCCACAAGCCACAGGCCAGGGCTGCAGGGTCCTGATTCCCAGCCCCAGTTTCAGAACAGTCCTGCATCTAGCCCCAGCTTAGCTCCTGACAGCTGAAGTCACAGAATCTGTGATTGCCATGACCGTAGTGATTAAACCATTGCCTTACTCATGTTTGTTAGGTGTGAGACACAGGTTCATTTAAAAAGAAAGAAAACTCCATCGCAATTACACCATGCCTCTAATAACTGGCATTGCTTATCTTCTATTCTTCTGTGTTTTCTCATGTCAGGATAAAAACGCTCTTCTTCACTAGCATGTAGGCACTTTCCTTGTCCTCCACTCATGCAACAAGACAGAAAGGTGGACAAGACAATAGAAACAAATCTGAATTACCTGTCACGAGTCTGAACAACTACATGCTAGTTTAGTGTTTTAAATGATTTGGGAAAGTGATTTATTTTTAATATGAGCAGATGAGTTTACTGTAATCTACAAAAAGAAGAGTGTGTGCATGATTCTTTGTGTGTATGTAGTTTCTATATACACCCTGATTTATTTTACATGTGCCTTCCCTCCCCCCTTAGTCCTCATTGTGGATCCTCCCATAGACTTTAAGTCCATTGTCTGCTCTTAGTTACACAATTGCAAGTTCCTTTAAATGAAATGGAAATGTGTAACTCAGAAGAAGCTGTCCCTAAATAAATATGAGTCCACCAGCTTGGATATACAGACAGGCTACGTCTACATTGGCCCCTTCTCCGGAAGAGGCATGTTAATTTCCAACTTCAGAATAGGGAAATCCGCGGGGGATTTAAATATCCCCCGCGGGATTTAAATAAACATGGCCGCCGCTTTTTTTCCGGCTTGGGGAAAAGCCGGAAAAAAGCGTCTAGACTGGCGCGATCCTCCGGAATAAAGCCCTTTTCCGGAGGATCTCTTATTCCTACTTCAAAGTCCTACTTCAAAGTAGGAATAAGAGATCCTCCGGAAAAGGGCTTTATTCCGGAGGATCGCGCCAGTCTAGACGCTTTTTTCCGGCTTTTCCCCAAGCCGGAAAAAAAGCGGCGGCCATGTTTATTTAAATCCCGCGGGGGATATTTAAATCCCCCGCGGATTTCCCTATTCTGAAGTTGGAAATTAACATGCCTCTTCCGGAGAAGGGGCCAATGTAGACGTAGCCATAATGTTTTTGCTGTGATACATGGAATTAACATGTGTTAACAATTAAGTAAGAGAAGACTGCCTCTTTAGGGAGAGATGGCTTGACAAATCCTTTTAGAGAGGCCGAATGGAAACGGGGGATGTGTCTGTGATTCCAGGTCAGCTAGCAGAACAGGGATAGTCCTGAGAAAAGCATGAGGAAGGCATACTTGCTACTATAAAAGCATACCCATGCCATGTGAGTATTGTCCGGAGCAGACCAAGGTAGAATGGGGGGCTCTAGGTCCCAATCCCCTTGCCTTCAAAATTAAATTTCCAAGCAGCCCTTTCAGGCAGTCTACAGCCACCCTGCTCGCTCTATGTTTCTGAGCACTCTTAGCAGCCACATGTCTGTATGTATGTATGGGCTGAGTCATCAATTGATGGATCTCATCTTCTATGACACCATTGGTGAGTGACTAAGCCTATCCTCAATCGGCAAATCCAATTACAGATGTCACATAAAAATCCAGCCTCTGTGGGGGTATGTCTACACTACCCTCCTAGTTCGAACTAGGAGGGTAATGTAGGCATACCGCACTTGCTAATGAAGCCCGGGATTTGAATTTCCCGGGCTTCATTAGCATAAGCGGGGAGCCGCCATTTTTAAATCCCCGCTGCTTCGAACCCCGTGTAGCGCGGCTACACGGGGCTCGAACTAGGTAGTTCGGACTAGGGTGCCTATTGCGAACTACCGTTACTCCTCGTGAAACGGGGTTCGAAGCAGCTGGGATTTAAAAATGGCGGCTCCCCGCTTATGCTAATGAAGCCCGGGAAATTCAAATCCTGGGCTTCATTAGCAAGTGCGGTATGCCTACATTACCCCGCTAGTTCGAACTAGCGGGATAGTGTAGACATACCCTGGGTGTTGTATGCTCTTTTCGGATCCTATGCTTTTCTTGTAATGTCTGAATACATTGACTTGTGACGCATTTGACAGCCTGTATGATAGTTTGCCACTAGAACAATCATAGCCCTGAGCTATGATTTCCAGATCACCGGGAGATATGCTACATGACTTCACGGTGGCCTTTAAGATATCTTTATAATGCTTACACTGATGAGCAATAGACCTCTTTCAATGAACAAGCTGGCTGTAGGTATCATCCATCTTTATAACATGATCAGTCCAGCAAAACTGTTCATAGCATTGGTTCCAAGCCCATGACACTACACAGCTTCAGGACCTCCATGTTAGAACTTTTGTCCAACCGATTCACATGGACAACCTTCCTGAGGCAGCACATATATAACTGATTGAGTGTCAGTACATGACGGCAACATATGGTCCATGACTCCGAACCATATAGCAGGATAGTCAGGACAACTGCCTGATAAACTGTTACCTTCATGTGAAGTGTCACACCATGATCATTCCATAAGCGTTTGGTCAATTTTCCAAAGGCAGCACGGCCACAACAAAGGAGGCATTGCGTATGGTCTCCCATTCACCCAACAGTGCTTGGTCCTGCCATAATGGCAGAGGACTGGACTCGATGACCTCCAGAGGTCCCTTCCAGTTTTAGTGTTCTACGATTCTAACAGGAGCCAGTATGACCAAGGGAGACTTCAGGACCCAGCATTCAAAGCTCTACCAGCTTCCCAGACTGCGGCTGGGGGACTACAACTCCAACCACGCGTCTATATTGGGAAGGCGTACTGAACGCGCAATGCACTATATTGGCCAGAATGACCATCCGTAGAGGACTACAACTCCCAGGAGGCAGTGCAGCATAGAGACCCATGGTGTTAGGCATATCAGGAGCCGATGCGTTCTGGGAGTTGTTGTTCCGGGCAGAATGGGGGGGGGGTTATAGGCGAGCCCATTGGTCCATACGCGCATCCAGCACGCCCACGCCAGCCGGAACCTAAACCTTTAACCTTTCGTTCTACCGGGCGTAGTCGGCCGCACGTGGGCAGGTGGTTGGCCGGGTGTCTCGCGGCCATGGCGGCGCTGCGCGTGGAGGAGCTGCTTGCTCGCGCGGGGCAGGGCGAGGCGGCGTCGCCGCAGCAGCGCAGCGTGGCGGTGGAGAAGGAGCTGGAACCCGAGTTCGACCTGGGGAACCTGCTGGCGCTGGACCGGAACCCGCCGCCGTCGCTGCCGGGCGCCCAGCGCGAGAGCCGCCTGCGCGCGCTGGCCCGGGGCAACACGCAGCTGCTGGTGGCCCAGCTGTGGGCGCTGCCGGCCGAGCGCGCCGAGGGGGCGACGGGGCCGCTGGTGGCGCAGCTGCCCGAGCCCTCCTACCGCCTGCCCCGGGAGAAGCCCGTGCCGCGGCCGCGGCCGCCCACCCGCTGGGAGCAGTTCGCCCGGCTGAAGGGCATCCGGCGGCGGAAGCGCACGTCGCTGGTGTGGGACGAGGCGGCCAAGCAGTGGCGGCGGCGCTGGGGCTACGGGCGGGCCGGCGGGGACCCCGCTCGGGACTGGCTCATCGAGGTGCCTGCCGGCGGCGACCCCAACGAGGACCAGTTCGCCAAGCGGCTCCGCGACAAGCGCGAGCGGGTGGCGCGCAACGAGCTCAACCGCCTCCGCAACATCGCCCGGGGCGCCCTGCCCGGCCGCGGCCTCCACCCCACCGGCCACCAAAGCCGCGACGAGCTGGGCCGCGCCGCGCAGGTGGCCCGCGTCTCCACCGCCTCCCTAGGCCGCTTCCAGCCCCGGCTCCCCAAGGAGCCCGCCGCGCCCCCAGCCCGGGGCGGCAAGAAGCGGCACTTCGAGCCGCTGCTTGGCGACCTGGCGGCCGAGAGGAGCCGGCAGCTGGAGCTGCTGCGGGGCCTGGGCAGCAAGAAGGCGCCGCTCGACCTGACCCGCGCCGTCAACAAGCAGCTGCGCGAGGAGGACGCCGCGGCGGCGGCGGCGAACAGGGGCAAGAAGCGCGGGCAGCGGGGCAAGCGGGGCCGGCAGCGCCCGGGAGGCGGCAAGGGGCCGGCGGGCAAGGGCAGGAAAGCCGGGCCCCGACGGCAGCAGCAGCAGCGCCCGGCAGGGAGAAAGAGGAACTGAGTCCCTATGGCACCTGGAGACTGACCTCGGAGGCTCCTGGGTGCTGCCTCAGCCTGTGGGGGACACAGCTATGCGGGAGCTCCCTGGTGAGCTGGCGGGACACTGAGCTGCAGCGCAAACTAGCTGCTAAGGACCGGAGACCTGTGGTGGGTTAGGGATGCGCCAGGCTTGGGGTAGCCTTTCCCGTCCATTATTTATCAATAAAATGTGTCTTTGTGTAGCTGTTTGCTCCTCAGTGACCAGGATTGTGCATCAAAGGCATGAGGGAGAGGTGGGACTGGGATATAGTCCCTAATGACCTGCAACCATTGAGCTACCTGTTGTGGCCCCTAAGGATTGGGCTCAGAGAATAAACCACCATCCAGCCTAGCCAGAGAGAATTTGGGAAGTGGAATTCCAGATAGAGGGAGTGGAAGCAAACCCTTGACTTGGATAAGAAGAGATATGATGTAACTAAAATAATACCTGTACTCAAAATAGGTAACACTCCTTGACTAGAAGGCAGTGTTTCCCTTTCTTTGATTTGGATTATGTAGAAATTACACATCTTCACCTAGCTGTAGAGTTCTCACTTTCTAGAGAAAGATGGACCATATTTAAAAGGTGATCTGCCAAAAAAAGCTTAACTCTGTAGAACATTCTCTAGCACTCCTTAACTTAATGTGTACAGTGTTTCTACTGTTGTAACTTCTTTAGAAACAGCAGAAACATCTGGTTTCTATGGAAAGGCTGTAGAAGCTCCTGGATAGTTGTGACATTTAACACCTTTATCAGTTGAAAGGGTGACTCTCAACAAAAGTAGTTCTTTATCCTGAAAGTTCACTAGCCGTTGTTAAATACTGTAGCTTTTTACCAAACAATAACTACAGATACTTTCCTTTCAACCTTGTCTTGACTCTTGTTACTGTTAGTCTTTGAATTCCACCAGTAGATGCAGGTGATAGATTCAGGCTCTTGGGACCTAGGGATGTAATAATGTAGCCATTTAAACAGTTCCCCACAGCACCATCTACGCAGGGGCTAGGAGCGGTAGAGGCACAGTGGGAAATGGCACGAGCAGGCACTGAAGCAAGTTTCTGCTCCCCCTGTTTCTGCTGTGATTCTACTCTTGAAATGTACAAGAGCCGTGATGGAGCTCTTGTACATTTCAAAGGCTCAGGAACTGCAGGGGGTATACAAGGGCTCTGGCAGGGCTCTTGTACATTTCAAAGTCTGAAGTGAAGCAGGGAGTGCAGGGCCAGTAGGGTCCCCTGGTGGTTCCACGCTCTGCTGGGAGCTTCCTTTTGAAATGTGTACAAGAGCCCCACTGGTACATTTCAAAAGGAAGCCCCCTGTGGGCCCCTTTCAAAAGGAAGCCCCCTACGGAACTCTTGCTACAGTTCAAAGGTGGAGGCAGGCACCCTTATAGATGAATCAACTAGTGGATGGGATTTCCATTGACTATTCAATCAGTTAATCTAAATTTAATATCCCTATTGATGATTGACATGATTAATAATAGAATGCATGAAACACAATAATCACAGACTTCATTTAATGGGACTTCCGTTGATCTTTTCGCACATTTCTTTGGCATTTACATCATAACTGGTCAAATTCAGGTTCATGCGTGCATTCAAGCTACATGAGTAATGTGTTTTTAAAATTTTGAATTTTTCATTTTAATTTAAAAAGTTGGGTATATTTTGGCAATGACAAAAGAACCATATTTGGCATGAGGTTGCAGACATCTCTTCTTGTCTCCTTTATCATAAAGATAAAAAATTAACAAGCCCACTCTTTTCCTTTTGAAAGTTATCTTTAGACCAGTGTTTTCTGTTAGTACTAACCATTACCTACAGCTCCCAGCTAAAACTTGTTCTATACATCAAGGATGTACTACAGTCTATCCTAGATGATAATCTCTTGCTTTCACAGACCTTAGGATGCAGGCCCGTCCTTGCTTGCAGATAGCCCCCAACCTGAAACAAATACCACCAACTTCCCCCCCCCCCTCCCCCGCAACAGAAAGTAACCCAGGAACCAATCCCTGCAACAAACCCCATTGCTAACTCTGTCCACTCATCTGCACCATCACAGGACCTAGCCTTATTAGTCATACTATCAAAGGCTTGTTAACCTGTCCTTTTACTAATGTGATATATGCTGTCATCTGCCTGCAATGCCCCTCTGCCATGTACATTGGACAAACGGGACTCTTATCTACACTAAAGAATAAATGGACACAAATCAGACATCAACAATGGTAACACAAAAACCAGTGTGGGAGCACTTTAACCTTCCTGAATACACGTGTCCCTGCCTTTAACTTCAAGCATCTGAGGAACTGAGTTGTATCTCATGAAAGCTAATGTCCTAATAAATTAGTCTTTAAGGTGCCACTGGACTCACTTTTGCTGAAACAGTCTAACAAACACTTCTCTGAAACCTATTTGTGCTCTGCAACCCTGTTTTGTTACTGACTGAAAACAAAGCTGTGGCCTTATTAACAGGTTCACCTACTTGTAGGGAACTTTTTTATGTTTGGGGAGATGCAGGAATTAAGTGATACGTTTTAAGGTTTAAATGAGGTAATAGGAACTTTAGTTCCCACAATGTCCTTGTTTCCACAGGGCAAGCTACTTGTTTTTTTTATTAATTTGTTCTTCAATTGAAAAATCAAATGAAACCACCTACTGGAAGGGTTTACATTCTCAGCAGTTTTACTGTAAATACTATCATTCTGGTGTCAAGTGGCTGGAACTAAGGATATCACTACTTTTCAATTTGCCACCTAATGTAGAGATCCTTTGGGCATAATAATTGAAGCTATGCCATTGGCCAAACAACAGGTAAGTCAGCACTTGCAGGCATGTAAAAGGGACAACTATTGTAAACCCAGGTTTAACCTCTAGTCTGATGGTTCACAACCGGGGTATATGTAGAGGTCTTCCAAGAGGTATATCAACTCATGTAGATATTTGCCTAGTTCAGTAGTGGGCAACTTGTGGACCATGGAGTTCACTAGCGTAAGCCAATGGTGGGCTGCCAGACAGGTTGCTTACCTTGCATCTGCAGATACTGGTGCCCACAGCTCCCATTAGTCATGGTTTGCAGGTTGACCACCACTGGCCTACTTTAATGGTTACATAAAAAGCAGTAGTGTATCAGTGCAAATTAAAATTTCATACAATGATTTGCTCATACTGCTCTATATACTACATACTGAAATGTAAGTACAATATTTATATTCCGTTTGCTTTATTTTATAATTACAAGATAAAACTGAGAAAGTTAGCAATTTTTTTCAGTCGTGCAAAGAAACAGATAAATCTTCACACTGCCACGTCAACAATGTTTAAGTAAAAGGGATAAAAAAAACTTTCTCAAACCCTCTACTTTGTGGATGAGGCTAATACAATTTTGACAGATGTGAATGCTTCACATGCTCATCTTTAATTACTATTTAGAATTCTTTCAAACTTTTTTTAAAGCAAGAAACATTAAAAACAAGCCAGTAAAAATTGGGTTTGGATGGTGTTTACTGCAAAAGAAAATTAAGTTGATTTTGGTTATTTCTGTTCTGTCTTATTTATGTCTGATTTCATAAGCAAGTTTTTTTTTTAAGAGGTGAAACTTGGGGGTACACAAGACAAAGCAGAGTGCTGTAAAGAGTACCATAGTCTGGAAAAGTTGAGATCCACTGCTTTAATTTTGAATTTGACAGGTTATGTTACCAGAATTCTACAACAGCCAGAATGCAACAGATCTTCCTTTTGACAGTCTTAAGATTTTTGGAGGGATGGTATAGCCATAAATCACTGGCATTATAGAACTTAAATGTTCATGATATGACTGAGAGGCTTTACAATGAAAAGACAGGAAGTGAGACTTTTCAGTGCTGCTGCTACTTGTGAAAATTGGAGTGTTTAAATGATTGAAGATTTCAAAAATAAATGGGAGAAGTATTAAGGTCTCTTGGGGTGCATCTGCACAGCAGGACTTAACTCGAAATAAACTACACAAATTGAACGTAATAATATTGCTGTGTAGATGTACCCCTGGTTTTTTTCTTAGGGTAGACTTTTTTCACTGAAAGCCTTAATATGCATAATTAAAAGACCTGCCTTATTTTCAGGTCATTACCAATTAATTGTGAGATTTGGATGTTAAAATGGAGGCATTTTTTTAAGCAAATAGTATTATAAAAAGTACACCTCCATGATTTCACATGCTGGCTTTCTTTTCCAGTATCAGTTTTTAACTGACAGGTGTGTTGTTGTTGTTTTTTTAAAGTTAGATTTCTGTAACCAACAATGCATCCATGCATTTTGGGATACCATACGAAGGAAATGGAGGGGATATCCAAACCATAATCAGGTCTAATGTAACATCTCCATTTGCCCTCTCACCATGCCACCATTGAAATACTAGCCATGGTTTTAAAAATTACTAGTCCACATTTTGAACTAAGTAAATGTTTTTGAACATTTGTTCAAAAACACGTAGTCTAGTAGCACCTTAAAGACTAACAAAACATGTAGATGGTGGTATGAGCTTTCATGGGTAAATAGTTACAAAAGGCTATTAAGAACCATTAGCACCTCCCCAGTGACATCAGCTACCAAATCAAAGGCTTATTTAACTGCACACCCACTAGCGTGATCTATGCCAGCAATGCCCCACTGCAATTTATATTGGCTAAACTGGATAATCTCTAGAGAAAAGAATTAATGGACACAAATCAGATATCCAAAAAGGCAATACACGAAAACCTGTTGGAGAACATTTTAATCTTCCAGGACACTTATTAATGGATCTCCAAGTCAGCCACTTTATTTCAAACCAATTCCACATGCCAAATACACAGGATTGGAACTTAACTTCATTCACAAGTTTAATTCTTATGCAAATGATCTGAATCGGGATATAGCATGCTATCTTCAGTCTTTTAATGACTTAACCAACCAACCAATGGAGGTGCTAATGGTTCTTAAAAGCCTCTTGTAACTATTTGAACTATCTACTCACTGCCTCTCTTTCTTCTTCTCCACCCCTCATTCCCTTATTTATTCTTGGATCTGGATTTCTTATACTCCCATCATCTGAAGAAGTGGGTTTTGCCCACAAAAGCTCATGATACTGTCTACATGTTTTGTTAGTCTTTAAGGTTCTACTAGACTATTTGTTTAAGTTTTTCTTGTTACAGACTAACTTGGCTACCCCTCTGAAGCTTTTCATGTTCAAGTTAGTCTCCTGAGCTGGGAGATTGCTATTTATCGTTTATGTTGGCTTTACGTTTTTACTCTAATCTCATATGAAAGGAAGAGATACTTAGGTATTTTTTTAAAAAATGCTTTCTGCCGCAAGCAGTTCAAGGCCTCAAGCCTGCATATGCATACGTATTTGTTAAATCAAAGTCAATAGAACTAATGCAGGTAGAATAATGAGGCGCTTCAGGTTCTGCGGGATGGAGGCCCATTTTTGGTAATTGCTTTTGTATAGGCAAATTCTAAGCAGGGTATTAGAGGGGGAAAATAACATGAGGAGATGCTTGCTACACTATGAAATGAATAAGTGAGGCAGGGTGTGCAAGAATAACTATTGTTCTGGCTGGGGGATGATTTCTCAGCTAGGAGTTGTCTAAATTGCTTAATACATTTTGGTAGCTTCAGGACCCCTGCTATATTGATACATTGAAACAAAACTTAAGCATCTATCCAGCCAGGCCTATAATGCTATAAACTTGTTTAAATTACATAAGTGCCCTATTCGGCTAGAGGTGAATGACCCAGTACAGTGTTTCTCAAACTGCTCCACGGATCCCTCCAGGGGGTTGACAAACTGGAAACATCGATAGGTACCACACATACAATCAGTGGACCACTGGGGCACTGCATTCATTTTTACGCATGTAAAGGGCTTCAGAGCCCAAAAAGTTTGAGAACTGACCCAGTAGTTCAACACATGTTTTTCAAGCTTCAGGGGGTAGCCAAGTTAGCCTGTTACACAAAAAAACAACAAATGGTCTGGTAGCACTTTATGGTTTTGTTAGTCTATAAAGTGCTACCAGACCTGCTGCTGCTGTTTTTTTCAAGCTGTGATCTAGGGGACTGCAGGCTAAGATTTCCAAAGGGGTCTGCACTTAAAATTTGTTTAGGGGTCCGCAATGAAAAAAGGATGAAAATCCTCGTGTACACACATACGTGGGACAGACTCTCCCCCGAGGTAAAACGGACCGAGCAGCCGAATGCAGGGGGCGTTCAACGCGATCTAGCTAGCCCCGGCGTGCGGCCGCGCAGGGAGCTGTGGCCCTGCAGCAGGCTTTGGCATGTGGCGGCTGGGGAGGGGAGAGAGTTTAGCAAAACAAGTTGCAGTCCCGTCCGCCCCCCTCGCTCCCTCAGTGCAGCTGAGCTGCTGCGGCTCGCTATCCCAGTAGGCCCCGCTGCCTTGCCATTGGCTCCCCCCCGCAGCCGCCGCGATGGCCGGAGGACGGGAGAGAATCGTTCACTTGCTGAGCCAGCTGCAACGCACAGCGTGAGTGTTTGCCCCTGGGCACCAGCTCCTAGCGTCGGCGTCCGGTTCCCTGGGCCTGCCGAGGACATGGCGGGGCGGGGGTGGCGGACCAGTCAGCTTTGGGAGCCTCGTAAGAGCCCGAGGACGTTGCTCCTACCGCCGATTCCATAGCTCGACAGGCTGCGCGGAGGCAGGACTTTGCCTCTGAGGAGCTTGTGCCTTTGGTGTCGTGTGTCTTCTGGGGGCCAAGTGAATGCACAGGATCAATTCTACCCCTGACTAGCAACACGCAAACCATGGCTGCCTTCTCTGCCCTGCCCTGGGAAATAACCAGCACCGCGGCTGCCTTTTCTCATGCCATGTATTGCCGTGAAGGGCGCTGCTTCCACACGCGCTGCAGTGGAAGGGAGAAAGTCTTTGTTCATATTGTGTCAGGGTACGCTGATGGGGGGAACTCGTTTTTCTGTTTAATTCAAATCTGCATCATATCTCACAGCTACCTCAAACCCTTGTGTGCAAGCCTTGCTGCTGACATTCGCCTGGGCACTGCAGTGACAGTCCAAGTAGTAAAATGTAGCTTTTTTTTGGGTCAGATGAAGGCTTTCGTGGTTATGAACTACTAATACACAATCATCTGAAGAAAAAGCTGTCTCAAAACAGCCAGATCTACTTGATCGAATCATGCGTCTGTCCGTTTTGACTACCTCTCAGTAGTCTGTCAAATCAGTGTGGATGTGGGCCAAAGTACATAAGAATGGCCATACTGGGTCAGACTGAAGGCCCATCTATCCCTGTATCGTATTTTCTGACAGTGGCCAATGCCTCAGAGAGAATTAACTGAACAGGTAATCTAGTGATCTATCCCCTGTCACCCATTCCCAGCTTCTGGCAAAACAGAATGCCATCTCTGCCCATCCTGGCAAATAGCAAGCCTTTTCTGTACAGATTAAATACACAACCTCTGTGCGCTATTGATTGGGTTTTTCTTAACACCATGAATTTGATCTGGAGAAGGGCAAGGAACACAATATTGGACATTCTGTGCGTTTTTTTCTTTTTTTAAATATAGTAGCAGCTGAAATAGTAAGGCCTAATCTACACTCTCCTTTTCCCCCTCTTCCCAGTTGATTTGATTTACACAACTTCAGCTTATTTACTGCAGTAAGGTCAGAGAGGGCTGCTCTCCCATCGACTTTGGCTACTGGAGTTGATGGGAGAGCACTACTGATGTGATAAATCGACTGTCGGTGGATCGATTGGTGCAGCATAGATCCACTAAATAGTGCAGACAAGCCCTAAGTGATAGCTGAACCCATATATTTCCCAGGTTTCTGCATAAAAATCACCACCTGAATTGGAGCCTGACAATTCAGCATTTCAATAATGAGCGGTATTACCTATGTGGAACTATATGTGACAAATCTTGTAAGATATGGTAACAAGATTATTTACTTAATAACATAAGAACAGCCACACTGGGTCAGACCAGTGGTCCATCCAGCCCAGTATCCTGATTTCCAACAGTGGCCAATATCAGATGCCCCAGAGGGAGGGGACACAACAGGTAATCCTCACGTGATCCCTCCTCTGTCACCCACCTCTGGAGAAACAGGCTAGGGACACCATTCCTACCCATCCTGGCTAATAGCCATTGATGGACCTAACCTCCATTAATCTATCTAGCTCTTTTTTGAACCCTGTTAAAGTCCTAGCCTTCACCACATCCTCTAGCAAGGAGTTCCACAAATTGACTTGTCTTATAAAACATGACAGTGGCTCTTACATGTAGACTTGTTAAACTCTTTGCTTTCCTGTTTTGTTTTTAAACAAACATTTCTTTTCTCATTTAATTAGATGCCTGTGTCCAGCTCATTCCCACACTTACTCTCAAGGTACGATTATTTTTAATGTGTGCGTTTCCCAAATTATTCTGCATTTTAACATTTTCAAACACAAATTCGCTTTCAATAAAACATACAACAAAGGAAAAGTAAAATGATAATAAATATAGTATACTTAAAAAGAATGTTATGCCAAAGAGAAGGACTATAAATTAATTAGGGCTATAAAACATTTTTTTAACATAGCAATTAATTATGAGATTAAAAAATAGTTGCAGTTAATCTCACTGTTAATAATAAATACCAATTTAAATTTATTACAAATATTTTGAGTTTTTTCTACATTTTTCAAATATATTGATTTCAGTTAGAACACAGAACACTATAATTCTCATGTCATACTATTTTTATTACAAATATTTGCACGGTAAAAAAAGATAAACAAAATAAATAGTATTTTTCAATTCATCTTATACAAGTACGGTAGTGCACTCTCTTTAGTGTGAAAGTGCAATTTACAAATATAGAATTTTTGTTTAACATAACTTTTATCAAAAACAAATTAGTATAAAATTTCAGAGCCTGTAAGTAGAAACATGACTATTTAGTGTGTCTGGGATTTAAATACTTTGTAACATTGCCTACAATAATACTTGTTTTCACTCTAGTGCCAGTGTAAATAAGAAGTGGGCAGCATTATCTCCTGTAAATGTAAACAAATTTGTCTTGTCCTAGTAACTGGCTGAACAAGAAATAGGACTGAGTGGATATCTATTAAGTGAATTGAAAAATACTTGTATTTTGTGTAATTGAAATCAATATATGTTGGATATATTTCTACATTTTCAAATATTTATAATAAATTTAAATTGGTATTATATTATTGTTTAACAATGAAATTGAAGCTGCAATTAATCAAGACTCTTTAATCTACTTACCGTAATTTGTTTTGTACTACTCACATGCATTGTGTGATTGACAGCCCTAATTTTAATACAATATTGGACATTTTCCCCCCAATCATGTATAAAAGAGCATCATAACTATTATTATTACAGGTACAATTAAAAGTGAAACATATATATTGTATAAGTAGGGCCCTACCACATTCACTGCCATGAAACATGTGTCACAGGCCATGAAATCTGTTCTGAAATCTGGCCTTTTGCGTGCTTTTATTTTTACTGCACAGATTTCACAGGGAAGACCAGCAGTATTTTCTGTAAGCTGGGTGCATATGTGGCCGCCCAGGAGAGAGTCAGATGCCGCCCAGCTGATTAGCAAAAGGCCCACAGCTAGGTTTTATTTTTGACTCGGTGCATGTAAAAATTTATTCTGTAAATGGATGGAAGAAATTAAAAGGAACATTGGAGACCAGTGCTTCTCAAATTAGGGGTCCTCACCCAAAAGGGAGCTCCAGAGGGTGGCAAGGTTACATTAGGAATGTTGCGCTATTGCCACTCTTACTTTTCGCTGCCTTGAGAGCTGAGCATATGGAGAGCAGCAGTTGTTGGTTGGGCCCCCAGTAGTGAACGCGGAACCTTGCCAGCAGCAGTGCAGAAGTTAAAATGGCAATACCATACCATGCCACCCTCACTCTTTGTTGCTGCCTACAGAGCTGAGCAGCCACAGAGTGGTGGCTGCTGACTGAGGGCATAGCTCTGCAGGCAGCAGCTCTGCTTTCAGAGCTGGGATCCCCACCAACAGCCATGGCTCTCCAGCTCTGAAGCCAGTGCTGCCACCAGCAGCAACATAAAAGTAAGGGTAGTAATACCACAATCTCCTGAATCAGGATCCTTACAACTATGGCACCGAGAAATTTCAGATTTAAATAGCTGAAATCATTACATTTATGATATTTCAAATCCTATGACTGAGAAGTTGACCAGAATTGACAATGACTTTGGTAGGGTCATTGCACAGCAGCACAGCTTCACAGGTGAGCCTCTGACTGGACAGGGCTGATTAAATCACCTGTGCTGCTGTGCAGCTTAGCGGGAACACTGGTAGGGTCCTATGTATATGTAGTAAATGTGATCTGCTTCCACCATTTTTTTATATGAAATGTCCTTTCATAATCATTGAATACATTGAATTACAGAATACTAGAACTGGAAGGGACCTCGAGAGATCATTAAGTCTAGTCCTTTGCGCTCATGGCAGGACCAAGCACTGTCTAGCTCATCCCTAATAGATGCCTATCTAACTTGCTCTTAAATATCTCCAATGATGGAGATTCCACAACCTCTCTAGGCAATTTATTCCAGTGTTTAACCACACTGACAGTTAGGAAGTTTTTCCGAATGTCCAACCTAAACCTCTCTTGATGCAATTTAAGCCCATTGCTTCTTGTCCTATCATCAGAGGCAAAGGAGAAACATTTTTCTCCCTCCTCCACCAACTCCAACTCTGAGCAAATATTTTAGCTATAAATGCATGCAAAATTGCTGAGAGCTTATTCAGAGCTTATTCGGAACAAAAAAAATAACTCTTTGTTTAAAATTCCACTCTCATTCAATTGTCACAACATATATCAAACTAGCACAGTTCATAATTTAAAGGAGTGCATCATTGGGACTATTTATATGGATAGGTGTGCAGGATCAATAGTGGTCTGATCCAGTGTTCAGCATGAGTAAACGATGCAAAACCAAACTCAAAGCAAGCAAATCCCAACTAAAAATGGATCTAAATGTCAAACAAGGAACCAAATGTAAACACATTTTTGAAAAATCACATATTAAAGCCAGCGAGTTGCTAAGCTGAAATTGTTGAAAGTTGTAATAAAGATTTGTTTTACATTTCAAAGTTCCTGATAAGTATATATTTTACTTCCATTCCAGCTCCTGAACATGCTGCTTTGAAGAGAACAGACTATGCTTTTGAGGTAGATGTAATAAATAAGTATATTTCTGTTCAGAGAGAAGATTTAGTATGTTGAAAAAGATATTTCAATTATTTAAAAGGTACATTCACAGTTGAGGCAATTGGATTGAGCTTCATGTAGTTATTTTTCTAACACAACTATTGCTTAATTTTATTTGTAGATGGCTGTGTCAAATATTAGATACGGAGAAGGAGTTACTAATGAAGTAGGCATGGTAAGCTTTTATCTGATACATCTTTCACCTATGAAATGTTACTTTCCAAAAAAATGATATTTACCATCAAGTGACATTGATTTTAGGTTATTATAGGTATGTTTGCATTATACATCACGTTTAAAAGATTTAAGGCTAAATATATTTTTGTGAGACAGTTATAATATGAGTTGCACATATACAAATATGTAGTAGTAAGCTCACGTGTGATGGTGTCATAAATTATTATTTGTCTTGCAGTAGTGCCAAGATAATAGTATTGAAACTTTCATTTTAAACCCATATGCTCTGTTGTTCTTAATCAGGGGTGGGGAACCTCAGGCCTGAGGGCTGGATGCAGCCCCTGGATCCAGCCCTCAAGGCTCAAGGCCTCCTCCCACCCACATTGGGGAGTCCACGCTGGTGTACCAGCCACCCTCCAACTGCCCCACAGAAATATCTACTAGACTGGGCCCCATAGGCTGTGGTGTGGGAGGAAAAAATGAGGAGTGTCTTTCTCCCTCTCAAGTGAGGGCCACGTCAGTGAGGGGTTTTTGGTTTTGTTTTGTTTTGTTTTTACTTCTCACTTGCATGCAGCCCCTGGCTGATTGTAATGTGGGTCAGCGGCCCCCAACCCATAAATGGTTCCCCACCCCTGCTCTTAATGATTAAAAAGGAAAAACTTTTTGGTGCTGAAAATTCTCAGTCTTCAGCCTACAAGTGAAAATGTAAGAAACCTTTTAAAAACAATAAGTAGGAGATTTTAAAATACTTCTGAGCTTTTCAGACATACAGAAATATACATTTTCGGTATAAAAATATAGCACATACAGTTCTACAATTAGATATTAATGAAGCTATTTGAATATACAGAGTGAACCTCTCTAGTGCTATACTCTCTGGTGCAGCAACATCTGTGGTCCGGCATCATTTTAGTTAGTCAGATGCCCACTTATCATGGGTGTGGCCAAGTTTCACACAGTCCCATAAAGTTTTTTTACAATCACCAGTCCTGGCTCTCAGTCTTCTGTGCTGTTATTTAGCTATAATTTACCCCAAATGTCTTCTAAGAGGCCAGTAAGTAGTAGGGATATAAGCGACTAGTCAACTACCCAATAAGTCTAGTGTCAGAGGCAGCAAGGGGGGGAAAGCAGGAGCCCAGTGCTGGGGGGAGCCGACTTAAAAGCTAGTTCCCCCCAGCACCGTCTCCTTGGGGGAGCCGGGGAGGCAGAGGTGCAGCGGGGGAAACATGCAAGCGGGGACTGAAACAGTCCCTACTTGTGCCGAGTCCTTACTGCTGCTCCTCTGCCTTTTAAATGTAGTAAGAGCTGCCCACGGGGCTCTTACTATGTTTAAAAGGCAAAGGCACAGCAGAAAACCCAGGGTGAGTAGGGACTCAAACAGTCCCTGCTTGCGCCATTTTCCCCGCTGTGCCTCTGCCTTGAGGTGCAGCAGTCGAAACTGGTTTGTGTGGGGACTGCTTGAGTCCCTGTTAACCCCAGATTCCCCACTGCACCTCTGCCTTTTAATTGTAGTAAGAGCCCTAGAGAGGTTCAACCTGTACAGTTATTTCAGTACCCATGCAATAATGGAACCTAAAGGGAAAGACCAGGAGACCATACTAAACATGGTGCATTAAGTGTGTATACCCCCTATAGCAGGCCTGGGCAAAATACAGCTGGAGGGCCTAATCTGGCCTGCCAAGCCACCGGATCCAGCCTGTGGAGGCAGTGGAGAGCCCCACACGCCACTCAGATACGCGACTGTGGGGAGCTTTCTCTTTGAGTCCAGAGGGGAGGGGGAAATTTTCAGATGCCGCTCCCACCCCCAGCACAATCCCATTGTCCAGTTTCTGGACAGACACTGGCCAATGGGAGCTGTCTGTTTGAATAACAGGCAGCCACAGAGCTCAACCCTCCTGTTCACTCACTCAAGCACATGGCCGAACAGGCAGAAACATTTTAAGCTCTGCAAGTCTTTAGCTCTGCTAGCAGGCAGGCAGGCTGGTAAGTCTCCTGGCGAGAACCTGCCTTTGGCACATCAGCCCCTCGCTTCCCCAACTCTCTACTCCACATGCACACATACTCCTCCCAGATCTGGCACCCCAATCTCCTGCCCCAGATCACAATCCCCTCCTGCCCTAGGTCACATCCCAAAACCCTGCACTCCAGTTCCCTGCCCTAGGTCACAACCAGCTTCTTTGCTTAAACTCCCTCCCAGACTCCATTCTCCCTCCTGCATGCCAATCCTTTCCCCCAAGCTCCCTTCTACACCCAACCTCCATCCCAGATCCCGCACTTCCTCCATTAATACTATGGAAGAAAGCAGCCCTAGACCATTTTCCAAAATCTTGGGAGTGGCCCCCATCAAAAATTATTGCCCACACTTGCCCTATAGTGTGTGGAGTTCCTGCTCAGGGTGAGCCCGCTGAACACATTCTGATTTGATGGTATTTTACAACCATTTTACTCTAGTGTAAATGAGTGTATGTTGTCCCCAAAAAGAGAATGGCTTCTTGAAATCACAGATAACAATTCATTTGGGGATCTTTTTATTTGGCTTCTGGTGTTTGAAGTCTTTAGCTGGACATGAGACATGTTTTCTAGCTTTTCTCCAGAAAGCCTGAGACCTAAAGTCTTCCTTTAAAAAAAAAAAAAAAAAAAAAAAAAAAAGGGCTGGGATTCTCTTCTAATACCATGAACCAAGAAAGCATAATATAAGAAATCAGAGCTATCACTGTTAACTGCGGTGGTTGAAGCATCAGGTAGTGAAGTTCCCAGATCTGGCATAATAAAAAAAGGCCCCAATTCTCAGCTTATGATCAAATCAGGAGAGTTAGCATCACTGATAACTAGTCAGTTTCACAAAATGAGTTAATAGTTTCACAGCTTACAACTGTGGATGGGACAGCTTTGCACACACCTCTCACTGATCACAAGGACATGTCAGCAGCAGCATAGAGCTAGCAGCAGGAAGCCACTGTGGCCCTGCTGCACTGCTGGTGGTGGCAGCGGGGACCTACAATGTGTTTTAAATCACCCACAGGCAGCAGGTGGGACAGGGGATGCATGGATGGGAGGAGTGCACGGTGCAGCAGGAGAGGTCGGGAGATGCGCAGGTGGGTGGGAACACACAGCTACCCTCCACCTTCCCTGAATCCTGCCAGAGAGTGGTGTCTGCTGGCCCGCTAGGAGGGTTTGAGAACTGGCACTGACCCTAAGGTAAATTGAGTTTGAAAACCCCTCTGGTTTCAAGTCAATTTTTGGAAATCGAGGCTAGCTCAGTTCTCTGGTGTTGCCCTCTTATATCTACTGGACTGTGTAAATAAATATAATTGTAAAATACAATTGACTACTCCTGTGTGGCTTTGGCTTGCTTGCTATCCATGGGACAGCTGCAGGTGTATTTCCAGTATCTTGCATGTGTCCTTCACTCTAAGGCTACGTCTATACTGGCAGCTTCTTGCGCAAGAACTGTTTTGCGGAAGAGTTCTTGTGCAAACAGTCTTCCACAAGAGCGCATCTACATTGGCAAGAGATGTGCTTTTGCGCAAGAGCATCCATGACTGTGTTGATGCTGTCTTGTGCAAGAAAACTCTGATGGCCATTTTAGCCATAGGGGTTTCTTGAGCAAGAAATTCATGCTGCCTGTCTACACTGCCCTCTTACGCAAGAGCTCTTGCACAAGAGGGCTTATTCCTCGTGGGGAGAGGAATAACTCTTCCGGAAGAAGCCCTGTTTTCCGACACTGTACTGTAAATTTACTTGCACAAGAATGCACATGCAGTGTAGACACTCGGCAAGTTTTTGCGCAAGAACAGCTGTTCTTGCACAAGAAGCCGCCAGTGTAGACGTAGCCTAAGTGTTTGAGTTATGTTTTAAACTACACCTTTGTCTATAGCTGTGTATGCGTGGGTGATACATTTCATTTTACTGTGTTGATATTATATACGTTTGTGATGAAAGACTTTATTGCAAATTTTAGTATTTAGTATCAAATAATTCAGTTTAATTGGATTGGAATTTAATGTAGTTTAAGATTTCAGACTTTGTTTTTAATTGATTATTGTAGGACCTGCAGAATCTGGGTGCTAGAAAAGTTTGCATGATGACAGATAAGAACCTCTGCCAGCTTCCTCCAGTAAAAGCAGTATTAAATTCCTTGACAAAAAATGGTATAACTTTTCAAATGTATAATGATGTCCGGGTGGAGCCAACAGATCAGAGGTACTGTTTCTTTTATATACTTCTGAACACACATATTCTCAAAGTATCTATTTAGACTCTTATTCCCACCACTGTAGTGTCATTGGTACATCAGTCCTGGAAAAAGAGACCAGCAGAGCTGAGTCTTAGAGCCTAGATCACCTAATGCAAGTACATAGGGCTTGTGCTGCAGGGCTAAAAGTAGCAGTATAAATAGTAAAGTGGAGCCCAACATCTCAGAGTCCAGATTCTACCCTGAACCTAAAACATCTACATTGCTGTTTTTAGCCCCCAAGTATGAATTGAGTCAGTTCACCTCAGGCTCTTAGACTCACTGCTGTAGGGTTTGTTTTGTGTGGTTCTTTTGTTTTTAAGTGGGTTGGTTTTTGTTTGGTTTGGTTTTTGGGGGGGGAGGGGGTTGTTTTGTTTTTGGGGATTTTTCTCCCTCTGTAGATGCTCTGGTAATGCCTCTGTGTCAGTGACATGTACCTTGATTTTAATAGTTAAGTTTGCAAATTGCATTGTTTATGACAAAATCTTCTCTTCCTTCTCAGTTTCATGGATGCCATCACATTTGCTAAAAAGGGGGATTTTGATGCCTACGTCGCTGTGGGAGGTGGTTCTGTAATAGACACATGTAAAGCTGCCAACCTATATGCATCCAGTCCTGAGTCAGATTTTTTAGATTACGTCAATGCTCCCATTGGAAAAGGAAAGTCTGTTACTATGCCTCTCAAGCCACTCATTGCAGGTAAAGAAGCAGAAGTGTGGTGGATTTTTTTGTTTTAGTTTTTTCTTCTTTCAAGGCTCTGTGTAAGGTCTCCCAATCAAAATAAATGTATCTTTGGTCATCTAACCCTCCACTTAGGCTTGCTTCCACTCCATTTGAATTCAGGATCTTGTTATTCATCACCAGCTTCTTTTCTTTGAGTTAGTTATTTTACTTCTGTTTGCGAGTCAGAGGATCATGGAATCATAGGGCCCTCCAGAGATCATCAAGTACAGTCCCCTGCCCTCAGAACAGGACCAAGCACCCTCTAAATCATCCCTCATAAATGTTTGTCTAATCTGCTTTTGAATATCTTTAATGATGGAGATCCACAATCTCCAAAGCAATTTATTCCAGTGTTTAACTACCCAGACAGTTAGGAAGTTTTTCCTAATATCCAACCTAAACCTTTGTTGCTGCAATTCAAGCCCATTGCTTCTTGTTCTATCATCAGAGGCCAAGGAGAACAATTTTTTCCTTCCTTCCTTATAACCCCCTTTTAGGTACTTGAAAACTGATATCATGTCCCCTCTCAGTCTTTCCTTTTCCAGAGTAAACAAACCCAGTTCTTTCAATTTTTCCTTATAGGTCATGTTTTCTAAACCTTTAATCATTTTTGTTGCTCTTCTTTGGGCCCTCTCCAATTTCTCCACATCTTTCTTGAAATGTGGTGCCCAGAACTGGACACTATATTCAAATTGAGACCTAATCAGCACAGAGTAGAGCAGAAGAATGACTTCTCATGTCTTTTTCACAACATTCTAAAATGATTACATCTGTCTGATCCGTTGGACCTAGACCTGCTAACTAGTTTTGAAATACAATGTCAAAGTACAGGCTGAATCTCTCTAGTCCTACACCCTTGGAACCTGATCTTTGCTGAACCACAGGAGGTTAATATTGTCTAGCAGCATTACTAACGCTTCCACTGCTTACTTGGCTCTTAGAAAACATTTAGGGGTAAATTAGAGCTAAATAACAGCACAGAACTTGAGAGCCAGGACTGGTAGCTGTAAGCAAACTTTATGGGACCGAAGGAAACTTAGTCAGACCCACAAGTGGGCATCCTGCTAACTAAAATCATGCTAGACCATTGATGTTGCCAGACCAGAGAGTGCCAGATTAGAGAGGTTCAATCTGTACATCATGATGGGAGCTATATAATTATAAAATATTGATCTGTACACCCCACTATTAATTATATCAGGGGGTTTCAAACTCTGGTTTGCAGCTTCTTAGGGCAAGCCACTAGCTGGCTGTAAGACACTTTGTTTATCTGCACCTTCACAGTTACTGGCGATCGCAGTTCCTGTTGGGTGCGGGAATGGTAATCCGTGGCCAACAGGAGCTGTGATCACCTGTACCTTTGGAGGTACAGGTAAACAAAGCATCTCACAGCCAGCTAGCAGCTTGCCCTTACAAGTTCCTGACCCAGAGTTTGAAAAACCCTGCATTATATAAAACCTTATGTTATATGGAATATGTTTTACTGCTTATGTAGTTGGACAGTGTTTTCTTTCCTTTTTTTGTTTTGTTTACTCACTCACTTGTGTGTTTTAAGGATAGCATATATCAGCATCATCACTGATCTACCCCCTCTTAGTCCCAATATGATAATTTGTGGAATATTTATCTAACAGTTAATTATCTATTATATCCATATTTAGAGCTTGAGCCAAAGCCCACTGAAGTGATGGGAAAGCTCTCCTTGATTTTGATGGGCTTTGAATCAGTTCTTAGTAATTGACACATGTCTTTGTTTATACAACCTTTTTTATCTTCCATTTAAAACAGTCCTCCCTTTCTTTCACATTAGTAAAACCATGTACAATTGATCCCTGATGGAGGCGGATTAAGCCCAAATCATCATTATTCCAGCTTCCAAGTATTTTATTAACAAAATGTGCATTTGCTTCCACTGGTGATGAATGCAGCCTATTTTAAGGTTGGATGTGCAGCAGTAGATGTTAATGCTTTATTTAAATGGTTTGTAGCATCCCTTGACTTGCTATGCCTTTGTACAACACATAGGTATAGGGGACCACAATACTTTTTATGGCTTTTGGGTGCTATCACAATACAAATATATAATAATCCTGCACTGTGCTTATGCTAGAAAAAACACTTCTAAAATTGATAAAAGAATGCTGTGCTACTCATTATAGAACATTGTTACTACTCCTGCGATATGCTGTTAGGGCTCCTAGCTGCACTGCCAGCATATCCCAAGAGTGCGACTGCACAGAGTCCAACTCCAGGAAGTCTGGTGGCAGGTGTATAACATTTATTGTTGCATTATAGTAATTGTCCATTTTTCTTTTTAAGTTCCCACAACAGCTGGTACAGGAAGTGAAACCACTGGCATTGCCATTTTTGACTACAAAAAACTAAAAGTAAAAACTGGTAAGACGTTAATTTTGTCTGGTACTTAACTAGATTTTTTGCCAAACTTTCATTATTTTCCTCTGCCATAAGATAAATACCTTGTGTAATTTCAGTTGTGACACATCAATGTATTCAATAACTGCAGACAAATCTCAGCAGATTAATGCATTTTCTCTTGAATGAAATTTTACAGTACATTAATGATGGAATGCACACATGGTTGTTACCCCAGAGTCTCAGTAACAAGCATAATCTTTTGAATTAATTTAGAATTTAGGATAAGGGATCTGATTGATTATGTTAAATACTCTGGTTACCAGAAGGAAGGCCCCTGACACCGTATCTGATCATCGGTGATTTCTCCCCAAAAAAACCATGCTTGGAATCCAGATTAAAGTTCACTAATATATTGTAAGAATTTAAATTGACAAGTGCATGAACAGGAACAAAAACAATAACCAACAAATCCAACCCCCACCCCAAAACAGAAGAGAAGACAGACAGAAAGATCCCCAATACAGGTAAGGTATTTATACGTTACAAAAGTCTCTGTGTCATCAGTGGTAGTATTGCTGCTTGCGACCTTCTACCTTTGGGCTCAGGTTAGCCCTTAGGGAGGCACCGCAAGTGATCCCTCGCAGTTCTGATATGATTCTCGTTGGGCCTTCACCACAACGGAGTGTTTCAGGGACGATGACAATGTGATGGTCCGAGGCAGGTAGAGATCAAATACCTCTGCTTGGTGTATCCCAGATCACCAGTGCTGAGCCTTCACCACAGCGTGGTGTGGGAACCCACCGCAGTTGTGAATGATATTCAATAACTGCAGACAAATCTCAGCAGATTAATGCTTTTTCTCTTGAATGAAATGTTATAGTATATTAATGAAAGAATGCACACATAGTGTAACAGAATATTAGTTGAAAGCTTAGTGGGAAACTGATCTTATCTACACTACAAGATACGGTTGAATAAGGTGGATTTCTTAGCACCCAATTTTGTAAATTTGAAGGTGCATGTCCCCACTGTGTGAAAGGATTCAATGTAGTTCAAAGTAGGGTATTCCCAGTAGTGTGGCTATCGTCAACTTTGAGAGCAATGTACTGTGGATAGCTATCCTACCATTCCTGCCATCCATTTGCATTCTAGTTTATACCCCAGTGCATGCTGAGACCAAAACTGCAGCAGATGGTTCTGGGTACATATCATCAGCACTCATCTCCTCCTCCCTCCCCCTTCCCTCCTACTTGCAATCAACAGCAAACAGTCTTTTCACACCATTTTCCCCCTGGTTATCCATGCAAACGCCATAGCAGGGTAAGCATAGAATCTATCATGGAACCCGTTCAGCAGCAAAATATTCTGGCAGTCATATTAATCCCAGTGTGCCTTGTGCTGGAGTATATCCAAAGCATATCCACTGGAAGAAGGAAGAATCTCAGGAGGCCATGAACATACTCTTCTGTGAAGCACTTGAAGATACTCTTCTGTGAGCAACTAGCAAATGCCACTGGTATTCAATCCTCTTGACAATGGCACACTGGTTCTGGTGCCGTGAGACAAGCACAGACTGGTGGGACACATAGTGATGCAGCTATGGGACGATCAGCAGTGACTGCAAAACTTTATCATGCGCAAGGCCACTTTCATGGAAATTTGCCAATTGCTTTATCCCACCCGGATGTGCAGGAATACCAGAATGAGACCCACTCTGACAGTGCAGAAGCAAGTGGCAATAGCCCTGTGGAAGCTTGCAACACCAGACAGCTGTCAGTCAGTTCAGAATCAATTTAGAGTGGGGAAATCATCACCAGGGGCTGTTGTGATCAAAGTAGCCAAGGCAATAGATAATTTTCTGCTTTGCTGTAATGGAGTTCCCTAACTGTAGTGGGGTGATGGACAGAAGGCATATCCTTATCTTGGTCCCCATCCGTATTGCCAAGGTGTACTTAAACTGGATCAGAAAGGCTGTTCATGGACATAAATATGGGATGGTTACGTATTCCCACAATATAAGAACTAGGGGTCACCAAATGAAATTAATAAGTAGCAGGTTTAAAACAAACAAAAGGAAGTTTTTTCTTCACTCCATGCACAGTCAACCTGTGGAACTCCTTGCCAGAAGATGTTGTGAAGACTAGGACTTTAACAGGGCTCAAAAAAGAGCTAGATAGATTAATGGAGGTTAGGTCCGTCAATGGCTATTAGCCACGATGAGTAGGAATGGTGTCCCTAGCCTCTGTTTGTCTGGAAATGGATGACAGGAAAGGGATCACATGATGATTACCTCTTATGTTCCTTCCGTCTGGGGCATCTGGTATTGGCCACTGTTAGCAGACAGGATATTGGGGTAGAAGAACCTTCGGTTTCACACAGTATGGCTGTTCTTATGGTTGGGAAATGAGCATAATGTGCCATATTTTGGAACTTCTGTTTCTTCAGAAAGCTGCATGCTGGAACTTTCTTTTGAGATGGGAAAATGACTACTGAAGGTGTTGAAATGCCAATAGTGATATCTGGAGACCCAGCTACCCCTTGCTCCCATATCTCATGAAGCCATACATAGGCATCCTGGACCACTGTAAGAAACAGTTCAACTGCAGGCTGAGCAAGTGCAGGATGGGGGTAGAATGTGCTTTAGTGTGTATAAAGGGAAGATTTTGCAGTCTACTGACTCAGTTAGACCTCAGCTGATGCAACATTTCCATTGTTGTGGCAGCCTGCTTTGTGCTCTATGATATCTGTGAGAGTAAGGAGGAAAGCTTAATGACAGGGTGGTGGGTGGAGGCACAGCACCTAGCCAGACACCAGGGCAATAAGGAGAGCACAGCGAGGGGCACTGCAAACCAGAGAGGTTTTGAAAAACATTTATGAAAGGCCGGACAGCGATCTGAAAGTCATGCATGTTGCTCTTAAAAAGGTGCCCCTACATTAAGTGTGCTTGCCTATAAATGCTATAATCCCCCTCCTCCTTCAATACAAGCAATAAAAAGACTGTTCAGAATTCATGTGTTTTTCTTTCAAGAACACAGCAGGGACAGAAGAGGAGTTCATGGTGGGAGCGTCAGAGGGGGGAGGAGGTGATAACAGGTGTGAGAAGGTCAGCTCCTTCAGAGCGCATCCCTGGGAGTTGAGTATGAGGCTGCCCTTGACTTCCGTCCCTCACCTCCACATCCTAGGGCCTCTGGAAGAGGAGGCTATTGAACTTGATGTCCTCAAGGGCTGGGGAAGGTGCCTGTGCATGTGGTGCTCCTGGAAGGCCAACATGTGGGTCATCATATCCGCCATAACCATCAAGATTCTCTCCTGGTTATTTTTAGTTTGAGTTCCCTGCACTCTATCCTGTCCTCACGCCCCACTCGCATACAGGCAGAGCAGCAGGAGTGGATCACTAAACTCCAGGAGAAGAGAGCTGCCAGGGAGCAGCAAGTGAGGCAGCAGGAGACCCTCTTTGCCTCCCTGACAGCTGTGATGGAGTGCCTGGCTGCATATCTGGAGAGGGACTCCTCCTAGAATCCCATTCACCCCGATGACAACACCAGTCCCTTCTCTCTCAACCCCATTGCTTCTACTCCCATGGTCACAAAAGTCCACCAGGGCTTAAGAACACGAAGGAAGGGGACTCAAGGGCAGCCTTACCCTCCAGGACTGTGGAGGTAAAAGGGGGTCCCATGCACATTTCTGAGCCTCCCCCTTCCCACTTTGGGGTTTCCACTTCTTCCTACCTGGTGAAGTCCAGCTGAGTCAGGAGACTCTTAAACCTGCCCTTTAAACATCCAAAAGCACGTTCAACCACCATTCTGCACTTGCTCAGCCTGTAGTTGAATTCCTCCTTGTTGGGGTCCAGGCTGCCTGTGTATAGCTTCATGAGCCACGGGAGCAAGTGGTAGACTGGGTCACCAAAGATCATAATAGACATTTCCACATCTCTGATTCTGATTTTTCTGTCCGGGAAAAAAGTTTCACTCTGCATCTTTTTTAAGAGACTATAGAGTTCCTAAAGTTGCATGTAGTATGCACCTTTCCCGACTATCCCACGCTGATGTCAGTGAAACGTCCCTTGTGATCCACCTGTTCCTGCAGCACCATAGGGAAGTACCCCTTGCAGTTTATGTACTCCATGGCAACGTGGTTGTAGGCCAAAATGGATGTGGGTTCCATCTGTTGCTCCACCGCAGTTAGGGAACGCACATCGTGGCAAAGCCATTCACTATGGTATCCACGTTTCCCAGAGCCACAACCCTCTATAGCAGATTGGTATTGATTGCCTTGGTTACTTGTATAACAACAGCCCCTATTGTAGATTTCCCCACTCCAAACTGATTCCCTACTGAACGGTAGCTGTCTTGCATTGCAAGCTTCCAGAGGACTATTGCCATGCACTTCTTCATGGTCAGAGCAGGTCTCATTTGGGTATTTTGGCACCCCAGGATAGGGGAAAGCCATTTACAAAGTTCCATGAAAGTGGCCTTACGCATTCAGAAGTTTTGCAGCCACTGCTGATTGTCCCATTTCTGCATCACAATGCGGTCCCACCAGTCTGTGCTTGTCTCACGGCACTAGAACCAGCATACCATTGTGTCCTCAGGATTGACTGGTGGCTCCATTTGCATCAGCATCAGGGCTTGCATGAGCAGCGTATCCATGCCAACCTGAAATTCTTCATCCTCCTCTTCCTGGTGGAGTGACATGCGTGTGCTCTTGTAGTAGTGTGTTATTAGGCGCAACACACCACACATCAGCATCAGTATGGCTTGCTGCAAATCAGGATCCACGCCTGCACTGCTATGAGGTATGCGAGGGAAACCAGGGCACAAAAAGGCACAAGCACATTGCTTCCCATTGATCTCACGCAGGGGGAAGGACTAGACAAGTGTGCTATGGGATGCTGATGACATGAGCCCATAATCACCCGCTGGCAGAGTTTTGGTCCCAGCAGGCACCAGATTCATAGCCCAGAATGCAAAGCTACCCACAATGCATCACTTTATGATTCGACAGTAGGGTCCCTATTGGAGATGTGCTACTTCGTACTATATTCAGTTTTTTTCCTCAGTGAGGACGTGCACCTTCAACTTTGCACAATCAGGTGCCCAGAAATCGACCATATTAAATTCAACCTTACCTCATGAACTTTTCTTTTACAATTTGAGGAGTAAGACTGTGTTGTTCATTGCCAACAATCCTTTTTATTAACACACTTTTATATTTCACCTGTTTTAGGCATTGCTTCTAGAGCCATTAAGCCCCTTTTGGGTATGATTGATCCTTTGCATACGCTCCATATGCCAGAGCGAGTAGTGGCCAACAGTGGCTTTGATGTGCTTTGGTAAGTAATCTATGTGGGCTGCTGGATTTGGGGTGGAGATCATTTTAATTTAGCAAAACAAATACTGTTAGAGGGAGAAAAACACCATTTTCCCTAACGTGTCCCACTTTTCTGTTTCTTCAATACACCAATCCTCTCAGTCCGTCTAAACTTTTGAAACAAATCAAAGTGCCTCATTCAGTTGTTTAAGAATAAATGTACATTAGATGCATGGGCCAAAATACCATCTATCAGAAGAGTCCGTTCTTTTGAGATCAGCTTTGAAGGTTTAAATGTTTTGCTAGAACATAGACAACTCATAGCAAACCTGTGATGGACTACCCCCCCCCCCCCATGCTTTTGGAAATAGACTCATGGACATGAATACGCATAACTCAAAGGTGGTTTGAGCAAAATATTTCATGTAACCCATCGATCTTCATGTCATGATCTGCTGGTTCTGTTTATCTTGCTCTGTTGTATGTGTCATTTGCATGTGGAAAATTAGACACATGGAATGGGGAACACTTTGTGAGTTTCCAGTGTGTGAATGGGAGACATGAAGGGTGTTACCTGCAACTTCTAGATGAGCCACTGCTAAAACAATCTTTTGTCCTTAAGTCTGAGCAGTGGTTGGTATGGAGGGGCTTCAACTCCTTAACAAACGGGATAGGAGAGGAGAGGCCTTGGTCTTTTTGCTAGGCTGTACCTGAAGGAAGGAGCCTGAGACCCCAGGGTGGGGAAGACAGCCCTGGTGTAGAGTGGTAGCTGGAAAAGAGGTTTTAGGGTGAGTTTAAGTTTGTACTGAGGTTTCAGTGGAGAATTAGCCAAGCAGTTTTGTTTCTTTTGATTATTTGTAACCTACTTTGCTCTGCCTACTTTCTCTTATTACTACTTAAATCCTACTGCTTCAACTTAATAAAACCATTTTTATTTTCTATCAAACCCAGTGTAAGCGATTGTTACCTGCGGGGGCAACTAGCGTGCACATTCCCCCTTTCATTGCAAAAGGGGGCTTACCTAATTCTTTGGGGTTTGAGCCCATCTGGGAAGTGCTCTCTCAGGAGGCTAGGCCCTAAACTGCACTGTCCTTGGACCTGAAGTGGTTCAGTGTCTGTACTGCTTCTCGGTGGGGGCAGGAACCTCAGCTCGGGGCCTTGGCTGGGGGAGACCAGCGGAGCTGGCCCAGCAGGACCGGGTGGTGAGGAGCCCCAGAGAGTAGGAAGGTGAGTGGCAGTAGCCGTGTCAGCACCCCAGGAGGCTCCCTCGAGGGGTCATCTGTGACTGCACCCCATCACAAAACCTACTACAGAATTTACGCTATCTGACAGTCACCTGCCTCTCATGAGCAGAGACTACAATAGCAGGGATTTAGAGGTCAAGACTGAAGTGCATTGACAAAGCTCTCTCTAGAAGTCTGAGAGATAGTGGCTGCTACAGACAAGGTCTTAATCCCCCTCAGCTTGCAAAACTGGACCAGTTTGCATTTGAATTATGGTTGCTCCAAACCAGTGCTTTTAGTACATCACTTAATACAAAAGCCCTTCAAAGTTTTGAAGGATACATTGGAATAATCACAGATTAAGGATTTTAACTGCATAAAATATGCAGAAGATTAGATTCACTTATATGGCTGCTTATTGATACAGCAAGGAAATTGCAGCTGTTAAAATAGGATGACAAATGTATTGAAAATTATAGTTGTTGTATTTCTCAAACTTTTAGCTGACTTCAGTGTCTGGGAAAGTGCAGCATTTTTATGGAGTTTAGTTATTTATTTTTAAGCTCTAAAATGTTTGGCTATGTTTATCTATTAGTTAAAATGTAAATAATGCTAATGTTTCATGTCTACCATAACTAGTCATACATAATATGATAGAGATATATAAAATCATGAGCGGTGTGGAGAACGTGAATAAGGAAAAGTTATTTACTTTATTCCCATAATATAAGAACTAGGGGCCACCAAATGAAATTAATGGGCAGCAGGTTTAAAACAAATAAAAGGAAGTTCTTCTTCACACAGCTCATAGTCGGCCTGTGGAACTCTTTGCCTGAAGAAGTTGTGAAGACTAGGACTATAACATGGTTTAAAAGAGAACTAGATAAATTCATGGAGGTTAAGTCCATTAGTGGCTATTAGCCAGTATAGGTAAGGAATGGTGTCCCTAACCTCTGTTTGTCTGGAAAAGGTGTCCCTAGCATCTGTTTGTCAGAGGGTTGAGATGGATGGCAAGAGAGAGATCGCTTGATCATTACATGTTCAGTTCACTCCCTCTGGGACACCTGGTATTGGTCACTGTCGGCAGACAGGGTACTGGGCTTCTCTGGATCTTTGGTCTGACTCAGTATGTTCTTATAAGAGCCTTTTGAGCACAGTCAGTTCCATCCAGTATTCTTGAATAATGTACTCCCATTTCTTTTAAGGTCAAAACCTTTAAGAGAAGGTAGATTATCATATTTATGGTCCTGGAATCTTTAAATCCTTCCTGTCCTATAGGAAGGGAATTTCAATGTTGTTCAGGGGAACAGAGCTTGTAGAATGCCAAATCCCCTGCAGAACAGACTGCATGGAGGAGAAAAATTGAACTTTTAAATTAAGTATTTCTTCCTTTTAGCCATGCACTAGAAGCATACACAGCCCTTCCTTACAAGATGCGCAGTCCCTGCCCTTCAAATCCAGTCAATCGACCTGCTTACCAAGGCAGCAACCCCATCAGTGATGTCTGGGCTGTCCACGCACTGCGCATTGTGGCCAAGTATTTGAAAAGGTAATGTACATCTAGTAACTTCTCATGTCGATGATAAGTTTGATTCTGAACACCTGTCAGGAAGAATGCTGGTGCAAGACTCTGAGGATCTGTCTACATGGCACATTAAAACCCAGGGCTGGTCTGTGTCAGCTGGTTCAGGATCTCACAGGGCAGGACTGTTTCACTGCTACGTGGACACACCCAGGCTCTAGGACCCTCTAGGTGCCACAGCTCAGATTGCAGCCCATGTCTGGACGTCTACATAGCAATGCAACAGCCTTGAAGTCCAAACCCCATGAATCCAATTCAGCCGTCATAGCAGACCAAAGGTTTTTGCGGTGTAAACATATCCTGAGGTGAGGTGACTCCTCACCTTATTAGGACACCATTTTCTATCTTAGACCCTGGCTTTGTCCTTAGCAAGGCAGAAACCATCAAATAAAATCAGAATGAGGTTGGGTTTAGCAAAGTTGGTCTTCAGGAGGTCACTTCTGAAAACAGTGCATGAGGGTTTAGTTGAGCATTTCCCAATGCATAATCATGAGAGTCACACACCTACATCAGAGAGCAATGCTTTGAAAATGTACCTCTTAATACTTCATAACCACCATAAGAAGAACAAATTGTAAGATGACACATAAGTACTGCTATCATCTGTCTAGATGGCTTTCAATATAGTGAAAGGGCATTTATGCAAAATACTATGTAAATACGTCAAGTAGGTGTCCCTATTCACCTGTGAGGGGTTAAAATATATGTATGTTTAAAAGTAGCTCATTTAGGATACAGCCTAACTGGAGAGTCTTTTGTTGACATCAGTGTGAGATGAAGGTCTAGCCTGTGAGTAAATTTCAGCTGTTCTGTTTTACAATCTACAGACTTTTCTACCTAAAAGGCTTTATAGCACCCACACATCCTGACATCCTATTTATTATTCCTTTAGGATAGAATTTGCCCATGACAGAGTCTCTGTATCATCAAACTCCTGAAGCAGACTGGCTGGGCAGAGGGGGAGTGGTTAAGACCTCTGAAGGCAGGCTCTGTGCTTGCACCAGATCAGATGCTTTGGAGGGAAGAAAACAGCAAGCAAATGGTCTGTAGCACGTTATAGACTAACAAAACATGTAGATGGTATCATGAGCTTTCATGGGCACAGGCCGGTCATCTGAAGAAGTGGGCTGTGCCCATGAAAGATCATGATACCGTCTACATGTTTTGTTAGTCTATAAAGTGCTACCAGACCATTTGCTTGCTGCTTTTTCTGTAACAAAGTAACTCTGCTACCCCCTGAAACTTTGTAGGAAAGAGTTGAGGAAGGCCTGTGATCAGCACTTGAGTTAGTAGACAGGAACCCCCCTGCATGGGGGGGGGGGAGGGAAGGGACAGTGCAGGGACAACGGGTATAATTGGCAGGTGAAGGCATTGACTACCCAAACCACCAGCCTGCCCCACCCATACTCTGCCCCCAGAATGCCTACTGTAGAACTACTGAGGGAGGAGCATTGTTGCCTCTGAGCACCCACCCTCCCCGTGCTCTAGGGGAGGGGGCCTTGGGTCACATGCTACCCATCTTCTCCATGCTCCAGGACCAGGGAGGCTGGTGCCACCCCACTTCCCCATGGTTCAGAGGTGGGGGAGCCTGGGCAGAAGGGGCAAGACTGGCGTCGGGGTCCAGCACTTGCTTCCCCTAACCCTACCTTCACCAACCACCCATAGGACAGTGGCTGTAATTCCCCTTTATGAACTATAATAAAGATTATGATGCTTTGGGGATCATTCAAACCACTAAGAACTTGTGTAACCACCTTCCCTACAACCCTGAGTGTTGCTGTGCTGTGTGCTCAGAGTTCTGATACCAGCAGCCTCCTTCCAGCATAATGGCCTCACCCTGGCTTCCACTAACCTTGTTTACTTGATGCTGGGTGACACTAACAGCCCTTCCAGTCTCAAGTCTCCACTAAACAGTCTCTCTCCCCTGCCGTGCTCTCAGTTCTTCTCACTGGACCCTCACAGACGTGATCAAGTTCACTGCCCCCTAAGAGACAGAGGTGCGCACCAGGCTGGTGGCTTAGCTGAAGACCCACATTTCAGTTTAACTCACAGTGCAGAGACAGTTTTGTGATAAAAGCAAAGCTATATGCATTAACAAAGTATATAGGTTTCAGTAATTACAAGTAAGAATGAAAAGAGATAGGAAAGGTTACAAATAAAACCAACATTAAATACACTTTCCAGTGACTGAAACAATCTCAGCATGTTACAGCCTTTGTCTAAGCAGTTTTTTTACTTATATAAATTTGCCAGCAGCCCCAGCCCTCCAGAGTAGTGGTCCCCAACCTTCACAGAATCTGAATGTTGTTCCCTACGTGATGGACAATTTAAATGTCTCTGTCCCTCTTACATTACTCAGAATGCATTGTTTTGTCCCCACCATCAGGACGACCTCCTGCTGTTCTCCCCTTCCTCTTGATTTCCCATCCCCCTGCTCATTTATGTGTCAATGGGGCTTCCATTGTTTTGATTCCCTACAGCTAAATTTACACTGGAGACACGTAGATACCTGCCTTCACTCCTAGCTGCAAGATAACTTGTTCTCCGTTTCTTTGGTCACAGACTTCAAAGCATAATATCAATAGTATCCATAATTCTTCATACCGTGTGAATACACATATTTCACAATGATGTTAATCACTAGTGTATCACCATATTTCAGAAAAAGATTTACTAGATACACTTTTCTAGCATAGTAAGAACTGCTTATTTTGGGGAGTTTGGTCCCTGGTCTCCCCTTGGAGGGTCTGGACCCTGATCGTCACACCAGTCATGGAGGATTGTATCCCATGTATACACCTGCTGTACAGAGAAGTGTGAGTTTTGCCTTTACTGATGCAGTTTAGTGTAAACAGACTTTTTCTTTGATTATCTTTCTATCTGATCCTCTGTCCAGCTTTGTTGACATTTTTTTTTTAGTTCTGATTGTCTCACTTATCCCCAAATGAGCATTTTCCCTTTCTCCTGAGTGTGTCAGTGCAGTGTGGATTTGTTAATGTTCAGTGTTTGTGCACAGAGCTGTCAGAATGCCTGATGATCATGAAGCAAGGGCTAACATGCACCTAGCAAGTGCATTTGCTGGTATTGGCTTTGGAAACGCAGGTGTTCATCTTTGGTGAGTAGAGAACATGTGTCAGCCAGTTTCTAAACCCTGTTTCTTTCGTATTTGTTTCAAATTGCCAACGAATCTTTCAGACTAGTAATCCCTGAGCTAGGGACGTGATAAAATGCGTTGGGACAGATTGTCGTACCCTTCTTCATCTGAAATAGTTCCTTACACCTCAGATAATTCTACTGAAGTTGATAGGATTGTTTGCTGAGTCAAGTACTTCTTTCTGTTCATAAAGATTATAGAGTCTGGTCTTATAAAACAGGAAGACCAAAATTTGACCTATCTTACTATGCTAGGAGATACAGGCTACATAAGGTTTGTCTTTTAAAAAAATTATATGTCAGCATTCACAGTTCTAAAAATAAATAAAACTTGTAACTCCCTCAATTGGGCAGCTCCACAATAAATACCAATAACACCCCTGCAATAAGAAGCTAGTGAACATGCACAGAGGAAAAATCTTCTGCCATTCCTGAATCAAGACCATATGCAGTAAGTTCGTTACTGAGTTAATTATTTTGAAAGCTAAAATGAGCTCTAATGAATGTTTCTGTAAATATAAATAAAGAGCTTAAAGTAATGCCTATCCAAATGAGCTCCATAATAGTTCCATAATATGAATGTTCCCATTGAAATCAATGGCACTACTCCCATGTTCAATAGTTATGTATGGGCTTCATGTGCTGAATTGAGGCCTATCCCCAAAATTCCACAAAAAATTATTGCAACTTATATAATACTCATCTATGCAGAACTCCTCTCTGCACTCCTTTGATTTAATCAAGTAAATTCCCCCTTGTAATAAACTTCCAAAATTTTCCCTTATGTCCTTTAAGCATAGTAAGAAACTATTTGTACCTCTGGACCCCTTGCTCCATTCATCTGAAGAAGTGCTCATGATACCATCTACATTTTTTGTAAGTCTCTAAGGTGCTGTAGGACCATTTGTTGTTTTTTAAGTTTTTCCCACGGTGAGGTGAAGAAAGTCTGCTTACAGTACTTTGAGCTGACCCTATCATCCAAGTCTCCAAGCACCTCCCAATCTCTTACTGCGTTTATCCTTACAGTGCCTGTGTGAGACAGAAAAATGATGTGCTCTCCTGTTTATAGATAAGGACTTGAGGCACAGAGCAATTAAGGGCCAGATTTTGAAGTTGTTGATTCCTAAATCCCATTGGCTTTAGTCAGGAGGCTCCTAAATATATTTAAAAATCTGTCCCTCAGGGACTTGGCCAACGTCACACAGGAAGTGTCGCAAAGTAAGGAATTAAACTCAGGTCTCCCAAGTCCCAAGCTAGTTCCCTGACCACTTTCTTTCTCCCCCAGCCATGGAATGTCTTACCCTATTTCTGGCTTGGTGAAGAGTTACAAAGCAAAGGACTATAATGTCGATCATCCTCTGGTGGTAAGAGCTGATTCCTTTTGTTTTCCTTCAGTTATTCCCAGCACTTGTACTTCACTTACATTAGCCTAACAAACGTGTAGCAGCAGTGAGAAGCCAGTTACTGTGCGCTGTGTTTTTTTTTCTCCAGCCACATGGTCTTTCTGTGGTGCTTACCTCCCCAGCAGTATTTACCTTCACAGCAGAGATGTGCCCTGAACGGCACTTGGAGGCTGCAGAGATACTAGGTAAGAATCTCTCTTCATAAAACCTACCGGTACAAATGACCTTTCAAAATTGTTTTCCACAGGGAAAACAATCTCTGCATATACTGGATAAAAAGGAGGATTGTGATAGCCCAGAGTCTAAAATGTAGGGCTACGTCCTGGAGTCTGGCTGAGCCATACACAGCACAAGGGTGGGAGGTGGTCTGTGTAAAGACTGCCTAAAGCTCACCTTTGCTACTTCCCTCAGTGCTGCATCCAGGGGTTTCTAGGCAGAAGTTAAAGGACCCTTTAAGCTTCATCCTCTGTTCTTTTAAACTGCTGTAACTTACCCCCCAAGAGGACAAAACTGTAGAGAGGAAGTGGTGCAGCATAGGGACGTGTCAGCTATGCTCCCCTTTCTTCTGGGCACCCTTCTTACGCTGGAAGGTGAGGTCATGTAAGAGAGAGCCTGTTCTAGCTCTGCACTCCCACAGGTTTCCTCTTTGCTCTGAGGTGATCATCCGGCAGTTGGGTTATGCTGACTCGCAGGCAGGGTTCACGGGTAATATAGCACATGACAGCAGAGGAGCTGATGCTAGAAATCTTCTTTCTAACTAGGAAAATTCTCAGATTGAAAACAACTCATGTATAGGGGGCCCATATTTCCCTGTGCTGAATACAGGACAGCTGATACTCGTATTCAAGCAGGTTCAGCAGCAAGCAATCAGAACTATGCAATACAAAGGTTGACTGAGCCCCTGTTGAAAAGAGATGCTACATAGTCAACTTCTTTTTATTTCCCTTCTTATCTTTAAGGCTTTGGAGTTCTCACAGGGAGGGGTGACACACACTCCTTTTCCCTTCCCCCCCCCCACACAAACACAGAGAAGTGACACACAGGCACACTCCCATACACCTCTCTCACACAAGGGAGAGGGCCCAATCGATCCAAGCCTCCATTACCAGCGCTCTCCTCCCTTCATGCCTGGCTGGGACCCCAGGATGGAGCCACATCTCCTGATACTTGGTGCCACATCTTCCTGAGGGAATCTGTGGGGACACATGACCCTACCCCAGATTTCTGCCAGGATTCACACCAGAAGGGGCAGCCAGCAGCAGCCTTTTGGCACTATGTGGGGGGGAAGGGACATGAGCTGCTTCCAGCATCCGGGGAGGGCCCCAGGAGCAAGGGATGTTTTGACTCATGTCCTTGCAGAACTCGTCTCTTCTTCCCCCCACTCTCCTCATGTGACTGGAAGCAGCCTGTCCTTTCCTGCCCACATAGTGTTCAAAGGCTGCTAACACCGCCAGGATGCTGCTGACCATTGATATAATCCAGCTGCCTCCTATCCACTGATTACCACATGGGCAGGAAGGGGTTAAGCCCTACGGATGCATTGTGCACTGGGCTCAGAGAATCTGTCTGCAGGGGCATCAGTGAACCCAGCCAAAGAAGTGGCTCAGTAGCAGAGGGTGCCTAAAGGACAGAGCAGCCCTCACTCCCTGGGGGCAAGATCCATGGGGCATGCAGATGAAGAGGCTGCCAAGCCCCTGCCAGAGGGCTGCTGTGGAACCTGCAGGATTGGGGCTTGAAGAGGCTGGAAAGTGCTTTTCCCTCACCACTCCAGAGCTTAGCTGAGGGGCAGAGAGGCTTTCACTGCTGTATGCGGCTTTGGCACATGCAGGGCTTGGCTCCTCCAGGCCAGTGCCCTGGGCTAGATGGTCTTAGGCTGTCCAGGAGTGCTGGCCCAGCCAGAGGCAATGAGAAAGGAAGGAGCCTGCCAGCCAGGCTGTTGGTGAACTGAATGCTCCCAGCAGTGGCTGGGTCTCTGTACAGCATTGGGAGTAGGACATGCCCTGCAACGAGGTATATGAGGGGAGAGGGCAGTGAGGGGAAACATGTGAAGGGCTGATGGGTGGGTGCAGAGATGATGCGTACCTGGTTGCCACCTGGCACCTGCTCAACCACCACAGCTCACAACAGGCAGCCAGTGGTGGCCAGAAATGGAACAGGGAACAGGCCCTGCTGGCTGAGTACTGGCATGCAGTAGGGGCTGCGCTGATGGACCAGCAAGGGAGCGGCCAGCTCCTTGTGCTGCATCTTCACTTCGTCACCAGTCTTGCACACCCATCCCTATTGTCCCACTCATTACTGGTGGCGGGCAGCTGGCAAGCAGGGATACAGCCAGCACTAGAAGGGGACCTGCCAGTACTGATGGGAAGAGACAGAAAATATAAGGCACATTGCCCATGTTAAAGAAAGTTGGGACACGTGCAGGTAGGCTTAAATACGGGACTGTCCCTTTAAAATCAGGACATCTGGTCACCCTACAGATAGGTTTTCATCATATTTTGTCACTTAATCCATTATAGCCACAGCCATCTTGTTACTTTACGATCCAAACACCGAAGCCCCCTGACAGGAGTTTGTTGTCCCTGCATGAACTTCAAACTGTTTTAACTGTTACACTGTGTTGTTAGAGAACCAAAGTGCATTTTGTTGTAGTTGTGTTGCACATTTACTCATTTTTTCAGTAAACTGCATGAGAGAAGTTCAGTGATGGCATGACTTCATTGACTTCATTGGATTTATATTAGGAATAAACTTGGCCCGATTGGTTAAAAATAAAACTTGGGGTGTTTTTTTTTACCGTTATGCATGTACATCTTTTCAATTGCTAATGAATCTATACCCTCCCCACCACAACCACCACCACCTGTCCTCTGGGGGGGGGGGGAGAGAGAGAGAGAGAGTAATCTTTTTATAAGAAACATCTGTCGCGTTTTTCCTAAATATTGACTGTCTTACCTCCTTTTCATAGCTGTTTCTAGGACTAGCATTCCTTCTCTTCTGTCTAATCTACTTAATTATTCTAATCTGGATTATTATATGATACTAACCAATGTATTATCCAAACACCCATAGAGCTCCCTCTTCCCCCTCCCCCCCCCCACACACACTCTTGACCTCTGATTGAGTTTTTATCATAAAATTAAGAAGGCAAAGGAAATCATTAGTCACTTGTTTGCATGTCCTCTAGATGTCAGCAAACTCAAGGCTTTGAAAACCGAGTGTATGGCACTATTGCTAAGAATGAATATTATGGCTATCCACTGACATTGGCCTGCTCTAACTTCCTTTCCACTGCTGCTTCCAGCAATTAGTCTGACTGAAAAATGCTTTTCCAGGGTAGCACAGTGAGAAAGGAAGTTGATTTGGCATAGCAGTTAGTTTTTCCTAGCAGCAGTGCATTTTCCTCTCCTGGTTTTGTTTTATTCCATCACTGCTAATTAATCTAACTGCAAAATGAAGACAGAGATTCCCCTTTTTTATTTGGGGTTGCCTGTAGCAAGTAGGCTTTTATGTGAAGCTATATTTGCAGCTGATATTATGATCAAATTAAATCCAGAATGGCTTCCTCCTCTCTCTTCACCCTACAGTCAAGACTTTGTCTTACTTTAGGAGCTGACATCTGCACTGCTAGAATCAAAGATGCTGGGCTTATTTTGGCAGACACGCTCCGGAAATTCTTATTTGATCTGAATGTTGATGATGGCTTAGCTGCAATTGGTTATTCTAAAGCAGATATTCCTGCCTTAGTCAAAGGCACTCTTCCTCAGGTAAGACAGAAAGCAAAGGCAGTTTTTCTTAAAAAGCAAACTTTAAAAATATTTTCTTTTAAAAAAAATGTTCCATTTAGCAGTTTTAAATCATGGCTCTAGTATAGTTCAAGTATTTCCTTGCAGAGAAATAGAGAAAGTGTATGTGTCATTTGGTCTCCATCTATCATTCATTCATCTTCAAAAGAATAGGCTAATTGCTATACAGTAAAACTCCATTAGTCCGGCATCCAATGCTCCAGGACTCCTGATGGTCCGACACCATCAGGAACCCGGAAGCGCTGGGGCAGCCGGACAGGCTTCCCCCATTCAGCTGCTGCTGAAACTGACCAGCAGCTGAATCGGGGAAGCCGGGAGCAGAGCAGCTGGGGTGCTGCCGGGTTGGTCTCGTAGCACTGCTCCTCGGGGCTGCGGGACCAACCAGGCAGCACCCCAGCTGCTCTTGGGGACGCCTGGGGCAGAGCAGCTGGAGTGCTGCCGGGTTGGTCCCGCAGCGCCAAAGGACGGCGATGCGGGACCAACCCGGCAGGACCCCAGCTGCTCTGCCCCAGGGGTCCCCGATTCAGCCACTGCTGAAACAGATCAGCGGCTGATTCCAGGAAGCCCAGGGCAGAGCAGCAGGGGGGGCTATGAAGGGTCTGGGGTGGCATCCCCTCCCACCCCACTCCAGACCCCTCATAGCCCCCGCTTCTGATAGTCCGTCATATCTGATAATCCGGCACCCCCTGGGTCCTAAAGGTGCTGGATTATCGGAAGTTTACTGTAGTTGGTCAAATATTTCAATTAATACATTTCTGAGAGATTTTGAGAGGAAAAGGAACATGTTTTTGCAGAATGTTTTGTGAAAAATGTTCCCTTTCTTTCTTCTAGCTTTACTAAATTATACAGGAAGGTAAGGTATGTCTAATGCTTTCATTAAGACTGCTATGAATGATCAAACTTGCTTTGCATTATATTTTCCCTACCAAGGACTTTCAGTACTGTTTTAGATGGATTTGTTCCACTGCCTTCCATTGAATTTGAACTGATGTCATCCTGGAATGAAAAAATGTACACTTGTAATACCCTTGATATTTTTATACTCACAAACAACATTTCAAGTAAAATCAAATGAAATTAGAGGAAAAATAATTAATTCCGATGTAAGTGAGAAAATACTATGAAAGTTTATCATGCTGAAATAAATTAAACTGTTTCACTTCCTTATCACAACATTTATAAACTTCAAAATATATTACCAAAAAAATAATTCTCCCCGTTTTACAGGAGGGGGAAGTGACTTTTTAAGGTGTGTCACTGGTCCATTGCAGAAGTGAAATAAGACTGAGATCTGATGCCCTACCCAATTTATGTGACAGGACATTTTGACAGTTTGTGTTGATAAATGTGTTAGTCCTTCAAAATATTACTTTTTACATATAATTGGAAACACAACCTCCCAAGGAGTTATTTTTGTTGTTGCTGCTTTACTTAAGTTAACCTTGGCTTAGGGTTTTTCTCATCTGTAACTGATTATTAATTCAGAAGCTCTTCTTAATTTACTGTCTTTTTACTGCATCAGTAATTACTGATTGCATGTCTAATGATGCGAGGTAATGAGTTTTCAAACTCTATTTGAGTATATAAAGTATAATGTCAGAACTCATTTGCTGCTGCCTGCCCAATGTGTAAGTTGCCAAACAATAACTCGTTGATATTTTTTTTCCATGCAGTACTCTCATGAGTAGTTTTTGAAACGCTATCACCACCTATTAATCATCGCAAAATACCTTGGTGCAGATTGAGACCACAAATAAACAAACATAGAACACATGCCGCAAGGAAATAAAGTGATGGACAGATTTTAGTGAGCTGGTTTGGAGGGTTGAAACCTTGGCACATAGTTACACTTGAAATAATGCATTTTTAATAAGTCTTTTGAAAATGATCCTGCTTGCAATTCAGCAAGGAAATCTGGAGAAGAAGTTTATGTTCCATGAGTCAGATAACTGCTGGTCCTGTATAGGTGTTCTGGTTTGGGGGTGGGAAAGGGTGGATTTGGAAGTAGAAGTCATAGAAGATCTATACCCTAACCCCACTTGACCTCCATGTAAACATGTAAGAGGCAGCCATAATTTGACTCCAACCACTGATGAGCAGTGCCCTGCGTCAATACAAAATTTGGTGTCCTCATTCACATTTGTATCCACAAAAATAAGCTGCAGATATGCACATCCGCAGATATAAATACCTGTGGATATAAAGCAGATATCTGCAAATTTTCAGAGTTCTAGATACAAAATTTGCATCTGCATCTGCATCGGTATCCTCAAAAATGAGTCGCAGATATCTACATCTACATCCATGGATGCAGATACCCACATACATAAAGCACATATCTGCGGATTTGCAGGGCTCTACTGATGAGCACAAGGAGTATAGATGACTAGCCTTGGCACCAGAATTTACCAGCTCAGAGTGTCTGAGACATGGTTGACATGGTTTCACTCCCCTTTACTGGCAATATCACCAAGCCTATGTTAAGGCAAAGCAACCTGCACATGTTCAAAGGTATAGTAAGTTTTTCTATTCATTATATTCCATCCAGAGCCCTTGAAAACATTGTGGACCTTTGCAGTTGTCATGTTTCCCATCATCCTTAAACAGGTTGTTCCTAGCCCATCTGTGCACTCCACTGACTGGCAGGAAATTTGGACACCATTGAGCACCTTAAATAGCTAATTTTTTTTTTAGTGTTAAAATAGTATTAAGCCTAGGTACAACCTGCGTTTTTGTCCTAAGTACATGAAACCTTTTTGTAATATGATGTAAGTCTTGTTAGCTATTTCTCTATAGTGTAGCTATTCTTAATTCTGCATAATCTGGGAATAAATCTCATGAAGCTGTTGAATATGGGAGAGTAGAAATACTAGTCATAACCTGCTATAAATAACAACAACAAAAACTAAAGTGGAGTTATCTTTTGCAACACCGCTGTTCCAATAATGCACAACTCCCAAGTTAACAATCTAATAATTTCACTTAGTCTAGCAACTTTTGAGACAAATTATAGGGTTTAGGGCTCAGATCAGCAAAGCACAAAGCATGTGTTTAAGTTTAATTTGTCAGCAGGATTTAAGTATATTCTTAATGCTCTGCTGAATCCTCATGTAGATCAAAACATTCTTCCTGAACATCCATTTTGTAATCTGATTTGTGGACATGAACATAATTCCCCACAGGTAAAAAGCTAGTTCATTAAACAACTTCACTGTTTGGCCCTGCCAGACCTGTTGGGGATATTTAAATTAAAGGTTGTTTTTTGATCATCTAATTTGCTAAGAGTTAACCAGCTTCCACTTCCATTGATTTCAATGAGAGCTTGGGAGGCATTCAGTAGCTCATAGACTTTGACCCATGTTGTGGATTGAAGCTAACATTTTCAAAGGTGGGTGCTTAAAATTAAGCTCCTAAATCTGCATTTGACAGCCTACTTTAAAAAAAATTAAAAGTTCCAAGCTATGTCTAGACTACGGAGTTTCTCCAGTATCCCAGAAAAGCTCCGCCACGTCCAGGGAACGTGTCTGCTCTTCCAACATTTTTTATGGAAGAGCAGACACACTCTTTTGGAATCCCTGTATTCCTCATTTTATGAGGAATAAGGGCTCTTCCAAAAGAGGAGATTTATCCAAAATTTAGCCCAGTGTAGATGAGCCAAATTTTGGAAAAGCCTCTTCCAAAAAAAAAATCAGAAAAAGGTACATAAATTGTGGAGTGCAATTTGCGTACTTTTTTCCAAAAAAAAAATTGGCAGTCTAGACATAGCCCCTCTGAAGTTGCGGAGAGGCCAAGTATTCAACCACGTTAAAAATAGATCATTTTTATTTAGGAGCTGATCTTCAAACATCCAAGTGTGAAAATGTTGCTGTCAATATTTATAAATGTTACAGTAAAACCTGTCTGATTCTCTAAAAATTCCACACATAGCCAGCAATTTCATACCCCCTTTCCAGCAAGTGTTTAACAGCGGGTTGCTCTAATGAGGTCCTGTATTATAGGACTTAACAAAGTAGTGCTCTATTGCACAGAATACTAAATATACTTAAGTATATATGTGCACTTGGTAGCCCTGCCTATTATTAGGGGTTTCCAGCACTTCCCATTGTGAAGCCATGCTCTCAAGTCCTTATAATAATGGTGGGCAAAATTTTCCAGATCGAACTCTTTCTCACTGAAAAAAATATAGATTTGAGTTGATTGAAATATATTACAAATTCATGTCAAATATGACAAATTGTTTTGATCAAAAAACTCAAAAAATGGAAATGTTTTGTTTCAGCATTTTTTAAATGAAGCATTTTGATTTCAAACAGCTGTGTATTTCAGATTTTACTCAAATTTTATTTTAAAAAACAAAACAAACAACACAAATAAAACTCTGTTGCCCTGCAGCATTTTTTTAGGTTTTTTTTTTAAGTTTTTTTGATTTGCCACCGAATGCACAGTTCTACTTATAATTTTTGCTAACTTTTGAGTTTATTTTTTCTTGCTGGGTGTCTGCTTTAGACAAATGGTTTTGGAAAATGTTACCTAAAATAGTCCAGTCATTTCCAAGAACAAAGCAATGGAAAAATATCTTGGCTTTGTCCGAGTAAATTCTGGCAACCTTTTCTCTGAAAAGCTCTCATTCCTTTGTGCTTTGGAACAGAGGCTTAAAATCTGGCAGGCAGGGGGCCTTCATTGACAGGTACAGGTTCAAACTCTCTAGTCCAGCACCGTTGGGACCTGACCAGCGCTAAACCAGAGAATTTGCTAAATCCTGGGAGGTCAGTATTGTCTAGCAGCATTACCAACACTTCCATTGCTTACTGGTCTCACAGGGTGCATCTACATTGCAGGGCTTAACTAAAAAAAAGCTACACAAATTGAGTTACATCATTTGCATAGCTTATTTCAAAATAGGGAGAATCTACACAGCACTTATTTCAAAATAGAGCACTCTTCCTCCAACTTCCCTTACTCCTTCTACAATGAGGGTCACAGGAGTTGGAGTAAGAAGTCCTCCAGCTTGACAGAATTTTGACACTATTTCAAAATAACTGCCTGCTGTATAGACGTGTACTAAGTTATTTCGGAATAGCGCTAGTTATTTTGAAATAGTGTTGCAGTGTAGATGTATCCTTATGGGACATTTAGGAGTAAATTAGAGCTAAATAACATCACAGAACACTGAGAGCCAGGAATACATTTTTAACAGTAGTTAACGATTGGAACAATTGCCAAGGTTTCTGGTAGATCTGGCAAGTTTTAAATCAAGTTTGGATTTGTTTTAAATATATGTTCTGGTTCAAAAAGAATTCTTAGTGGGACGTTCTCTCGCCTGTGTTATACAGGTGGTCAGAAAAGATGATCACAATGGTCTCCTCTGGCCTTGTGATCTATCAGTCATATGTGGAAGAAGGTTATAAAGGCAACTTTATTTTTGCATTTCCTAACTTTTGAGTATTTGACTTCGCAACCTTGATGGTGTGTGTATGTGTGTTTATAAATAATGTAAACTAAAATACACTTGTTAAAATAACTGATTACCGTACAGTTGATGATGAATTAGCCTTGTTTCTTCTATTGAACACTTGCTTTATTAGTTTGCAAAATCTTGTGTAGTCTATAGTATGGATTTCAGTCAGTAGTGCTGAGTAATGTGTGACATTCTATACTGTATATTTAACACTATTTGGCAAAAAGCTTTTATGTAATCTAATTTTACTTTAATCTTTCAGGAAAGAGTGACTAAACTATCACCTCGTCCCCAGACTGAAGAAGAGCTATCTGCCCTGTTTGAAGCATCCATGAAACTTTATTAGTTTAAACATTTTGTGTGTTCTTTAATAATAAAAACTAAGATTGAGGTAATTTCCCACAGACATAGTCTAAACAAGTTCAGATAATGAAGGAACTTGAACCTTATGCTTGTGTTTTACTATCTACTGTCTAAAGGTCAGGTAATTCAGGTACAGTTTCACACTTCGACACACTGTTTTGTGATTTAGGGGCTGATTGCATAATCAAAGGGACTAGAGGTTGTATCTCCCTTACCCGGGACCCTCTGGTCCATCAACATCCGTGGTCTGACATGGACCACGGATATTCCTGGACCACAGAGTCCAGGAAAAGGGAGGTCTGGTGGTGGGGCAAGAGTGTGTTAGGAGACATTGGCAACCCAATGGGGTGGGGGCCTGAGGAACGGGCAGCACAGCGGGGAGTTCTGGCTTCAGCAGCAGCCGTGAAGTTCCAGCCTCAGCGGCAGCCAGGAAACTCTGTCCCTGGCCCTCTACTCAGCCCTGGCTGTGCAGCTCCAGCCTCAGCTGCGGAGCCAGGCGGTTGCTGAGCCTTCACTGGTCCAGCAAATCCCAGGGTGCTGGACCAACAAGGTTCAACTTGCACTCATATAAAGTTTGTTGGCTCATATCTTAAACTTTGAAGGGGACTTTTCCTTGCTTGAGAGATGGACAAAAATGGAGATAATTTGTCATGGAAATTTTTTGTACAAGTTCATGGGATAAATCTTATATTTTAATTTTCTATGACTATGTTTTGTCTAAAAAAAACCCAACAAATCTATGAACTGTTTAGGATAAACAGGCCACTCTTCCTCAAGCAATATTCTCAAACAGAAAATTTGAACCTGCTTAATTCAGAAGGTTTACCTTATGATTTTTCTACCTTCTCATTTAATTTGGGGCATCATGTAAAGATGGTAAATATCATGGGTAAAAAATATATAGCTTTTTAACAAGCCTGGAAAGGGCTTCACAAACGTTTTGTCTCATTTAATTTCTTTTTAAAGTGGCTTGCCAGGCATTTTTGTCTTTTTAGTTGGAAGTTATGCCTGGGAATAAGTTCACTTGTTCCAACAGGGCAGCTAGCTGGTAACCAATCAACTGAAAAAGTGAACTAGCAGATGGGGGATAAAATTCAAATGTAAGTATTAAAATCTTTTAAAACTTTCCTGGATTTTTCACCATCTTGTGAGCACCATTGGGGTAATGAGTTTTGCTGCCTATGGTAGCATAGCATTTGCTGCCTCACACAGTGAATATTGAAAAACGGGAAAATTATTTTGAAGAGATTTTTAAAGTTATTTCTGTTTTGTGAAATTTTAAATGAACCCATGTACAGGTTTTCACAAATACTCTAACTTTTAGCATTGCTATTTAATCAATATTTTACCAAGTTTTTTACCAAATTTGTATTTATTGAAAACCTTATTTTCTTATTGAAAAATGGACTTTCTGTAAAAGAAAAAATATTAATAATTTTATGACTATGCTTATTAAAATAGCAATTACAATGTTGCAGGAAGTATGTCATGCAAAATATAAAATGTTGATAATGTCGATAAATTTCACAGAAAGTTTTCCAGAAAAGGTCAGTTCCAAAAAATTTCTTAAGAAAAATATATGACTAGTGTCAGATGTTTTCTCTGTACTAGACAAGGCTTTAATGTCATATCATATTCACAGTTTCCTGCAGCAAATTCTGGAAGTTGGCATATGTCTATCACGCAACAGAAGAGAAAACAAGGATTTTTTAAATTGAAAAGTATTTCTATTAGGCATAGATTTCATTGACATCAGAGTACATCAGTGACAGTATACACAATGCTCTTATTGTACTAACTTAAAAACAAATTCTGATGAGGTTTTTAAATTCTGTTCAGGCACCAATTTAGAGCAGCTACCACAGAACCAGCTCAGTGTAGGAAAAGCCTAATATACTAGTTCCTATATCCAGTTACCTTTACGCTTTGCCTAATTTTGATTCTGTTCTGCAATCAACCCATATGCAACTCTTCCACTGAAGGCCCTGGTCTACACTAGGGCTTTATTTCAAAATAATCCCCCTTTAGGTCAAATTTATAAGCGGAGAGTCCACACTACCACCAAGCCCATTATTTTGAAATAACAGGCCACTTAGCTCAAAATCTGTACGCCTGCTTTTCCCAGGGAATCACGCTAATTTTAAAATAGTTATTTCGAAATAGCATTAGTATGAACACTCTGGTGCTGCTATTTCAGAATAAGTACTCCTCAGAATAATTTGAACTAATTACTCCCCAGTGCTTCCTGGGGCTCGAAGTCGAGATACCACATCCTCATTAACGGAGCCTGTCTTGGACCAATTTTGAGGCTTCCCCATAGTGGAACATGCTATTTCAATTTTGTAAAATCGGAAGTTGTCAAATTTAGTTATTTTTAAATAGTTTCCTAGCATAGATATGCCTGAGTAGAGGAATGATATCTTGCACATCTATGACTATTAATCTTGACTCAATAAGAGGGGTGCCTTTCAGCCACATAAGACCTTATCATAAAAGTATATTGGCTATGGTGGTTTTAGGTCCCTTTAGTGCAAAAGGCTGGATGGATAGCGATGGAGATTGAAGTTTATCCAATGAATGGGAACAGCATGGGCAGTGGTTATGCAGACAACTCTGTCAATATCCGTCTGCCTGTTTTGAGATGCTAATTCATTTTCCCTGTCATTCCATATCCATTACCTCCTTGCTCATTCTAGTGAAAATGCCAACAAGAGCCTCAATTGTGAAAGCTAGTTTCACAATGTGTGGATTTTATTTTTTACATTACACTAAGTTATCTCAACAAAGACTAACTCAGCCCTTAACCTTTTTGTTGCATCTTTCATATATAGCTTCTGCCCTCCCTCTCTCAGTGAAGTTTCATCCTTGTGCAATAACAAGGGTGCAGTGCATTGAGAAGACAATTTTTGTGGGAATCTACCTTCTAGCTAGACATTTTGGGATTGGGGGAGGGGAGATGTAGTTTCTTCCAGTTGAGTAGCAGATGAGTGTCTTAAGTATGGCATTGCTCCTGAGTGTTTTGATAAATAAGAAGGAAGATGGCTATTTCACCCCAGCATGGTTCTTATTTACCATTTATATTGGTATGCAGGTTAGTCGACAGCCTTCACTACGAATAGTACTTTACATTTAACCCCTTGCATGGAAAGAACTCAAAGTAATTTACTAACATTCATGAATTACACTTCACAACATACTGTGTGAGAGGCTAATATCATTGCCTCTATAGATGAGGAGACTGAGGAACAGCACTATTAAGTGATTGTCTACAGTCACACAGGAAGCTTGTGACAGAGTCAGGACTAGAACCCAAGTCTCCTGGCACCTAGTCTTACAAATTATCCATACAATCATTCTTCTACTGTTAATTATTAGCCAAACTGAAAACTGTGAGAGAAGAATCAAGAGAAATAGTAACTGTTTGGCAGTGCTAGTGGTGTTAAAATCCTGAATGGGATCCAGGGAATGAGTATAGTTTATTGGCCATTTTTAATCTGTCCTTGAATTATGGTTTTTAATTTAACAAAATACACTGTTCTGTACCTGAAGGCACACATCTACGTAGGTCTAGTTTGCATTCATGAATATGGAACGTGTGCATGTGTGGTTACAACTCATGAACACTCACTTATTGGTTGGGCACATGTAGAAAATCTGAGCCACTTGTTCTTCATATGATTTATACAGATGTTAATGCCTCAAATACTGAAGCCTTCCATAATGTATCTTCCTGAGTTTGAATGGTCCTTTTGGGAGCTGTTGCAATTACAAATAAGTAATGATATATTTCTTATAAATATAAGCTTGTGAAAATGTTTCAGAACTGTGCTTTAACTGTCATGTTAACTTGAATCTTGAAATGCAACTGTGAATCCAAACTATACAGAGTAAATAAGCTTTCCTTAGCTTCACTGGGCAGTATGATTATTCCTTATTAGATGCTTGTTCCATGAGCTGACAGTATGTTAACACACCATTGCATTGTGGATAATTGAAAAGAATGTCCAATTTCCAGAAATAAAGAGCATCCTGTCTACTGTATTGTCTCTGTCTGAACACTAGCAAATCTCAGTACGCATGGATTCTGAATATGTTGAGCATAAAGCTTATTATAAATGGTTACAAAACCAGCATATTTTTTAGTAGAGCTTGATGGATGTTTATATGAATTCAAGGGCTTTCTCATGGATAGTTTACATTTCAGTCACAGGGTACGTTGAAGATCTTTATTTTAAAAACACATCCAATACCCAGAGCAGCAAAGGAGACAAAAGTAGATTGAAAAATACTTTTTACTTTATTTATTTTATTTATTTTAAAATACTTAGCACAGAATAAGCTATGCGACATAGGGCCAGTGTGGACAGTGAAAACTTGGGTCGCTTTGGGTCTGGGAGGATTTTTTACACCCCTGAGTGACATAAGTTCTATCAACTTATGCAGTAGTGTAGACCTGTCTTAATCATTACAATGTATTTACATTAATGAGGACTGCAAGAGCTGTGAGTGTCTGGTCAGGTGATGAGTCAGCAATATTTCCACATTCCATGGTCTGAAAAACAGGAAGGAGAGCTGTTAATTAAAAGACATATACCAAGGCTAAGTAGACATTCCCCCAACTAAATCTGTGTGTTACCTTGGTGCTCCAGCACTCGTGTATGACATCACCACCCTCTTATCTCCTGCAAAGAGCAATAAAACCCCGAGACCTCACTGTACTGGGTGGAGGAGAGGGACAGGATGTAGTGGTGCTATAGCGCACTCCAGCAGGGAGAGGTTACAGACAAGCAAGAGGAGGCTTGCGCAACTCTAGTCAAACAGAGCAGAGAACACTCTTATCATGGCCAGGCTGGGTCCTATAAAAGACTGCAGGGCTGAGAGGAGCTCACTCTTGTGCTGGCCAGGAAGGGAGTAGAAGCACCTGGAGAAAGCAGTGCTGAGCAGTTTCAGGGGAGCTGTAGAGAGGCTCTATCCCAGACTATTGGCCTTCACACATGGGCCAAGAAGGGAGAGAAGGAAGGCAAGACAAGGCTGCCACCTGAGGGTCCCTGGGTTGGGACCCGGAGTAGTGGACATGTCTGGGTCCCACTTTTCTTCAACACCTAGCCACCACAAAGCACAGCTTATGCTAACTGCATCTTGCTCCTGAGGCAAGAGGCCTGGACTTTGGGGCTGCAGTTGGCCATGGTGACGGGGTGAGACTGAGGACTACTGGTACCCCCAGAAGGGGGTGAGAACTGAATAGTGCAACATTTCTTGACAATTTTCTGTAGTCTGTAAATTCTAAGCTTCCATTCAAAAGAATCCTGTTGTAATGAAGCTGCCATCCCAATACAAACTGGTAGAAAACTTTTTACTGCTAAATTACAATAAAAAAAGCTAAGAACCAGCCTTTCATAATCCCATTCATTTCAATGCAGTGTTAATTTCAAAGTCTAAATGGAACCATTTTCAGACTAATAAAGCAAATAAAAAATATTATTCAAAACTTTTTGAGGAAAAATCACCTTTTTTATAGAAATCTGAGAGGGGGCTCAGATATTTCAGTCTTTTCTGGGGACCCTGATGAAGAGACTTTGGGAAAGACCATAACAAAAACTTTTTTACCATCACTGCAAGGATTGTTATTATGACACCAGACCTTGCTACTCCAGTGGGGATGTTTGGACATCCCCACTGCACCAGCAAGAACCCCAGCCTCATACATAAGGCATCCTGTTTTCCTCCCTTGTGTGCTCTTCTCCATTCCCCACTAACTTTAGCCCTGGCTAAATACATTATATCTGCTAAATCCCCATTGTCCATCTACTTATTGATGCCCCCAAAGAATTCTAGTGGATTGTTGGGGTATGATTTCAATCTGTTTGCCCAGTACTGAAGTTAGGCTTACCAGCTTGTAATAGCCAGGATTGTCTTTTGAGCCTTTTTTAAAAATTGGCATCACATTAGCTATCCTACAATCATCTGATACAGACACTGATTTAAATAATAGTTTACATACCACACTTAGTAGTTCTGCAATTTCACATCTGAGTTCCTTCAGAACTCTTTGGTGAATGCCATCTGCTCCTGGTGACTTATTACTGTTTAGTTTATCAATTTGTTCCAGTCAGGGAAATTAGTGTCTTTCCTGACTCAGAACTGAACAATAGAACTAAGCCTCTTTTCCTTACCAAGGCCTGTTTGACTGAATAAGAGAATATAACAAATATTCACCATCTCCAGAAAGGGACTTTGTTAGGAATTGATTGATTATTTTGCATAATCACTCTATTTCAGCTTCAATGCTCTTTGCTTCATTTTGATTCCTCTCCTTTTGTATGTTTCAATCAATACATTTCTAACCTTTGACATGGATTTCCTAATGTGTTTGCCATGGTATTATGCAAACTGATGTTTCTGTATACCAAACCTTGTTTGTCACTATTTGGTATAGGACAGTGACAGCATCTCATTAACATATTTGACTCTCTGTGTGTCTTTAGTCCAACAAAATTAAATCATCAGGTCCTTTTATAGTGTGATTAAAGCATAAGTACAAATCTGTGTTTGTTCTGTGGGTAAACAGAGAAATTTATATTTTGTTCTTTTACCACCCTGGATATCCAAATAGGGAACATCAGCTCTTTGTAAATCAAAAATCTTGGGGACTGGGAGATTTGAAAGGGACTAACTCACATCCAGTTTATGATCTTGAAAATCCTCTTTGGTACGTATTGGCAGCATTAATAAATCTTCGTTGGAGGAGATTAGCTTTAATCAGATTCCTAGAAACAAGTCACATACTTGAAGTAGTCAGAGCTTCGACACCTTCACTGGCAGTTTCAGAAGAGGCACTAAGGATTGAATGAGTGAAGAAATCTCAGTCTTTTCAGAACAGCATAGTTTTAGTAATGTCAGTAGGAATTCCTCCCAAGTTGATGGTGGTATGATGTATGGCATTTATATACAAACTACGCAAACACTACCACAAGAATATACTGTTTCAAAAACAAGGAAATTCTCTACCAATCTGTCTTAAATTCAGCCAATTGTGCCTAGGTATTGCGGGGGTTAGATAACATTGGGTGCTCTTCTCATGCCCTCTGTGCTGCACTATCCAGATATCATGAGGTGAGTTAATGATGGAATAGTAGCCTTAGTAGGAAACCCTTTAGTAGGATTAATGAATCTCTCCATAGTAGGTATTTTCTAATGTGCCTGTTATTTGATGTGTAAGTGCTGATGCCAACAGTGACATTCTCAATGGTATTTTTCACATCCCTGTTTTCAGTGTGTCTCATTTTAACAGTGGAATATAAACAAAAAGGGGGGACATGCTTTGAAGTCCTAGACAGACATCGTTCTTGACCCTACATGTCATTGCGCAGAGGGCATGCAGCTGCTACAGGAGAACATGTGTGGCATGGGCACAAATAAGGTGATAGGCTAGTTGCAGGCAGCCAAGCGGCAGGAAGTGGCATCCTGCTGTTTATTTTCTGTAGTTAGTTTTTTATTTATTCTGTGCTAAAATGTGCATCTGTTCCCTTATTTGCACCTGTGCAGGGCAGCAAAGCGGCAGCCACATGTGGACACATTTAAAGAAATATGGCCTTGTGTGATCCAATGAGACCCCTTCCTGTATGCAACACGCCTCTCGTGAACTGTGCTGCATCATAGCATATGGGCTGAAGGGAAGAGAGCAGGTTGGGCCACAAGGTGGTGAAACTGAGCTCCCTTCCAAGCCATTCTCCCCTGTAGGAAACTGGACAGCTGGATGGAAGAGAGACCCATGAGCCATGGGAATGGCCTCAGTACTCCCAACGTATCTGCTCATCCTGATGGCCGTGTGCCCATCTCCCAGCACATGGCTCAGGAATCTTGCACTCTAAGGCCGTGTCCAGACTCGGGTTTTTTCGGGAAAAGTAGCCTTTTCCCGAAAAAACTTCCCCTGCGTCCAGACTCAAGCCGCGTTCTTTCGAAATTATTTCGAAAGAACGCGGCTTTTCTTTCGATGGCGGTAAACCTCATTTCACGAGGAAGAACGCCTTCTTTCGAAAGTTCCTCTTTCGAAAGAAGGCGTTCTTCAATGTAAAGAGGCCGTCTTCGAAAGAGAGCATCCAGACTCGCTGGGTGCTCTCTTTCGAAAAAGCGGATTTCTCTTTTGAAAGATCCGCCTGCAGTCTAGACGCGATCTTTCGAAAAAGGCTCTTTCGAAAGATGCTTTCGAAAGAGCCCCTTTCGAAAGAAGCCTGCAGTCTAGACATAGCCTAAGGGAAAGGCAGCACAGGCAGTAAGTTCAAAGCTGTAGCAGTTTCATGCCACGTGACGTCATCTTTGGGGTTTGTCCATGGGCCCTGGTCTACACTAGGGAGTTATTTCGAAGTAACAAGCGAAGCGTCCAGATTACCAAGCCCGTTATTTCATAATAAGGGGCTAGTTATTTTGAAATAATATCTCCTGCTTTCCATGAGGAATAACGCTTATTTTGAAATAGTTATTTCAAAAAAGCGGTAGTGTGGATGCTCCACTGCTGCTATTTCAAAATAACTACACCCCACAGTCATTCAAAGTAATTACTCCCCAGTGCTTCCTGGGGCTCTAAGTCGAGGTAGCACATCCACACAAGAAGCCCGCCTCAGACTAATTTCAAGGCTTCCCTATAGAGTGGACATGCTATTTTGAAACAGTTATTTCAGGAATTATTATTTTGAAATAAGTTATTTTGAAATAATTTCCTAGTGTAGACGTGCCCTGGGAGAGCAATAGGTATCAAAGCAGTACGTTTTACAGCAGGGGGTAGTATGGGGCCAATGCATAGTCATGCCAAATAGCTTCAACTGCACAGTTGCAGGAACCACATTTTCCAGCTGTGGGGTGTTTTTAAAAATGGCATCATCCACGGTATGAGCTAATACTCAATGTCATTTAACCTTTAAGTAGAATAGTACAAAAGAGTTTCCAGTAGGTGCTCAAATGATCCCAATTTCCTGCTGACTAGGGCAAAAGAAATCACTGACTCAATATCAATCAAGCTGCTTTAAAAATCACGAAACAAGTTCAAAAGATATAATCAGAGTTTGTTTTCCAACAGCATTTTAATGAACAGCTAGTACCTGTACAGCATTATTTGAATATAGCAAAGTTTTTGCTGATTTTTTTTATATATGCCTTTAGTCAGTTACCAGTGCAGGCCGTTGACCCTGCAAGGTCTATGTAAAACTCCTTGGATTTCTGCTCCCAAAGTTATGTGGTTTTGGGATCCTAGCTTTGTTAAAACTAACTTGAAACTTGATGTGGGCATTGCTGGGATGGTTTATTAGGAATCTGAACTTGCAACTACATAGTGCTTCTTACAACGCACAGTCATATGGAACTATAATCTGTAAACACATTGATTACCTAATTATACTTCTTCCTTTCTCAGATGACCCAACTAGAGGCTTTTCTCTAGAACCCTGCAGTATCTTCATTTAACTATTGTGTATAATGCCCTGAGGCTTTGGTTGGGATTTTGTTTGTATTTTTAATTGTATTTTCCTTTAAAATGTTAGCATTTCTGCTCTATCCTGCCCAGCTTCTTGTTGCAGACTAGGAAGTTCAGAATGGTTTTTAAATTTCTCATTAACTTTCTTACTCACATTTGGGGAAAGACCCATAACACCAAGTTTCAGCTCAGTGCAAATTTAAATATTCACCTTATAACCTTTCCTATACTCACAAATCTTTAAGTTGGGAATTTTTACTATGATCATGAAAGACTTTTTTGTAGGCCACTGTAGAAACAAGAGAAGACTGTTTTACCACATGTTAATTTTTTAGTATGATCATTTATTTAGAGACAGAAGCAGACTGCCAGACTAGCCACTGATTCATTAGTAAGTAGTATTGGTTAGCTTCATTTTCCACAACCATATGTGTTATTATTATTGCTTCAAGCTCTTGTTACAATTTTTCTTCTTGTTGCTGTTTGTCCACATGTCGGTGGACACTAGATGACTCTTATCTATTCTTTTCCAGCAAAATGCCCAGTGCTAACATTGTATTTTAGCCTACAGAGGCACGTTTCAGAGATTCTGTGCAAAGGGCATATATATAGTTTTGTCCCAGTTTATTTTTAAGTGATTAATTGCAAATACATTTGAGTTCAAAATCCCATTCCAAAAATACTTGTAGTTTATCCTTATCATACTGCCAAGTTAACAGTAAGAAATAGGCTCAGGTGGCTCAGTGGGGATTAGATTTACCTGTTATGCAACAGAGTATCTGAGCTAATGGGAACAGTAAGGTTATAGACTTGAGAAAGTAACAGTTCCTTTCTATACAAGCCAGGGAAACCCTGAGCCCAGCCTTGCACACACTCACCCCAAAGCCAAAGAGATATTTGCTATAGACTTTAATGAGAGAAGGATTGGGTGTTGAGTTTGCTAGAGAGCTACTAGCATGTGTTGTGAAGCCAGTATAAATAAGGCCAGAAAAATTTTGATGGTGTCCCTAGGTTCTGTTTGCCAGAAGCTGGGAATGGGTGACGGGATGAATCACTTGATGATTACCTGTTCTGTTCATTCCATCTGAGACACCTGGCATTGGTCACAGTCAGAAGGCAGAATACTGGGCTAGAAGGACCTAGTATGGCCATTTTTATGTTTCTGTATCTTTGATTTACTAACAGATTTCATTTTTTTTAAATAGTGAAATTAAAAATATATATATTTTTTGGAAGTTGATTCCCTTCTACATCATTAACACCAACCCATTCAACAGGACAAGTTTCCCTCCAATTCCACAGAGAAGTCCCCTTGCTGCTCTGTGTGGGTTCCGAGTGTAATAATGGGACAATTTTGAGAGTTTCTGTGATGCTAGAGGTTTCTAGTTCTGACTGCCCTGTGCAGATTGGTTCTTCATTCCAACCCCCATCCCGTCAGGCTATGTCTACACTTGCAGTTGATCGACACAACTTTTGTTGTTCGTGGGTGCTGCAAAAAAACCCCATGAACAACAAAGTTTTACGGAGGCAAGTGAAATTGTGAATGCTGCTTTGTCACAGGAGCACTCTGCTGCTGACAAATCAAACCCCCCTTTTGGGGTGGAAGTATTTGGTCTGCAAAAGTGCCAACAAACAGCATTCACACCCACTGACTTTTAACAATGGGATTGTGTCGACACAAACTTGTCACAAAAAGCTGCACAGTGTAGACGTACCCTCAGTCTCTTCACCTGCCCCTCTCACCCTTCTCTTGTCCCTGTCCCCATCAGCTTCCTCCCCTCACTCCAATCACATCTCTCCCTTTATTTTTCTTTCTCTTTAGCTGATCCTCTCCACCTTCCCTTCCTCCCAGAAAAGAGACAGTAATCATGGAATTCACATAACATGTATTGCCATCACATCATTCAGTCTGCTTAAATCCATTCCCCCCTCCTTGGGTCTGTCTTACCAACTTAGATTGTGGGCGCTTTCTGGCATGGAGAGTCTGCTACTCTATCTGTTTGGTCCTTAGACACAGAGGCTACATCTACACTGGCATGAATTTCCGGAAATGCTTAAAACAGAACAGTTTTCCGTTATAAGTATTTCCGGAAAAAGAGCATCTACATTGGCAGGATGCTTTTCCGGAAAAGCCCTTTTTCTGGAAAAGCATCTGTGGCCAATGTAGACGCGCTTTTCCGGAAAAGAGCCCCAATCGTCATTTTCGCGATCGGGGCTTTTTTCCGGAAAAGACTACTGGGCTGTCTACACTGGCCCTTTTCCGGAACAGTGTTCCGGAATAAGGACTTATGCCTGAACGGGAGCAGCGTAGCTTTTCCGGAATAGCGGCTGATTTTGTACAGTAGAGCGTCGTTGCTTTTCCGGAAATTCAAGGGCCAGTGTAGACAGCTCATAGCTTATTCCGGAAAAGTGGCTGATTTTCCGGAATAAGTGGCCCAGTGTAGACACAGCCAGAAAGTGTAAAGATGATCAATAATACTAACATGCCCCCTTTGAGAGAGGTGGAATTGGGGATCTTAAAATGTGTCCCTATTCTGAAAAATAACAGTAAAAATTATGCCATCTTACTCACCAGATCTGCAGTGGTGTGTGTTCAGCCTGATAACAACTCACTTCCACAGCCAAACAAACAAGAAAAAGACATTTGTCATGCTTTTCAGTAATGGTCACCCTTGCAGTGTCAACACAGCCAAGAGAGCGTGAGCTGGGTTCTGTCCCTGCTTGTTCATCTCCAACAGAATGGTTTGCTAAGGTCAAATCAATTACCCCTGTGAACAGCCACTGAAGACAATGGAGCAGCCTTGGTGTCACAGAGAGTAGAACTGTAAGACAATGAGATTGCTCAGGTATACAGAGCTTAATTTGACCTGCAGAATCATCATTACCCACTCAAAGAACCTCCCTTGAGTTTTAGGGGCCTGGATGAGCTTGCAAGGGAGTGAGGGTAAAACCCTCGGTTTATTTGTAAACTATGCCCTATTGACAAAGGATTGGTAAGACACACTGGCCATGAAGCTACTCAGTGCCTTTCATACAGTCTAAGCCCCACTGCCTGAAAGGTGCCAGAAACCAGAGTGGGAGGAGAGGCAAACTATTCAGGAGGAATATAAATCTGCATTTTGTAAAAAATCAAAATCAGCCTTGCAGCTGAGTTTTATGCATATTTAGATCCTCCCCCACCCAATGTAAAGCGCTTTGTCCACCCTTAGTCTGTGTGCAAGGCTGTGGTCCAAAGAACTCTGAGACTGTCTGACAGGAGCGTACTGGCAATCAAAATAGGCCCGGGAAATGGGTTGAGAATGGCCCTCCCCATGACGTCACCCCTACGTGCTCCTCAAGCCCTGCGTCATGTCCGGCATGTGGCACAGGTGGCGGGTCGGGCTCTGCGTGCCGCATACAGCGCAGACGCAGACCCGCTTGCAGTGAGGGCCAATGGTGCGCGGACATGATGGCCCACCGGGAAATTCCCGGTAGCCCGGCAGGCCAGTCCACCCCTGCTGTCTGATCTAAAGAGGTTTGAGAGCCCCATGGCTTCCCTCATTGCCCCCACCACCAACACATCTGCTAATCAAACTGCATGATAATGCGTGTGCCACCATCCAGTGTCACAATGGCTCTCTCTTGACATTGTAGAATGGATGGGCCATCACAATTATCAACACTTAAACCCTGCCCACTGGGCTCCGGATTGAACTTTGAGTCTTCAGTCATGGAAGATATGTTATAAGCCAATAGTTCATTTCCTTGGGTCCCCTGCTGGTGGCAGCAGAACCATCCACAATTAAGTTATTAGGTTAATAATATAGCTAGTGTGATACTGCCTATAACACAGACTCAAGAGTGTCAGTACCAATCTTGGGGCAGACTGCTAGGAAGCAGAGCACAAATCCTGAATTGAGTTTGCGGTCTAGACTTAGATTTCACCAACTCATTATCAAGTGTAAACTCCTCGGCTGTGTCTACACTGGGCCAATTATTCCGGAAAATCAGCCGCTTTTCCGGAATAAGCTGCGAGCTGTCTACACTGGCCCTTGAATTTCCGGAAAAGCAACGACGCTCTACTGTACAAAGTCAGCCGCTATTCCGGAAAAACTATTCTGCTCCCGCTCGGGCATAAGTCCTTATTCCAGAACACTGTTCCGGAAAAGGGCCAGTGTAGACAGCCCAGTAGTCTTTTCCGAAAAAAAGCCCCGATCACGAAAATGGTGATCGGGGCTCTTTTCCGGAAAAGCGCGTCTACATTGGCCACAGACGCTTTTCCGGAAAAAGGGTTTTTCCGGAAAAGCAGCCTGCCAATGTAGATGCTCCTTTTCCGGAAAAACTGAAAATGGAATAGAATTCCGTTTTAAACAGTTCCGGAAATTCATGCCAGTGTAGACACAGCCCTCAAGTACAGCTTTCACATGGAGTCACATTCATTGCCTTTGGGTACTCCAATGTATCTCACTTTCCAAGCGAGCTTACCTTTGTGGCATATGGTCCTTACATCAGGAAACACAGCATAATTCAAGTTATTCCCAATCTCTAAGTACTGGTCATTTATCCCAGGGCAATTGCTCTTTAAATCTCACACCAAAGACAACATTTGTAGCCAACCCTATGCTAAAATATATAAAGATTTATTTACTAGGAAAAGGAAATGAGTTATTTACAAGGTTAAACATATACACACACACACACACACACACAAATGAGATACAAACTTAAGTTTCAAATGGTAACGAAAGCAGCAAGCCCTTTATGTCCTATAGGGCTACTCCAGGCTGAGCATCTGGGGATCTCTTGCTCATGCCCAGAAAGCTTTGTTCCCTCAATGCCAAGTAGCATAGAGATACCAAGTTTCTTTTGTTCTGGATTTTTATCCCCCTCTTGTGATGTGCTCTGAGCAGCAAACTCAGGTGATGGGAGGAATCCATCTCCATGACTCATCTTCATGGGCAGAAAGAAGAACAACAAAAAGTCTTTTGTCTTCTTATTAATGATGCATAGAGGAAGTCCAAATGCACGATCTCACAATAGTCAGTCTGATACAGACAAGCCTTTCCTTTTGGGACTGGTGTAACGCTTTCTGTTGAAGATCAACCTTTCACGCTCACTAATGTCCATCTCCTGTCTGGTGATTTACAATCTGAAAAGGTGCACAATAGAAATAGTCAAATATTCCATTGTAAGATGGGATACAAATGTCATAAGCGAGGTTAACAAAGGCAGCAGCACAGAAGCATGCACTTAAGTCCAAACTTCAAACACTCTTTTCATGCCAATACCTGTTTTGACAATATTAACACAAAGGTGAGCCAGACTGATTCCAGCTATGTATTTGTCAGCGTTCAATTGAGACAAGGGGACCTTGGCATGATTTGGCATCTGATTGGCCTGCAGCACAATTAGCAATGGGCAAAAAACAGAACCTTATTTCTAGACTTCTGAATTTGGGAGATACAGATTCATATCCCTGCATCAGAGCTTGTCCCTATAAAATGGGTTCCAGGATAAATCTAGAACTCAGAAAGGCCTGTTTTTGGTTCTGATCAATTAATTCTTGTGAGATTTCCACCCAATGTTTACAGAAAGCCTGAGAGTTCAAGGGAGCTACATACAGAGTAAGGAAAACATATTTGGTATAAATCTAGAAGAATCAGGAACTTAATACTTTATTATACTGTGTGTGTTTTATAGGCACATCAAGGCAGTGGCACTGCTGGCAACAATTTTGCAGGTGATGGTGCTGAGTTATGCCTTCTCACTTACACCATCCCGCTGATGGATGCCAATTCTCCCACACTGGACCACCCAGACGCATTTGCAGCAATGGCATTCAGGCCATATGGTCTGGGAGAGTTGGCAACACTAGCCACTCGCTGCCCCCAAGCTGGAGCCACAGCTGGGAGCAAGGGCTGAGCCTCGGGCTGATGTCAGGAACAGCACCCTGGCCCAACGGCAGGAACCCCAGGTGCCAATGGAGCCTACAGGGCTGGTGGCCTATACCCCAGGACAGGTGGGCAGCAGAGCCCATGGGGGCATGTCCAGCAGGCAATAGGAACCCGAGGAGCCTATGAGGCTGGCAGGCAACGGCAAAGCCAGTGGGACCGGGAGGACCCCAGAACCTCAGTGGGACCCTGTGGAAGCTGCCCAAAGTCTGGAACCCAGGTTTGGTTAAGTTGGTGGTGGATCATCAGGGGGCTCAGCCCCTGGGTATGGGGAAGCTGAGTGCACCTCTATGCACTGAGTAGTTCTAGTTAGGAACCCTACAAACACACAACAAAAACATGAGCCCTGACCTATAGAGCTTATCCACCCTGGGTTGGGCTGGGTTTTTTTTTAATCCTACTTACACACTCATCCTTCCCAAGTTCCTTGTGGCTGGTTCCCAAAGGAAGGGAACCTTCTACTGTAGCATTTTGAGATCAGTCAGTATTCTTCATTTGGTCCTAAAAACCATCCTGAATAAAGGATGTGAAGATGTGGGTAATTGGCTTATTGACCACACAATTAGTCGATAAGAGAAGGTGCTCAATCCCAGCTTGTGCCAGGTCCTCAAGCTACCCCTGCCGTGGCTCTGCAGTTTAAATGTAGTAAGAGCCAGGTGCTCAGGCAGTCCAGCTCCTACTACATTTAAAATGCAGAGCTGAAGCAGAGGAAGCTCCCAGACCCTGTGTGAGCAGGGAGCTGGGACCCCTCCATGGACAGGGGCTGCCATGAACAGGAGCTGCTTTGAGGCAGCTTCCCCTGCCCTCTTCCCCCTTCCCTCCCCTCCAGTTCGACACAGAGGAGGCAGCACAGCAAAGCTGGTGCTGGGGGAACTGGCTATTAAGTCAGCTCCCCGCAACACCAGCTCCTGCTCCAACCCTCCCTTGCTGCCTCTGACACAGAAGCAGCAAGGGGGGAGGAATATGAGTAGGCAACTCAACTACCTGACAAGCCTAGGCTTGTCGACTACTCACTTATATCCCTATCCTGAATGACCTATTCTTATGGGGAGTCATACAGTGTCCTATGACACTGTTCTACTAACAGACTTCTAATGTTCAAATAGTAAGTATGGGCAATTTTTTCCTAGCATTTAATTTACTGTGACTGTTTTCATTTAAGGATCTCAAAGCTGCTGACAGACGTCAGTCAAGCTTTACAATAACCTTGTGTAGATAGTATCCTACCACCATTACAGCTAGAAAATCTGAGGCACAGAGAGGTGAGTTGCCCAAGATCAGTAAGACTTAGGGGTAGAAGCCATAAACTCTGACTACCATTCCTCAGATCTGGAGGCCACATTAAGACCTTGTACCTAATGCTTGGCCATCTTTTTATGGGAGTGGAGGATAAAGCAGCAGCAGTCTCATTTTCTGAACCTGGGTGAAATCAGTCCCTATGAGCTCCAGCACAAAGCTTGTGCACTTGTTAAGGCTCACTTAACCTCCAATTGTGTGATCTTAGGTGGTGCATAGACCTTGTGCTAGTTTTTTGTACCTGATTAACTGTTATCCATTGTGTGCAGTGTCTTATAGGACAGGCTGCCTGTTCAAGACCCAGACAGGTGCCAACTCATAAGCAGCAACAAGCTTTTTGTGCTTAAATTTGACATTTTGTTTCCGCACCTAAGCCCTGTGGAAAATAGATTCATGCCAATCATTTGTTTTATTTTAAAATACACCCAAAGCCAAAGAATAGCTGTGATTTTAAAAACAATCAAATCCAAAAACTAGATCTCAAGTATAATTCCAAATTACAAAAACATTTAATGGCTACAATCTGGAAGCCTCTCCTGTACTAGGCCTCCTAAAATCTGCAGGTTAAAAAAAAAAGGCTAAATTTGTTCTAGCTTTCAGTTTTTGTCTACACGTCAGTGTTGGGCTTGATTATTTTTCTATCCTTTTTAAAAGCTTTAAATCCCCACTGCATAACCTCCCCTGTGGCTGAATGGATGGTGGGCTGATCTTTGTATTGGTGGGTAATGGATTTGGTTTGATTGCTTGACACATGAACAATAGAAAGATAAACAATTCCATTTGTGGCCATGAAATTCCCCATCTGTTAAGTGTGTTCCTGTTCTGAGAGAGTCAGGCAGAAACAGATGAACACGCCAGCCAAGCCTGATGTTAATGACATCAGTCATGCAAGCAACACATGTGGCGCAATAAATAAAAAACTAATTGAACTTTTGGTTGATTATATTGCTGTCCCACTGATCATTTTAAATACTCCAGTCTTTTCAGTAACAATGGATCGCCTAATAGATTTGCTTCCCAGAAACAGCAGGAAACTACCCTGGAAGGTAACAAGTGATGCCAGCTTGTTCTTCATCCTGTTATGAAACAGTGAAACCTCTAAAGATGAAATGGCTCTTGGTCCAGGATTATAATTTGTCAAATACTGATTTAAAAGAAAAAAGATTGTATTAAAATGACAGGGACAGCATCTTTTATCCCTAGCTAATGTCAGTAATGGATGTTGGACAAGGTGGGTGAGCTAACATCTTTTATTGGCCCAATTCTGTTGTGAGAGAGAGAGAGAAGCTTTCAAACTTACGAAGAGCTTTGCATGCAATAATGGATGTTAACAATTCTGGCAGCAGGCTAGCTTAACTTCTGTGTCAATTACACGTGTATGCTGGTAGCAAATGTGCCTCCCACCGGGCTGATAGAATAGTACCATAGTAATTAGGGATAACTATTACACTAGTTATGTGAGTGCTCTAGCAGCTGTAAGGCAACACCCATCGCTTGTCGTATGTAGGGCCAAAATTTCAAATATAGGTATCTAAATCTGTACTTAGACACCTACTTTTTTTTCAGAGCCATTGAAGAGCCAAAAACGTCTTCCACTTTTAAATGCGTGCGCAACTTTGGAAATTAGCCATTTATTAAGGAGCCTAAATATGGATTGAGAGTCCCAACTTTTGGCACCCAATGTTTGAAAATTTTGATCAAGATATCAAGAATCTAGGCCCTATTGTCTGTATATACACAATTATAGATTCTTTGAAGTGCAATAAACTTTTCTTAGTATGTGTGTCAACTACTGGATTCCCATTATATGGAGAGACATTTATTTATAAAAATATCAAAGAATGTATATTGAATCTAATCAAAATCATAAAAGACTGCCTAGCAGTAGCTTTGCAAAAAGCAGATATCAAATTCACCAGCTGTACAAAACAGACCCAGTCTGCTAGCCACTTTTATTCCTGAGGTTATTGCAAGCTATAAGAAGGACACATAAAACAAAATGCTACTCATGTAGCAAAGGCGTAGGTAACAGCTAAATTAAATCTTAGCATGAATAGAATTCATAGAAAGACAGATGGTAGTAGAAAATGTTGCAATTAAGAATATGGAATGAGATGAGATCACAGCATCAGTCTGCCTTTTGTAGACCTGGACAATGATCACAGAGCCAGACTGGATTAGTGAAACCTATTTACCAGAAGTTCAGAGCAGTTGCATGAAGCCGATAGGCAGCCAGAAGAGAGAAGGGAAAAATGCACCAGATTTACAGCTGCAGCGATGAAAATTTACAAGTTTTCACCACCGTGATTTCATCCAAATGTGAGTACATGTTAAGCAGAGTAACAGACAGTGTTGTCTTTTATACAGAATGTTTGACCAGCAAAGAAATCGCTTCAAGTGATAAACTCATCTCTTTGTTCTACTGTATTGTACTCATACTTCTGTGTTCTCTAGTTGCTCTGATGCTAATGCATGCAGATGCCTGAACAAGGCAGAGATATGAAATATTTGCATAGGAGAAAAATGTGAGGTGAATGTTCTTGATTCCATGTGATTTTGTTTATAATATGAATCACTGAGGTGATCAATAAGGCATAGCTCAGAACCGCACAGCTGATTTATGACACAGAAAATTACAATGTCATTTCTTGAAGAGTTATTCACTCACTGGAACAGGCTATACATTGAATAAGTGTCTGCTGAATCAATAAAGGGAGCATCTCCAAAACCATCTCCTAGAAATGAAAGTGTATTAACATGAATTACATCTGATGATTTGAAGAATAAATATCAGGTAGAATGCAGTGTGCATTTGATTGAATGACATAGTATAAACTCAATAACTGCTTATACAAAAGAAGCCAGGTAAAAGCATGAAAAGCTATTTGTGGGGGACAGATCGAATCTGCACTTGCAAGCTGTAACCGTGGGCACTCAGCTGCTTATTTTCAGGCCAAGAATAGGAGCACTGATGTGGACAGCATTGTTATTGTTTCCCTCTCTTAAATTATGTGGATCATTCACATAAACATCCTTCTAGCAGGCAACTTACAGAAGTGTCTTTCTGCTAGAATTTATATCCCCCCATCAGGCACAAAAATGTTCACAATGTTCTCTGCGCTGTTTTCACTGCTGTCATTGTATTCCTGTACAAGTGGGTCACTAATGTCTAGCTCCATGATTCACTCAATACTTCAGTGGTTTTTCAAGTAGCTGTCGGTTTGCCAGTGCTGTGACTTCCCTTTCATGCAATTCCTTTCCTCAGCTCCTGTAAGCTGATTGCTGCCTACAGTGACTTGAACACATGCAGCGATTTGGCCAGTGGTTCACAAACAAGCTGAAAACGTGCAAGGTTATTGTGATTAGATATGTTTGTTACTCATTCACCATGTAGTAGTTGGACATCAGCAGCATAATTAAAGTAACAAAGTATTTTCTCAAATTAGGAAAAATATGGACACTCGACACTGCCATGCACTGTCCAGGAAGATATTAAATAGGTTAACTGCCCTGACAGACACATGTCATTTTTCTGTCAATTAAACTTTTCTGCCCCCATCTTTAATTACATGTTTTGTTTGTAAGGCATCAGTGAATTTAGTCATCACTTATACAGTGAAATCTAGGCTTGTTTGGGGAGGGTTGTTTCTTCATTTAATTGGTCACATCTAGGTGGATGCCAGCTTTGAAAATGAGTCATAGCTTATTTATACAATTTAGGGAAAAACCCCTTCATTCTGATTAATTGTCCCCCCTTTGCACTGTTTGCAAATACAAACCTCATGAGGTGAAAAGTTTCCATGTTGCTTGTGGATTCCTTCCCACTTCATGAACTTGGTGAAACCATTTTATGGCATATGAATTATTTTAATTGATAGTGACACCGCACCCACCTTCCATGCCTGTGGAACTCCGGCAACTGAGCACCGTGTCACATTTTAGACATACCTGACACTAGTTCTTACCTGGTGATACAGTGTAGTGAGCAAGCACCATGTGTTATAGTGAGGCAGAGTTGTCTAGAGAATACAGAATGGACCTGCAAGTCAGAGGAATCTGGACCTGTTCATTCCTGCCTCTGCTACTGTCTTGCTGTATAACCCTGGGCACAAAATACAGGCCAAAATTTGTGAACCTGGGTTGCTAAAGTTAGACACCTAAATCCATATTAAGACATCTAACTAGTGGCCTGATTTTCTGTGGCAGCTGCAGGTGCTCAGTAACTCTAAAATTAGGCCATTTATTTAAATGGCTAAATATGGGTCTAAGTGCCCAACGTTAGACACTCAAGTTTGAAAGCCCTGATCATAACTTCACTCTGCTTCAGTTTCCCTCTCTGTAAACTTTGCATGGCCAGAAACATTCATCTCTGCAAAGCCCTTTCAGATGATTGGATGAAAACCTCTGTTTAAAAGCAAAGGATTATTAATGGGAGATGAGTGTCCAATGTTAACAACACTGCAAAGTAGCGTAGAGGAGTCAAAAATTTTAGTATTAAGTGTTTAATTAGTCAAATTATAATACCTTAGTTAGCCCATCTTCAAAGCACCTTACAAGCATTAATTTGTGTTGGTAACCCATGCATTTCAATGAGCCCAAGAACTCAAAGCAACACTCAACTGGAGATTAAGAAGCTTTGGGTCTGTACATCCTAACTCAAAACTCTGGTCATCTGAAGAAGTGGGCTGTGCCCACGAAAGCTCATGAGACCATCTACATGTTTTTGTTTTTTGTTCTGGAGATTAAGAGTTATATTTCCTTTCTCAACAAAGCCATCATGGGCAGTGGGTGAACCACTAACTCAGGGAGGCTAGCCCCTGGCCAAGCCCATCTTTTCCATCTAAGTCCCTTCCCCCTTCTACTCCTCTTCCTCCCCCAACCCAGAGGTTCGTCTCTGCAGCTGCCAGCCCCCTAACCCCAGAACACAGGGCGGGTGGGCTGTGCACAGCCCAAGCAATGTATGGTTCCCAGATCCAGAGAACCAGGTGGCATGTGGCCCACCAGAGTACTGGGTGGATGGACAGCACACAGATCCTGAAGGGCTGGGCAGCGCGACCCCAGTACAACAGCTCCCTCCCCCAGCACTGGGCAGCCCCAGTTACTCCAACTCCCAGGCCAGCCCTAGCTATAGCTCCAGCTCCAGCAGGCTTCCCTTCTCAGTAGGGAAAGAGGGGGCCTCTGGACAGAGTGTGGGTGGAGCCACGAAGGGCTGTTTGGATTGGCACAGCCTTCCACTGCCTAGTAGATGCACTGCTATGAAAACCATCCAAAACTGCAGACATCATTTGATTTTGACCCAAGTTTAAGCCTGAACAGGAACCCTGGATCCCAAAACCTCCTCAAACTACAGCATACCTGAGCTACACTATCCTCTCTGGGTCACACGCTGACCAATGTACATTTATAACCCAATCTGCCCTTTCCTCAATACAGAGAGGACACACACAAGCTTTTGTAACTGAGCTGAGAATTCCCAAGCAATTCAAGCAAAATACATTGTTTTAGGTCAAATATAAAACATATTCATTAACTATGGAAAGACACATTTGAAGTGATAAGCACAGGAGGAAAGAGATGGTTATCAAAGAAAATTAAAATAAATGTACAATCTAAATCTTATTATATTAGACAGCATTTAGCTCAAGCAATGTTCTCACCTTCCCTCCTCCCCCACTGAATGTTACAGTCCTTAATGCACAAACTTCTCCCTGAAGCCTGGACAAGTCTTCTCAGATGATCTTTGTCTTTGAAATGTCCTGCTTGTATCCAGTGTAAGTGGAGGAGAAAGGCCAATACATGGTGCTGTTGCTTTTTGTTTTATATCCTTGGCCCATGTACCTGGCACAATCTCATAACGTTATATACCCTAATGATGCACATATTTGGACAGAACAATAAGGGTCAGCAGATCATGAGTTTTCATATGATACTTTACATGGCATGCTTTGTACAAAATATTACAGCTGTATACGAATGATGAATATGGGGATAACAGCGTGTCATTCTGATTTCTGAGATATGGTGTTTCACAAATATGTTCCATCAGCATAGCTAAATTACCTGGATCTGAAGTCCCCAGATCAAATCTACCTCTCAACTCCATATAAAACTATAAACTGGCCCATGTTTACTTGAGACTGGGCCTAAGCCCTCTCCAAACATGCCTTTAGTTTAGGCTGAGTGTCAGGTGGGTAAAGAACCAGGTGAGAGTTGAAAAGAACTTTTCATACAGCTCTAATTAATGAGGACTTCTCATTAATAGGCAGCAGGTTTAAAACAAACAAAAGGAAGTTTTTCTTCACTCAGTGCACTGTCAGCCTCTGGAACTCCTTGCCAAAGGATGTGGTGAAGGCTAAGACTTTAACAGGGTTCAAAAAAGAGCTAGATAGATTCATGGAGGCTAGGTCCCTCAATGGCTATTAGCCAGGATGGATAAGAATGGTGTCTCTAGCCTCTGTCTGGAAATGGGTGATAGGAGAGAGATCATGTGAAGATTACTTGTTGTGTTCCCTCCCTCTGGGGCATCTGGTATTGGCCACTGTCAGAAGACAGGATACCGGGCTAGATGGACCGTTGGTCCGACCCAGTATAGCCATTCTTATGTTCTTACTTCACAATATGGCAGCTATACCATTGTGCTAAAATCTGAGGGAGGTGGTTTTCCAGACAATATCCCTTCTTGTTTTTATTCACCAATTAGAAGCCTGAGCTTGTGTGTCTTTTTGTGCAGAGGTCACTTGAATTGAAGATCTCCTATAGATAGCATTTGATGGAAGTAAAGACATTGTAGACTTTGAGAGCCAAAAGAGTCCCTATTTTCTCCTCTACGATAATCAGCTTCATTTGGAGGAGCTCCATTTACTACTGTAGAGACTTTGCATCTGTGTCCTAAGTTTCGGTAATAAAAGGAATGTGCACAAACTATTTTCAAGAGCATAGTTCACCTAAATGTTTAGCCTTTAGTTTAGGCTGAGTGTCAGGTGGGTAAAGAAACCACAATTTAAAAAATCATGACATTGGCTAAAAAATAGTTACATGAGCTATTACTAATGCCACAGTTGGGTTCTATTTATTTATTTTCTAGTTTTCAAGTCTTTAGGGGGCATCGTGGCCACATTTTTTCCATCTTCTTCCCTGATTTACAAGAGCTAGAAATTCCACTGTTGCCAACTATGCTTGATACTCTATGGCAGTGGTCCCCAACGCAGTGCCCGTGGACGCCATAGCGCCTGCTGGGGCATTTACGTGCGCCCGCCGAAACATCTGGGCTGTCCCCGCCTCCGGCCCCGGGCATGTGGTGCATGTGCGGTGCCAGCCCCGGGCGCAGGGCACATTAGCGGCTCCTGACCCGGGTGCCCGGCGCGTGAGTGGCCCCACCCCTGGACGCCCGGTGCGTGAGCAGCCGCGCCCCCGGATGCCTGGGGCGTAAGTGGCCCCGCCCCCAGACGCCCGGCAGCCACAAAAGGTTGGGGACCACTGCTCTATGGTTCCTTCAATGGAACAAGAAACATGTCCCAGCACTGCACACGCTAGTCGGCCGAGTGAAGACACAGAATCAGAGCTGGTAACGACATTTTAAACAAATTTTGCTTGCATTTGTGATGATCTCACAACAAATTACTCCAACCTGAGATTTGCCAGTTTCTATTTCTAATTAACAAATTCATGTCTAACGCTGTCATCTCAGATGTCTGCCACTATTACATTCTGACTGGGTTTCTTTCATTCTCTTTGCAGCGTGTAGTCCAGCGAGAAGAAAAGCCAAAAGCACACAAAACATGCTATCCAAGAGAGTAAGAACAACATCCATTTTTTTGTATTCGAGTTGGCTGAACTTATCCTTGAAAATCTCATAGCTGAGAAAGCAACGAGCTGGGGTCTCGGGAGCACAGAACTGAAATGGTGGTCTGGAGCTGGAAAAAGCTTTTAGAAAATGTCTGGAAAATTGCACATATTTAGAAAAAAATGTCTTGAATTCCTCAAAAAGATTTCTGGGGGGAGGAGAGTGTATGTCAAGCAAAACTATTCAAAAATAGTTTAAAACATTCTAACAAAACAAATGACAATATCCTGTCAGAAAAACATAGTCTGAAGGAGCTTGGGGGGATAGTTCACCTCAGGAACCAGTCTGAGGCTCTGAGAGTTAATCTGTGCCAGCCCTTTTTGCTAGCACAGCTTGCTTTCCCCTCTGTGCCAGTTCTGGACCATTGGCTTTGCACTGTGAGCACTGGCTTGTGCACAGTGGTGGAGCCAAGGCTGCACCACTCCCACAGTCCTGACTACCACCTTCTCCTGCAGCTGCAAAAGACAGTAACTGTCTAACAACAGCTGACCTCCTCCCCTTACCAAACACACACACACGCAAGCTCTCAGTGATTCTAATGCCTTTTGACTCCCTTGTGTGGGTGTGAAGGAGAGCTAACACGTGAACCCAAAGGCATCCAAGCAGTTAGTTAGTAAACTTTTTAACTTTTCAGAAGCTTAATCAGTGATTGTGAAAAACCCTCACCAGCTTGTGCAGCTGCATGATCTTGCCCTTATGATCCATTCCCTCCCACTGTTTATTTCGCTCATTTATTGCAGCTTTCTCTTACTTAACCTGTAAGTTCTCCATGGTAGTGATTGTGTCTACTTATGTATCTGTACCCCAGAAATTCTACATTCAAGGTGTTTAAATGAGTAAAAACATTCTCAAAGATGCATCTCCTACAATCTTAAATAATAATTTAAGATGGCCAAAAATGTAATTTCTACTCCATGGGAAATGCTGAGATTTCAAAATGTGGGTTTGTCCTGAATCCGGACAAAAAAGTTGAAATCTCAAAAATTTTCAGAAAAGAAAATATTGTGACAAACTTCATTTGGATTTCTTCATTTCATTGGGATATCATTGTGTTGACTAATATACAATACTAGATTATTGTATTAGATTACTGCATTGTTCGGGTCCTTAACTCAAGTAATTTTTTATTTTCTTCATTTAAATCATTGCTCTGCTGTGGGGCTGAGGATAAGAGGTTCAATATGCAAGCTGCCCGGGGAAGAGAGGATAACCCCAGCTCTCTCTCACTGCAGCAACTTGGGGCCAGATGAGAAGCACCTCTCCATGGTCACTGCAGCTTGAGTGGGCACAGCCAGGGAGAGGTGCATGTATGCCAGCTGGGGCAGGTCCAGGTTGGTCTGCCCCCTGTGCTCCCAAGACAGAATGAGGAAAACAGCAAACTGTGCAGTTAACCCTCACTCCCTGACAAAGGGGAATAGCCAGCAATGTCCCCATACAAATGGGGGAGGGGTGCTTCAGCCCCCCCCTCCCTAAAGTGTGGTTGTGGGGTGGGAGTCTTGAGGCTGGGACAGTCCAAGATGGGGGGGACACCTGCCAGCCAGCCTGCCTGATGATTCTGCCTTTTTTCTGCACGGTTTTCTGAAAACTCATCTGATGAAGTGTGTTTTATCCACAAAAGCTCATGATCGTATATATTTGTTAGCCTTTAAGGTGTCACGGGGCTGGTCATTGTGTTTAAAGTTACAGATTAACACAGCTCTACCCCTCTGAGACTTTTTCTCTCTAATATATGATCGATAAAAGTTGAAAGCTAAAGTCGAAATAATATACATCCAAATCAGTTTAAACCTTCTCGAAATAAAATGTTTAGGTAATCGGTTAAAATTTTTGACAAAATCAATACGCTCCTGCCTAACGTTTTGTTTTCACCAAATCAGCATTTTCTGACAGAAAACAGCTCTAGTCATAATCCTGTTCTGCTATTTTTATTCTGTAGTGTGATCATTAAAATCTCAATATACAGTTATTGCTACTATTTGGCAGTGACTTCTGCAACCTTTAATTTGTGGTGTGTGTGCCTATCTTTGTCACTTATTTAAAGAAACTTTGAATACGTTTATAGTTTCTTTTGTGGGGGTTTCCCCTCTACTCCTAGATGAATAATATCCTTGATTGTCCTCTTTTGTCAGTGCTGATGATCCCATGTTTACAATCGGAGCATCATGGCAAAAGGATCATGTGTGCAATGCAAATAAGGAAATCAATTGGCCTTTCAAAAATAACCACACAAACCTTAGATGTTGATGTCCATGTTTCAGCTGACTGCAGCTAATGTGTAATCATCCAATAGCATTGCACATGCTGGAAAAGACAAGCCTTTATGGATATTGTAATGGTCAATTTTTTCTTCTACAAAGAAAATGAGAGGTTATATTTTTTTCATTTGCACATTTGCCTGCTGTTAGCAATGCAGTTCTGTCAAGAATGGCATGAGGTCTTCCACCCTGGTAACCACAGTGGATGCACAACGTTAATCCCAGACAAGAGCAAAAATAGCAAACAACCTGGAAACCTGCCAGGTTCCTTCGTAGCAGCAGCACTTGAGCATGCCAGTGCAGTATTAAGTGATTTATACATTCATGTGACTGGCCTTGTGAGGTTACCTCAGTCGTTTTAAAATTAACCCTTTCCATTGCCACGAGGGTAATCAAGGAAACTTTTTAAAAGGTGCACGATTTAAACATTCAGATGGTCCCTCAATAAGCTCATTTTCATGATAGCTCCTCCCCTTCATCTCTTTCTCCCATTCTCTCTTCTTGTGCCCCAAAATGTTGACTGGAATTATATAAAAATAGTCTTAATTGAAACTGACATTTGATTACATAGCCAATATTGCTGTACATTCTAGCACTTACACTGCTAAAATTAGATCAACCTGCCCAGTGATAAGAATGTAGCTCATAAAATATGGCATTTTTCCATTAGCTGTGTGATTCTTTAGAGCCATGTTTCTCATACTGTGGGTCCCGAACCCCTGGGGGGTCATGAACAACTTAGATGGGGCTCGTGGTATTACAAAGTTTGAGAACCCCCGCTTTAGAGGATAAGCCACAAAATCACAATCAAAGTCATGCATTTAATTGCTTCATTCTTTCTTTGATTGCTTGACTCTTTGGAATGGGAATGGTTTATTAGTTTCAAGAGCATTTTTGTATGTTGTGCTATAGCCCATACATCATTGTGCAACACTCCTGAACCCTAGCTTGCCCACTTTTTCATCCTCATTTCAAGCTAATTTTAACACTAGGGCTATGAGACAGCACCACTGTGTAAGGCCTTGCTGCTTTTAAAATCAGTGGTTGAACTTAGTAACAAAAGTTACTAGAAATTGGCCTCTGAATGAGGATCCAACAGCATGGGAACAGGATAACCCGGTAAAGCACAGTAAAAACAGTAATCAAACATTTAGAAAGCAGCCTGATTATGTGGGTGACTGCCAATAATTGGCAGTTCACCTGAATAACTGCAAAACTCACATGGATTTAGCTTTGCTGTTACATTTAGAAAAGAAAAGTGACTACAAGATAATCCATGTGATTTACCCTACTTGTTTCTGATGACCTAAAGAAGTGTCAAATCTTGTTTAGCTCTATGTGGGCTGCCTGCGGCAGGTTTGGTTTTCTGACCTACATATGTCTTGACTTATTACAGTAACATGTTGGGTAGTCCCTATCATGATGAAGTCACGCATTAGGGTAGCAGTTCTCAAACTCACTGCACCGCGACCCTCTTCTGACAAGAAAAATTACTACATGACCCCAGGAGTGCAGACAGAAGCCTGAGCCCACCCAAGCCCCGCCACCATTGTGGACAATGGGGGTCAAAGCCAAAGAGCTTTGGATGGGGGGGCCTTTAACCTGAGCCCCACCACTCAGGGCTGAAGCCCTTGGGCTTTGACTTTAGCCCCAGGCAGTGTGGCTCAGGCTTCAGCTGGGCCCCAGTAAATCTAACACCAATCCCGGCAACCCTATTAAAATACAGTCACAACCAATTTTGGGGTCCCACCCCACAGTTTGAGAATCGCTGCATTAGGGATAAGGAACACTGGAAGTCTGCTGTTATTAATTAGCTGTAGCAAATAAATGTAGGTCTATGTGAGATGTTCAGTCAGGATTGTGCTGTGACAGTTGAGCTAGCACCGTGACAGAAATGTCATAATTTATTGCAATGGTTCTTCATGCTTGAAGAACCTTTTGTACCTAATATAAGTAACTAGAAATCTTTAAAAACATAGGTAACATGGCTAAATAAATTAACCCTGCATTGAGCATAGAACTGACAACAAACCATGCACCCATGCACACACTGACACCTGAAATTTACAAGACATGGGTGTACCACTGGGCCAAGTCAGCACTCTCCTTGAGTCAGGGAGGATGTGGGCAGATGCAACTACCCACTTGCATGTCATAAAATTAACACGTCTGGCCTCTGGAAGAGCACAGAGGAAAGCAAAATCCATACTTGAGGGTCTGTATGGAGAATGCCAAGCTAGCAGCAGCCTCATCCAATTGATAGTGGTGCAGTCTCTGAGTGTGCCTCCTGACCAAATTGTGGCAATGTGTGATGGGCCCTCCAATAACCAGGTTCCAAACCCTCCAGGGTTTTGTAACCAGTTGGGTTGCATGCACATTTAGTCATAGCTGATGCAGATCCTTGAGAGTGTGAATAATGTCTGCTTAAACCAATCAGAGTCTGCTTAAAACGTGGACCCCGCATTTGGGAGTTTGCAGAGTGCAAGTAGCCACTACAGAGGGACTAGGCGATTCTGAAATAGTGCAGCCACAGCTAGATGAGAGCCAGTAGAGACTGCTTGAGCAGCAGCTAGAGGCTAACAGCTACTGTCGTCCTTGGAATGGGGGGTTTAATACAGCTGGAACTGTGCAGAAAAGTGCTGGTAAATATCTTGAAATGCCTGGGGGAAGCTAAGTCTGAGAACCAGTTTCAGGGCTCTATGGGGCCCCATGGGAGAGCCCTGGAACCCCAGTCTCCAGCTTGCCTCAAGGGGATGAAGTCCAAGCACCCCTGTGGGATTGAAGCCCTGAATACTGGAGTGCCCTGCACGTTGAAGCCCTGAGCACCAGCACTGCTACTGAAACATGAAGCCCTGAATGTGGCAGGGAGGATGATCCAGGAAATAATCTAAACAAATTTAAACCCGCCCCATTCCTCATCTTTGCCCGCTGTTGCCTTTCTTCTTGAATTCTCTCCTGATCTTCCAAGAGAGGAAAGCAGGGCTAAGCAAGAGAAAGTCTCTCCTCGTGCTACTGTTCTGTCTCGTATAGGCAGTACCGCCACCCCAGAGAAAAGCAAAAGTGCAGGGGCCAGTGAGGCAATGGATAATGTGTCTGTGGTCCAGGAGAGTGCAGGGTTATGAAAGCAGAGAGAATGCAGGTCATTATTCAACATGTTTATCATTCCTCTTGTTCACACCTCAAAATCAAAATATTCCTTCATTTATGGGGATACAAATTGAAAGATTAAATGCTACAGAGCCAATGACAGTGGTTCCAGTATAATTACTTGAATGCCTTACATCAGTGGTCACCCACCAGTAGACTGGGATCTACTGGTAGATCTTGGAGCCTCTGACAGGAGATGCTGACAGGTTTGGCCAAGAGGCTACTATCATGTGTGGGCACTTCAGTTACCCTTCTCCCACTGCTGCGCAACTCTGCCCTTTGCCATGGAGCTGTCCCCACAGGAGCCTCCTGCTTGCTGGGCAGGGGAGGGAGAGGAAGGGCACTGATGTCAAGTTGCCCCCTCCCACTTTGTATCCTGTCTCCACAGAGCAGAGAGGGGACACAACAGGGCTTGGGATGGAGGAAGCTTGCTGGATGCTTTTGGGAGTGGTGCAGGGCCAGAGTAGGGATGAGCTGCCTTAGCCCCACTGCACCCCTACCCGGGAGCCACCTGAGGTAAACAGTGCCCAGCTGGAGCCCACGTCCCCAAACCCTACCTCAGTCATGAACCCCCCATCTTTACCCGGAGAACCATGGACTGCATCCAAGTGCCCTCCCAGAGCCTGCACCTAGAACCCCCCCCCCCCCGACACCTCAACTGCCTGCACCCCAACCCTCTGCCCCAGCCTGGTGAAAGGGAGAGTGGGAGGATGGAATGAGCAGGGGCGGAGCCTCAGAGAGCGGGCACAAAGGAGGAGGAGCCAGGGTATTTGGGTTTGAGGTAGATATTGGATTGCACTTAAATTAAAAAAATGATCTCACATATTAAAAGGCTGGAGATCACTGCCTTACATTCTTACATAGCTCCAATGAAGGTTTTTATAATTGGACAGTTTTGTCTCTTTCCTGCAGGTGGTAGCAGTGTCTGATTATCAGCCTTACAGGGCAGAGGACTTGCTTCCAAGCTCACAGGATTTCACCCAAGTCCCGTACAAAGATGCAATGTGGAACTTTGGTCATTTGCAGAATGAACAGGAAGGATTCTGTCCTACCAAGCACAGTAAGTTCTCAGCTATGACTTCCTTACTCCGTTATCTCTGCTAATTGCTTAGATCATTGTTTGATAATGCAGCCTTCTAGTTTCATGAAGTTTTCATTAAAATGGATACTTTGGTACGTATCTCAAAAACTGTCCGCATAAAAATGCAGTGCGGTGAATATGATGATGATCATGAGGTTGCAAAGCATTTGTCAGTAAGAGACTGGGCTAATATCACATAACACTTTTTTTTTCCAAACTCATACTCTTCTGTTCCAAAAGTTTAAGATATATTCTGGCCAGCCCTGGTAGTGGTGCCTGTTATCATGAAGTTGCCTTTCACTGTGCCCTATAAAACCCTGTCGTCTGTTGCTTATAAATTCTGACAGACTATTTGGTCTGAAATTTTATATCCTGAATATCTGCCTCAGGCCAAATTGCTTTGGAAAATTGCTGCTGAAATGATTCCTGTGGGAATTCTGCCCCCAAAATAATATATCTGCACTTGAGCAAAGTGTCTTATACCTCTCTTGACCTGGTCCACACAGGATGACAATCGTCTACTTCTAATTGGTTACTCCATAGCTCAAATGGAGATCCAATGACTACGTGGGTGTCAATGTGATGCCATGTACTTGAATCTCATTGTTTCTATTTGCTTTTTATAAAATTAGGATAACACACACACACACACACACACACACACACACAAAAACCCTATGTTAAAAGAACATTATTGAGGCAGCAAAGTGAAGCTCTCATAAGTATGGAAATGGCTGAATTAAGGGAGGTAGGGGGAAATGTTCTTTGCAGCTTCCTTTTTTGCCCCCACACAAGGCCATGCACAATGAAGTGTGGGGTAAGACCCGACAGCTGGACCCATTGTTGATAGCTAAAGTTACGGGGTTGACTTACAAGTCTCCTTTAGCAATTCCAAGCTCTCTCATTCCTACATAACAAAAGGTGGTCAGGTCTTTTGTGATATAGATCTTTGCAATTGGTCATAGTCAAATCTAATATGACTATATAAGTCTACTTACAGCCTCTTTCCACATAGTCTTTTAATAATATATAGTCCAGGGTAACGATAATTACCAATAATTGCATCTTAATTATGCATTGCAGTGGGAATTTCTGAACAAGAATCATCAAAATCCCGTGATAACCAGTTGGATGGAAAATCTTCTGTAAGTAAAATTCAGTAAGATCAGCTATCTGTATGTGAGGTGCTTTAAAATAGTAGATGAAATTCAGTGTTGAAAGTGCAAACTAATACCCATTGGAAGAAATAATCCCAGGTATACATATAATGGGGTTTTTTTAATGCTTGTTACAATCAGAGAAAGAGATCTTGGAATCATCACGGCTAGCTCTCTGAAAAACTTCCACTCAAAGCACGGCAGCAGTCAAAAAGGCTAAGAGTATGTTAGAAGCTATTAGGAAAGAAATAAAAAATAAGACAGAAAATATGATCATTGCTCTATGTTCAGAGTGTGGGCATACCATAGTTTCATATATTTCCAATTCTGGTCACCCTTTCTCAAAAACGATGTAGTAGGACTGGAAAAGGTTCAGAGAAGAGAAACAAAGAGGATCAAGGATATGGAACAGCTTCCATATGAAGAGACACTAAAAACAATAAAAACTGTTAATTTTAGAAAAGAAATCACTAAAAAGAAATATGGTAGAGGTCTATAAAATCATGAATGGTGTGGAAAAAGTAAATAGAGAAGTGTTATTTATGCCTTTACCCAATACAAAAATTGTTTCACTTACTGCATTTAAGCAGGTCAAAACTAGATTTGCAAAAGCAATTTCTGACATTTTTAATGATTGCCTCTTGGAACAACCCTTGAAAACACAAGGATGTTCTTCTAAATTTAACCCTATGTGATACTTACGAATTGGTTCCATAAAAGTGAAATCACTAAGTAAAAGAGACTACAGTGAAGTAAGTCCCAACCCCCTCAGTAAAACTAGCCATTCTAGTTGTAGCCTGACATAGCAGTAGTAATAATATCTCACTCTTATCTAGCACTTTTCATCAGTAGGTCTCCAGGTGCTTGACAAAGGAGACCAGGATCATTATCCCCACTTAACAGGCACAGTCAGGGCCCAATATGGAGTTGCACCTACTAACAGCAGGTGAGTAGTTGCCCCTCAACACGGAAGACATGATTTACCAAAAAGTAATGAAACCTGAAGGGTTTTTAGGCATCTGTCTCACACACCTCCCATTCTTGTTCACATGAGTACCATAATCCTTGCTCACAAGAGCACCTCCATGGATGTGACTTCACATCAGTAAAGATTATTTTGTGGTTAAGGGTTTAGCAATCAGACCCATGATTTGCTCTCCTTTTCAGCAATTTATGGTATTTTTTATAACCTCTCACCTTAAGTCCCCAAGTAACATGCAGGTCCCATTCATTAGAGAGATGTGTAAAAGTTTCTTAATCATCTTTTTCTTCCCCAGAAACTTTCAGCATCTCCAGTCAGACATATCACAGTAAAACAGGCTGCAGCTTCAGAACCAGCTACACCAGACAGTGCTTTTGCAGAAGAGTAAGTCCCCTTTCTGTACATCCACCATCCCAGTACTGTTGTGCCTGGTGCTTCAAGGCTCTGTCTGAAAGGCAAAGTAGCAGAAGGCCCAGGATGTAGGTCATCAATTGATATACACACATACGAAAAGTCAGTAGCAGATTACTCATGAATGGAGTAATAAACCTCAATGATCTATAGAAGATGAGTAATTAAATTCCAGAATATTTGTCTGAAGTATGATGTTATTGATTATACACTATTCATCTAGATTCTAGATTAAGACTATTTAAAATGTTAGACATTTGCCAACTTAACTGCTCTTCCTTAATTAGAAAAAAATGAATGATGACTGAGTAATTATTTATAAACATCTAACTAGCATGTCATCATGAGTCCAATTTATTCAAGCCAAGCTTTCCTGTAGAAAGGAAAAGGAATAGCCACATTGGAGATACATTGGGCAAAGTTCTGCTTTTGATCACACCCTTCAGACCCCCCGAAGTAATATGCAGAAGTTAGCCCAAGCACTTAGGCACTAGAAGGTGCAATTTCCTTATATCTTCTAAACTAATAATTTTATTAAATAGAAAATTGCTCCTGTGGGCCAATTGGACTCCTCACATAAATTCATTTGTCAATTGAGTTACACCAAAGATGAATACATTGCTCTTTGGGAGCAGTACAACTAGCCCATATTTATTATCATTGTTATTTAGACATGTCATAGGTGTACATTTCACTTTACACTCAGATTAAAAACCTGAGGCCTGCGTCTCTGTTGTAGCTCCACTGAAATAGATGCAGTGACCCCAGTATACATCAGCAAAGGATCAGTCCTACAGTCCCTGCTGCTGCAGAGATCTTACAATTACAATCTAGGGGTGTCACAAACACTACTAGACCTAGTGCCTACCACAAGACCTCGGGGCTGTCTGCACTGCAGCTAGAGGTGTGAATTCCAGCTGGAATAGACATACCTGTACTAGCTCTGTTCAAGCTAGTAAACCAAAAACAGAATATGAAGCCAGAGTGGCATAAACTGTGGACGTGGCGAGCTTCTTAAGCACATACATAGGGTCTTGGTCAGGATATTGCTCACTGTGATTAGCCCTTCCCACCACTCACACTGCTATGACTACTGTTTAATTTTAGCTTGCTAGCTTGCGCAGAGCTAGTGTGTGCATGTCTCCTTGAGAGTGAAATTACACCTCCAGCTCCAGTGTAGGCATACCCATAATCCCATTGGCTTTAATGGGGAATAGCAAACTCTAAACCGACATCAGCATTTTCAAAATTGGGCCCTAATATAAGGTGTGACCCTGCAACCCCAACTCTCTAATGAATAAAAAACCAAGGAAGTGATGCTCTCTGGATACTCCCATCTGGCAAATAAACAAGGGAGGAGAGGGCAGAGAAAGGAATGGGGAGAATCTCTCTTTTTGCCAATTTGAGCAGAAAGCCAGGCGTAAAGAGGAAATACTCTGTACCTTTTCCAGAGTTGTCGTTACTTCTCCGGGAGTAAGAGGGGAACAGACAAGGAATTGTGGGGCAGACCAATCGCATGCTGAGTCTAAAGGCTCAGTCTAGTAGCCCATTGGGACTGAGTAGAGGGTTTTGTGGACTCAAACCTTTACATATGACAACACGGTCAAAGAGGGAAGATCTTAGATTTGCACAAAGCACAGCTCAGCTTTTGCAGTGTTCGTTTCACTATTGTTAATGGCATTCACATTTAACCGGTACTTTATTCACTTGGTACGAAGGTCAACACTGGGAAGAGGGATGAAAGAAAGGGCGGCTGGATAAGGGATTTACTTATAACAAATTCAGTTACACCCCAGTGTGAGCAGCTCTCTTCCTTCTGCTAACCCAAGGTTATTTCAGCTTGTTTAGTTACCCACTGAAGATGTGAATGAACCTGGCAAAGAGCCATAAGAGAAACTTTTAGTGTGTCCTGCTTTGTTCTCTAGCTACAGAAGGCACTCGAGGAAGAACACTGGACATGACTTATCCCTTGCTTCAGAAGCAGATGCCTCTTTACTTTTGACGGGCAACAGCTTGTGTGGAACTCCTGGCATCCTAAGGAAAATGTGGATGAAGCACAAGAAGAAATCAGAATATCTGGGGGCAACAAACAGTGCCTTTGAGGCCGACTGACAAGCCTCAGCTTTGCTTTTGCAGGACGAATATTCCTTTAGCAAGGGAAGGATGCTTTAGGATTTCCCTGGGGATGGTTGCAACTCTGTTGATGAAAATCTGAAGACATTACTTGTGCTATTCATGGAATTTGCTGAACCTTGGAAGATGGAAAGATAATACGGAAAAAGGAGACTGTGAGCTAATTCAATAGCCATATTTTATTGGAATATTTCTGGTACCAGTACAGTTGTAATATATTCCACCTGATTTGCTAATGCTAAAACTACTGTTGACTCATTCACCATTATACTTGTTCTGTCCTAATTAACGTGGAGTCATAAAGACAAAAGCCTACAATTAGCTTTGTATATTCCTATGAGACTTCATATCAACTACTATGTGCCATTCAACCCTGCTGTTCATTTTGTACCACTGCTACCAATGAATTAGTCTGTAATTCATGCCCATCCCAATGTCATTATTTCTGAGGTACAAGAGTTGAAAACCAAACCTTAAATCAGATACACTTTGCTGATAGCTATGCACCATTGTATATTTATTCAGTATTGATGTTTATTAGACATGACTAAAGAAAGGGAGGAATTTTAAATGAATGGGTGAGACAGAACTGAGGTTATTTATATACTTAACTCCCCTGGATTTCAATGGAAGTTAGGCCCCCACAAACACCTGTGAGAATCTGAGCATGAGTAACTTCCAGATGCATATTTAATAAAACTCTAACCCTGGACACATGATCAGTCTATTAACATTTAATGTCTAGCTCAAACTATATTACCCATGAGTGTAGACACTCAAGGGACATTTTGTTCTGTAAAGCCTGTTCAAGTGCTAGCTATAACTAGTATACATGTAATATGTAACTTTGTGGGACAGAAAATTTCACCATGTGCATGAGAGGCTAGGAGGCAAAGGATGTGCAGATTGCACAACTGGACTATTCAGTAAAGTAGGTTTGCCCTCAAGAGGCCCGATCTTATAAGCCAGTGATTCTCAACCATTTTTATACCAGAAATCATCTTGCTGCCTTCCTAAACTGTGTCAAGGGACCAGCACTGGGCCATGGACTGTCAGGGTGCATCTACACTGCACCCATAGCTTGAAATAAGCTATGCAATTGGAGCTACGTAAATTGCATAGCATATTTCAATGCTATTTTGAAATAGCTTATTTCAAAATTTGGCGCTGTCTACACAGAACTTATTTCAAAATAAATCGCTATTCCGAACGTCCCTTACTCCTTGTGGAATGAGGTTTACAGGGATGTTGGACTAGCGAACTCATTATACTTCAAAATAACAGGTGTGCTCAAAAGATGCAGAATAGCTATTTTGGGATACCTCTGGTATCCCAAAATAACACTGCAGTGTAGACAGAGCCTCGTTGAGAAACATTATTATAGCCAATGACTTTAATGCAATTGCTCAAGGGAGAAAAAACTGCTGACTACACATTTCTTGCCGTTCAGGAGCTACTGCCTTTGTTTCCTTGTCTCTCTTCCAGAAACATGCAAAAAATAGAATAAAATGACAAAGTTTGGGGCCAAACTTGCAGCCCTTACTCACAATAGAAATATTCCTATTGGTTATTGCAGGATCAGGTTCTTCGTCTGCCAGAAAGAAGGGATTTAAATTTGGCCCAGTGCAGAACTCTAACATGAATTTGTCTGATATGCCCCTGCCGGTGAACATAAATTAACACCTATACAGATGAGTTTTTGCACCTAAATCTCGAAGCTTTAAAACTTACATTTAAATAAAAGGATAATGGTTTCATCCCCCTACCCTTCAAAGAACATTTCTAGGAGCACCTCTTGGGAGGCAAGCTAGAGGCTGCCTAGAGTTGCAAAGAGAATTAGAAAGTGCAAGAAAGCTATCAGCAGATGATGTCCAGTGCCAGCAATATGTGATCAGACTACTGCTAATAGAGGAAAATGTCCTCTGTTTTTTAAATCCTTGAATGATTCCTCCAGCCAGGAGCCAATGCAAGAAGGTGCAGAAAACTGGGCAACTCTCCTTCTCTGCCTTGAGCTAGCATCTCTTCCCCATCCCATCCCTTTTCAGCTAGGCTGTGTCTAGAATGGCAAGTTTTTGCGCAAAATCATCTGCTTTTGCGGAAAAACTTGCCAGCTGTCTACACTGGCCGCTTGAATTTCCGCAAGAACACTGACGATCTCATGTAAGATCATCAGTGTTCTTGCGGATATACTGTGCTGCTCCCGTTCGGGCAAAAGCCCTCTTGCGCAAATCATTTGTGCAAGAGGGCCAGTGTATACAGCACAGTACTGTTTTCTGCAAAAAAGCCCCAATCGCAAAAATGGCGATCGGGGCTTTTTTGCGGAAAAGCGTGTCTAGATTGGCCACAGACGCTTTTCCGCAAAAAGTGCTTTTGCAGAAAATCGTCCTGCCAATCTAGACGCGCTTTTCCAAAAATGCTTTTAACGGAAAACATTTCCGTTAAAAGCATTTCCGGAAAATCATGCCAGTGTAGACGTAGCCTCTAATGTGGTCAGAGCTCTCCATTCTTTTTCAAATATTTTAACTACTGTTTAACACCATCCCACCTAGACGGTAGCGATATACAGGTCAAGCTTACCAAGCCATCAGCAAACTAGTCAAATCCAACCAATCTATTGTCTTTAACAAAATTGTGTGAGTGACATGAAGCAGCTTGAAATTGCTTGTTAAAAACTCTCTACCAAGGTGTTGCCATTTCCGCAGTTTGACAAAGCCCTCTCCAGTGGCCTATATCAACAAGTAGTCTTTTAGCAACAAGAAAGGGAAAACTGGATCTTTATAATGTACCTCTGTTAGCCAATGCACTTGGCCTTCACAACTACAGCTACATATTCCACAGCTACATATTTTAGAAAGAGGTACTGAATTGCTCTGGAAAACTTTGAAAATCGTTGTTTAGAAACAATTCAGCCTAGTAGGTCATTATCTTTCCTGTGTTTCTTTGCTTTGCCTTTCTTCACGAAGGCAAAATGCTCTCTGGGCCAGCATCCACACATGGGCTCAGTGCAAAAGAGTGGATCTCCACGTGGGAAAGAAGCAGATTTCTCTGTATGCTTCAAGTAAGATGTGAAGAGAGCCTGGAGCCCTGCTTAAGAAGGCCCAGGCTCTGCTGAAATAGGAACGAGGTATTAAAAGGGTAGGTTGCCAGTCCATGCAATGGGAGGGGACATCTGATGCTGAATGAAGGGAGCTGTCTCCAGAGCTGAGGGCTATGGCTGAACATTGCTGCTGAGCAATTTCTGTAGCATTTTGTGCTGCAGAAGCTCTGTAAACCAGAGAGGAGCACCCTAGCTAGAGAACTGTAGCAGTGGCCCTAGCCTCTGTGCCATACCCATCATGCCTATGCTTAGAGCAATGAGGGCCTGATATCAGGGGCCATGGCTGTAGAGGAGCAGAACTATTGCCAATAGTTCATGAAAGCTAAGTGCAGTTTCTCCTCCATATATTTAATACAGCAGGGGATGCCTTTAGCATTTAGGCTCAAGGAGATTTGTATGAAAACAAGCTTTGTTCTACAAAGGCACATCCCCTTTGTAAAGCACCCAGCTGGCACAATGTGGCTATGTCTACACTGCACAATTATTTCAAATTAGGTATTCCGGAATAGTAACTACAAAATAGCTTATTTCAAAAGAGCATGTCTATGCTGCAGGGAAGCCACTAAATTAGTCTGAGTCTGTAGACGTGCTATCTCGATTTAGAGCCCCAGGCGGAATAAATTAAATGGCCCTGGTGAGAGGCTATTTCGAAACAGCAGAAGTGGAGCATCTACACACGTCTTATTTCGAAATAGCTATTTCGGAATAGGCGTTATTCTTTGTAGAATGAGGTTTACAGAAGTCAAAATAAGCTATCTGTTATTGCAAAATGATTTTGAAATAACAGACTTGCTGTGTAGACGCTCGCATAGTTATTTTGGAATAACGGCCATTATTCCAAAATAACATTGCTGTGTAGACACACCCTCTGAGTACAGCACACTGTAATACTCCTGGAGCATATTACCCACCTGACGTCAAAAATCCTCTGTGGCAACAGTGACAACAACATAACATAACAACAAAAATCCACCTCCTTGGAAAGAAGAGACTAACAGGCCATGGGGAAAAGGAGAGGTCTAATGCTTACTTGTGATGCTTGAATATCTGGTAACCTGATTCAAATGGCTCCATTAAGTTAGCCACCACTTCAAAGAATAAAAATGTGTCTATTAAAATATCTATTTTTTAGCATTGATTCTGTTAATAATAGCTTTAAGCAGTATGGGAAAGAGGCGAGACCAAGACGAACAGATGACATGTTCTACCTAAGAACGACTATATCTTGAAATGTGTTGTATTTATGGTCTCTTTTAACCGTATGACAGTGGGGGAATTACAATGTAAATTATTTTGTTTGTACTCCAAACTGTACTGTGATTTTTTTTTTTTTGTATTTTAACAAGTGTCTATTTTATTGATTAAAATTAAGTATGGCTTCTTCATACAAAATAAAACAAATAGGTAGCAGATGGCAACATGTGAGTCTTGATTATTTAAAAAAATTAGATGCCTTTCATGGAAAGTACAGGCAATTCTGGTGATGCTTTCGATACATCAGCAGCTAACAGCAAAGGACCCAAACTTTTCCTTCCATTCTAGAGAAGACGCTGGATTTGATGGTGTAGCCCATGTGTGCCTGATCAATGGACTTTGATATTTTAGTAATAAATAATTCTTTATTCTTAGGGATCCCTAAGTAAAGGATGATAAGTGCTTTACAAACATGAATTAATCTAGCCTCATAATTGCCTTGTGAGAAAGTATCAGCCTTTCCATGCACTAGATGAGGAAAAATCAAGGCAAAGATTTCCCAGTGTTCCACAAAGACTGTGACAGAGTATAAAAAACTCCTGGTTCTGTGCCTTAACCATAGCGAAGCATACTGAGCTGTGCTGAACCACAAAACTTTCTGTGACCCCAATCCTGCAGTCAGATCCACCAGCATGGAGCTCACATGGAGAGGGGGTCCTATGCTAATGGCTTTGACTGCAGTACTGGGGCTTTAGTTTAGGATGGAACAGAACAATTTGGCACCATACACTACCATGGCAGCCCATGTAAAAGCAGTTGACTAGTTCTTATGCATTCCAAGGAGGCAGGCAGGTTGTCTTCATCACAAAAGGCAACATCATGGTTAGTACCTTTGTTGGTAGGCTCAGACTTGATTTGTAGCCCATTGAACTCAGTGGAGATCATGAGGCCTGAATGCCACAGTTTGAGTTGGAGACTGAGTGTTCTTGAACCACATTTGTACATTCATCTGCAAGCTCTGCCAAACTACTTGGTTCCTCACTTTATTTCAGACTTGCATTTTTCTGCTGCCTCATCACATTTTGTATCACTGAAATGGCAAAGGGCCACCTAGGCCTGAGGCCTCTCTTTCTTGGGTTGTGCATGTGCTGTGTAATAGAAAAGAAGTGTCCAAGACAATAGCAAGTGCACAAATAGCCCAGCCCATATAACAAAGTGTGCACTTTTTAAATGAAATGAACCTCAAAGAAAATTTCACTTCCTTAGTTGAGAGTAACTAAGCAGAGAGTTGACATTTCACAAACACAGCCCTTCGAGATGTTTCCTGTTGTCATACCATGCCAGTAAAAGCAAGGTGGCCCTCCGGAACCAGTGATATCATTGTCAAACCAGTTGTCCTAGTAACAAGAGTCACTAAACATTCAGTGAACACAGTCTAGTCAAGCTTGGCAAGTTAGGACTAATTTTGGTGAGTTTTTATTTGATCGGTAAGTTATTATGTAGCAGGGTGTCACCTCAGCTATAATTAAGGGGACCATCAGCTTTCCTGTTTAAAGTGTGACTCTGTGCTCTAAAACCTGTAATGTCAGTCACAGTGCCTTGAAATTTTAAGTGCCTCATGCAGTTGGGGGGTTTGGTTACGGATTCAGATGTTGAGCCATTTGAACAATGGATTCCTAAGTGTCTTCCCCTCCCCCTAACAACACCTTTTCTTAAAGCCAACATATTCTGGCAATGTGTGTGTGTGTGTGTGTGTGTGTGTGTGTGTGGGCGTGTGTGCGCACAGAGATAAAGCCCAAGCTGAACTCATCACCTCAGTGTGTCAAACACTCATGCCTCACCCCAAGGGCACCTGCCTCTTTGATTTCTTCCAAAGTATAGGGTGATCATATTTCCCCATTTTGAATATGGGACACCTGGTAAAATTATTCATATTCTAGTGAACTCAACAGCAATCAATCAGAACTATGCTGTATAAATGTTCACCTTAACATTAAGTTAACTGAACCCCTGTTAAAAAGAAATACTGCGTAGATGAAGTCTTTTCATTTACCTTCTTGTCTTTAAAGTTTGTATGGGGAAAGTTGACACACACACTCTCTACATCTCTCATATCACTGCCCAGTGCTCTCCACCTTCCATGACTGGCTGGGCCCCCAGGAAGGACCTGCCTCACCTGGTACCTGATGCCTTATCTTCTCAAGGCAACATAGGGCATGCAGGGTCACTGGACCTCCCAATTTGTATCACAGTTCACTCCAGAGTATGGCTGCAGCAGCACAGGGCCTGGAGCAGCCTCCCCATCCCCTGGATGAGACAGGTCTGGTGCTGGGACTTGCACTCTTCAATATATTCACTAATAATCTAGAAAAAGAGGTGAACAGGGAAGTGGCACCGTTTACAGATGATGCAGAAATACTTAAGAATGTTAAGTCCAAAGCAGACTGAGAAGAGCTACAAAGGGATCTGTCAAACCTGGGTGGCTGGGCAACAAAATGGCAGATGAAATTCAACATTGAGAAGTGCAAAGTAATGCTCATTGGAAAAGATAATCCCAACTATGCATACACAATGATGGATTCTAAATTAACTGATACCATGCCAGAAAGAAATCTTGGGGTCACCATGGGTAATTCTATGAAAACATCTTCTACTTGTGCAGCAACAATCACAAAGGCTATTGGTATGTTAGGAATTATTCGGCAAGGGCTAGAAAATAAGACAAAATCCCATTGTGCACTATATAAATCCATGTAACACTTGCATCCAGAATACTCTGTCCAGTTTTGGGTGACATCTCAAAAAGCAGACAGTGGAATTGGAAAAGATTGCAAGGGCAGGTGCTTGGTACTAGAGGTCTAACAGGGCTATCAAGAACTAACTGTTTAAATAATTGTTAACAATGAACTGGAAGAAAATATTAAATCACTTCTGGTAACATGTGGGTGACAAAATACTAGCTGAGTGGTAAATAAGGCTGAGGCCAGGACAGTGATATAGAGTGATCTGGATCCCTTGGTAAGCAGGACCCATGTAAACAAAACAGGGTTTCACATAACTAAATGCAAAGTCCTATCCTAGCCCCAAAGCATCTGTGACACACCCCTGGAATGGGGAACTGTACCCAGGCAAGCAGTGACTCTGAGAAGGATTTAGTGGTCATGCTGGGCAAGCCACTCAACAGGAGTTACCAGGGCGATGCTGTGGTGAATACGGATAAAACCACCATCAGACATATGAGCAGAGTGAGTTGGGCAGGAAGATGACACAGAAACAGTGAGAATGAGACTGGGTACTGCAGTCTGTTTTACAGGCCACATTTTAAAAAGCCGTTGAAAAATTGGATATGGGGCAGAAAAGAGCCCAATGTTTTGAGGACTGAAGAAAAATGCCTTCTTGTGATCTGTTGAAAGGAGCCCAATCTCTTTAACTTCTGCAGAATAAGGCTGAGAGGTGACTGCATTGACGTGTCAAAGGCTGTGTCTACACTACAAAGAAAAGTTGGAAAAAGATATGCAAATTACAAATCGTAATTTGGGTATATTTTTCTGCTTTTCTTTTGGAGGAGGCTTTTCCAAAATGTGGAATGTCTACACAGTGTCAAATTTTTAAAAACCTCCTCTTTTGGCACATCTCTTTTTCCTCATACAACGAGGGGTGCAAGGATGGCGAAAGAATGCGTCCGCTTTTAAAAAAAAAATCCCCAAATTTTTTTTTTCAGAAAAGCAGATGCGTTCCTTGGACACAGCATAGCTTTTCCGGGATACTGAAGGTGTAGACATAGCCTAAGTGCCTTACTAGAGAGAAAATCTCAGGTATTAAAGGGCTATTTAATATCGCAGAAAAAGGAACACAAGACCAGTGACTGGAAGGTGAAAATAGACACATTGATATTGTACAATGCAGCACAGAAGGAAGGTTGGAATGACATGGGATTGCCTCCGTTCCTTCTACACTGTGGATTCCGACCTTAGAAGGCGGTGCCAGCAACAGCGCAAAAGGAAGGGTATCACTGAATTTTATTGACTGAATTCTTCTTTCTATGCCATTGCAGTGGCTCTACCTTTCTGGTGTAGCCAGAAAGGTACCACCATCACCAGCAGAGGCAGAGAAGGAAGGGTGGCATGGTACGGTATTGCCTCCCTTACTTGTGTGCCAGTGGCATTGCCTTCTGGGGGTCGGGGGCAGAAAGTGGTGGCAATTGATCTGGTGCCCAGTCTAGATGGCAACCCAACCACCACCAGCAGCACAGAAGGAAGAGTAGCATTTTATGGTATTGTCACCTTTCCTTCTATGCTCTAACACAGTGGTGGCTCCAACACAGTGGTCACCAACCAGTAGATCAGGATCTACTTTGTTGATCTTGGAGCCTCTGACAGCTGATCCTGACTGGTTTGGCCAGGAAGCTATCAAGCACTGGCACTTCAGTTGCCCCTGCACCCACTGTCCTGCTGCTCCTAGCCTCTGCCTTGGAGCTGCCCCCCTGAGAGTCTCCTGCTTGCTGTGCAGAGTGTGGGAGGGAGAAGAGGGGGTGCTGATGTCAGGGTGTCCCTCCTCCCCCACTTCTGTACCCTATCCTAGAGAGAAGGGAATGGCGGGAGCTTAGCAATGCAAATCTCTGTCACTCTCACACGCTGTGTCATTCTCACAAACACACCCTGTCCTTCACGCTCATCTCCCGACCCAGGACACACATGGAGGACTTGTTGTTACTTCTTTTACTGCTTGCAAAGTGGGTTAGTTTTGGTTTTTGACAGGTCTGTGCATTTCATCATTTTCATTTCTCTCGTATGCTTAAATGTAATTCTTTGAGTAGTGAGTTCTAAATGCCTAACCTGTCGTGGCTGGAGTAATTCTCTCCATGGTAATTGCTGCTCCTGGAAGTGGCTAGCATTCCCCTACAGGACCTGAGAAAGGCAGAGCAGGGGGTCTCCACATGTCCTCTTTGCCTGCAGACAGCACTCCTCAGCTCCCATTGATCTATAACAGGGAGCCGTGGCCAGTAGAAGCTATGGGTTCAGAGCCTGTAGATGCAGCATATGGCACCATAGAGCCATTGCTGTATGTGCCAGCTGCTTTCAGGAGTGGTGCTGGGCCAGGAGAGGAGTAAACCTGCCTTACCCTCACTGCTCCACCATCCAGAAGGCATCTCAGTTAAACGGTGCCCAGACAGAACCTCCATTCTGAACCCGTCCCAGCCCTGAACCTCCTCTTGCACCCAACCTCCTTCCCCAGATGTGAGTCCCCCTGTGCCCAAACTCCTTCCCAGAGCTTGCACCGTGAAACTCCTCCTGGACCCCAATCTCTCACTCTGAGCTAAGCCCTGAGCCCCTCCCATACTCCAAACTCCTTGGCCCAAGACCAGAGCATGCACCCCAACCCCCTACCCCAGCCTGGCGAAAGTGAGTGAGGATGGGGGAGGAAAGAGGATGGAGCGAGCAGGGTGAGGCCTCCGAGAAAGCATGGAGCAGGGGTGGGGCCTCAAAGAACGGGCAGGAAGAAGTGGGGCAAAGGTATCTGGGTTTGAGATAGATCTTACATTGCACTTAAATTGAAAAAGTGATCTTTTGGTGAAAAAGGTTGGGGACCACTGCTCTAACATTTAAGCGGGCAGCAAGCGAGTGTGGATGCCAAGTGTTCAAGTCAGACTGCCACTAGCAGCAGCGCAGAAGGTCTCCTATTGCCACCCTTCTTTCTGTGCCATTATTGATGGCAGCATTGTTTTCCCATTTGCGCAACTAGAGAGTGGCGGCCGCTGGCAGGCCACCCAGCTTCAACAACAGGGCTTAGCACAGAGGTAGGCAATAATTTTTGGCCAACTTCAGATAGTTCTGAAGTGGCCCTGGGCTGCCCCGAAGAGGCGGGGCCTAAACCGGAAGGGGTGGGGACTGTATGCTTCTGGGCTACCCCACCCACAGACCATGATTGGTCTGGGAGTGGGAGAGCCCCTTTGCCCCTCCCTTCCCACTAGACACCCATGCCGCACACTGCTGCATGCTCCCCGCAGGGCGGGGTTAGGGCACGAGGAGGCTTGGGGTGCTCCTCCTATCCCCAGGCTAATCAGGGCCTGGGGGCAGGGGAGCATTCAAGCCTCCTCCTGCCCTGCGAGGAGCACATGGCACTTTGATGTGCCGTGCGCTCCTTGCAGGGCTGGAGCAGGGAGAAGAGAGTTTTGTGCAGCTCCCCCGCCCCCAGGCTCTGATTGGCCCATGGGTGGGAGGAGTGCCCAAAGCCTCTTCCCGCCCTACCCCTGCCCTGCAAGAAGAACGTGGCACTTCAAAGTGCTACACACTCCTCCCAGGGTGAGGGCAGTGGAGCTGTGCAAAACTTCCTTCGCCCTGCCCCCACCCTGTGCGAGCATACGGCACTTTGAAGTGTCATCTGCTCCTTGCAGGAGGGGAGGGGGAAGGGTGGAGGAAACTTTGCATGCCCCTCCTGCCCCCAGGCCAATCAGGGCTTGGGAGCGCATGATATCTCCTTCTGCCCTGCAAGGAACACGTAGCACTTTGAAGTGCAGCGTGCTCCTCGCACGGTGGGAGGAAGTTTCGCACACTCCCGTGCCCCCGAGGCTTGGGGGCGGGGGCGCGGCAGGGCCTCCGCGGGCTGGATCAACTCATTTGGTGGGCCAGATCTGGCCCACAGAGGCCCTTTTGCCCACCCCTAGCTTAGAAGCTGTTGAATGACCATTGACTACACTTTAGTCTGATTAAAAAGTCACTGGAGGTGCCTTTCGGCAGGTTACACATCAATGAGAAAAAAAAATATTCCAACGGTCATTGCAGTGGAAGTTTTCCCAGGAGTAGAGCATGAGGTAGATCAGTTGGCTGCTGATTTTGAGCAGCCAAATGCCAGGGCTACTAGGGTGTGTCTAAACTACATGGCTCCATCGATGGAGCCATGTAGATTAGGCTGATCGGCAAAGGGAAATGAAGCCACGATTTAAATAATTGCGGCTTCATTTAAATTTAAATGGCTGCCGCGCTGAGCCGACAAACAGCTGATCAGCTGTTTGTCGGCTCAGTGCATTAGTCTGGACTCTCCTGCGCCGACCTGAAAGCCCTTTATCAACCTCCCCATTTGCCTCGTAGGATGAGGTTTACTGGGGAGATCGATAAAGGGCTTTCATGTCGTCAGGGGAGTGTCCAGACTAGCGCGCTGAGCCGACAAACAGCTAATCAGCTGTTTGTCGGCTCAGCGCAGCAGCCATTTAAATTTAAATGAAGCCGCGATTATTTAAATCGTGGCTTCATTTCCCTTTGCCGATCAGCCTAATCTACATGGCTCCATCGATGGAGCCATGTAGTTTAGACACACCCTAGTAGCCCTGGCATTTGGCTGCTCAAAATCAGCAGCCAGCTGATCTACCTCATGCTCTACTCCTGGGAAAACTTCCACTGCAATGACCATTGGAATATTTTTCACGCACTGATCAGCTTTAAATCGCAGCTTCACTTCCCTTTGCCGAACAAACAAATCTACATGGCTCCATCGGTGGAGCCATGTAGTTTAGACGTACCCCTGGAGAGAAACTGAGGGTGGCTAGTCAAATTAAGGAAGCTTTGAAGGACCATTTTGACATGATTTCCTTTTGGCCAGGCAATGTTTGCTTGTCACCTGGAATAACACCTGTAGTGCTTGCTTCCTGAGCATTAATAACATTGAGCAAGTATTTCTGCCTCTACAGAGTACATGGGGCATGGAAAATGATCAATCATAGAATCATAGAGCATGTGGAATGCCCTTTATAAATATGAATCTGACATTACTGGAATATACATAATGTGAAATGCCTTATGTAAGGTAATATTGGAAAATTTGAGTCTGGTGGTGGAAAGAATACTTCACACCTCCCACTACAGATTGGCTTCTTATGTTGAACAGGAGATTCACCTTTAAAGAGGGCATTTTGGGTTATCCCTTTTCTTATGTAAAAGTCAAACACAGTACAGGTCCATACATGGTGTACAATCTTCCCCCTCAGCTGCTGCGTGGACAGCTCTAACAGAAGATGGGGATTCACGCAGTCCACTGCTGTGATGGCTTGAGACAGCCACCACCTCTGCAAGACTCTGTGGCATGGAAAACTGTCTCTTTTTGACAACTGTTTAAAAATGAGGGCCTCCAAATTGCATCGCCTGGTCACAAAGCTGGTAATCCCACCAGTGAAGCAAGTGTACCGTACCTCAGGTAAATGACATGTCCTTTTCTGACGTTTTTGAAACCAAAAGAAAGAGGAGAAACTCATCTACTGTCCCCAGAGGAGATGTGCACCATGTGCTGCATATGCATAGCAAACCAGCAAAACCTGCCTGGCATATCACTCCCAACAACTCTTTGGTTTACACGTTAGTCCTCTTAGCCAATGAGAAGCACAAGCCGCTAACCTGGTTGGTTGGTTGGCATGCGTGATGCTCTTTTTCTAAAAGCACCTAGATGTCCCATCATCTACGTTCATCTCCAGCACAGGAGCAAGGTCCAATTAATAGAATAACTATGGGGGAGGGGTGATAACATTAAGAACTTCAATAAGAAGTGGTATTTCCTCTTAATAGGAGGCAGCAAAATATGCAGTGCGCACATGCCTGTGCAAACACACAGAAGTTTCTAATGCAATTTGCATATCAGCCACAGCAGCTGTGTGTGTTATATCATAGCTTCGTCTCTAGCCCCACTTAACTTTACCTCAGAAATATGAGAGTTAAAAATACTTAACTGTAGCTGATTGTTTCACCCATCGTTGCCTTGATGTGCAATGCCAATGTCCGCTTCCATTAGAAATGAAACCACTTTTCTAACTCCTGTGCATCTTAGCAACACTAACATAGCTGCTCTGAGCAATGCTCATGAGCCTGCAGGCTTCTCATTCTTTTGCAACTTCACTGGTATTTTTCTAAGGAATGAACAATTCTGATCCAAAACCTCTGAAAGGTGTTAGAAACATTGCTGAAAGAGTATTCAATATTTACACTTTCCAAATACCTATTGCCATGCTTCTTAAAAGTGTGTTTGTGTCTGGCCCTCTGATTCACAGAGGAACCAGTGCCCCAGCACTGGGGGCACTATACTGCCACCAGGTGAGAGACAAAACTAAACTGGTTATTAAAGATCCCATGAGGTTGTTTGCAAGAAGAGGGGTAATCACCTCAGGCAAAATTCCAACTTGGGTAATTACATCCTTATGTTCTTAGCTATACACAGTATGCTCACATTCAGCTCCTTAATCATGAGGTCTAACGTTGCTGGTACTATTATGTTGGCTGGCTGTCATGTTGCACTCCAGAGGTGGCTGCATTTTACTAGTAGAAGGGATCCCTGTAAACTTGTAGAATAGTGATAGAGATGTAGCCGTGTTAGTCTGGTGTAGCTGAAACAAAATACAGGACGATGTAGCACTTTAAAGACTAACAAGATGGTTTATTAGATGATGAGCTTTCGTGGGCCAGACCCACTTCCTCAGATCAAATAATGGAAGAAAATTGTCACAACCATATATACCAAAGGATACAAATTTAAAAAAATGAACACACATGAAAAGGACAAATCACATTACAGAACAGAAGGGGGATGTGGGGGGGGGGGGGAAGGAAGGTGAATGCCAGTGAATGCCACCTCTAATATCATTAACTCACTGGCATTCACCTTCCTCCCCCCCCCCCCCCCACATTCCCCTTCTGTTCTGTAATGTGATTTGTCCTTTTCATGTGTGTTCATTTTTTTTAAATTGTATCCTTTGGTATATATGGTTGTGACTATTTTCTTCCATTATTTGATCTGAGGAAGTGGGTCTGGCCCACGAAAGCTCATCATCTAATAAACCATCTTGTTAGTCTTTAAAGTGCTACATAGTTCTGTCTTTTGTGTAAACTTGTAGTTTGTTAATCTGGAAAGCTGTCTGAGGCCTGCAAAAAAGAGTGCATATCTCAAACAAATAACTTCTCACAGATGTCACTTCGCATGAACAGCTAATTCATCTGCCTAACAGTGGAATGATGCAAAACTATTTTACTGTTTGAAATCCTGTAACTTTCTCCATAATCTGAGCAAAGCGCTTTGGATTCTAGTAAACTTGCTTTGGATTCTAGTAAACTTGGAATTTCAGTATGATCCTTTCATAGTACAGTAGACTTCCAATAATCTGGCACCTTTGGGACCTAGGGGGTGCCGGATTATCGGAAATGCCGGAGTATCAGGAGGTACTCCGGCAGGGGGGCTGTGACGGGTCTGCCGCGACCTGCACTGCAACCGGCGGGGGGTTGGCGGGGAATGGCGTGACAAGGGGCAAACCCTCCACCATTTTGCAGGGAGGCGGGGGAAGCCCCGCACAGCCACCGGCGACAGACGAGCTAGGGCTGCAAGCAGCAGTGGCGGACTTGGGGAAGCAGCTGAGCAGAGCAGCTGGGGTGCTGCCAGGTTGGTCCCGCAGCGCCACTCAGGTGAGGGGCGGCACTGCAGGACTAACCCAGCAGCACCCCAGCTTCTCTGCCCTGCCGCTTCCGCAAGTCACCGCTGCCACTTGCAGCCCCAGCTGGCCTGCAAAACGGTGGAGGGTTCACCCCTCGCCACACCATTCCCCGCCCACCCCTCCCCCCGGCCAGACTCAGTACAGTCCAGCAGACTCGCCACAGGGGTATAATCCCCTTCCCCTCTCCTCTCCTTCCCTTTCCTGACCCATAAGCACGCGTGGGGCTCACAGCAGCTCCAATTGTCCGGCTGGCTAGAGCACTTCCGGGTTCCAGTTGGTGCCAGACCACTGGATGCCAGACAATTGGAGTTTTACTGTACCTAACTCTTTAAAAGCATTAATAAAGAGCAGTGGAAAATAAAATCCTAGGATCTGACTGAGCGGATACAAAGTGAAAGGAATCCTCTCATATGCACAAGTTAAAAAATAATTTTTAAACAAAAACATGAAGTTTCTAGCCCTTAGGTGTGTGAAGAATCTTCCAAATGTGACCAGATAATGAGCTCCCTGGTATTGAGCCTGAAAATAGAAACAATAAGCCAGCCAGATTCCACCAGCGAAAATCAGGGGCCCTCCAGATCTCCCATGCAAGCAGAGATGCAGGTCTGAACTGCTCTCATTCAAAACACAGGAAGGAAGGAATCTGAGTCCTAACATTAACAGTGTTCATGCCAATACTGTTAAGTACTTAGCTGCTGGCAAATTTTGAAGCAATATTCAAGTACTTTTGGTGGAGCCTGGATTTTGTGACACAGCTTCAACAGAGCTACCTCTATCACTCTCCCACTACTTGATCCATAATAAATAATCCCCGCTCACTAATCCTCTAATCAGCTTTTTAAAGTTGAATATTGGATGTGTTTCTGAAAGATATGCTGTAACTCTCAGAAATGATAGGTGAGGTGGCAGAAATTATTGGGTGGCCTTTGCTATCCAGGAGGACGGGTCAGATTAGATTATCATAATGGCCCCTTCTGAATTTAAAAATCTATAGACCATTGAACAGCCATGGTGACAGCAATTAGAGAACATTCCCTGGAGCCTCATGGATGGAAAGGAAACTCCAGCAGGTGGTACTTTAATATGTTGTGACAATTCCCCAGAGCAAGGGCAATTCATACATGTTCAGGATGATTGGCTTGAATCTTAGATTAAGGCACACAATACAAAATAAAGTATCCTGGAAAGAGCGCAGGATGTGCAACAGTCTGTTTCGGGCTGCAGCAATGACAAGAAAAAATCGCTGCCATTTCTGCAAACGGACAGAAGTTTTAGACATTTAAGTGCAGGACGCAGTAAGTGACAAAGTGTCATGGCTACTGCCCATATTTTATGAAACTGTGCATTGATCCTAACATCCCCCCTTTCTGGGCTTCAAACAAATATGAAAACATTATGAAATACTAAGCAGAGAAAGTTGTCCTTGTTTTTCCCTCTGTGAAAGGCTGTGGGGCTCCCAGTTTTCCCTTCTGTGAAAGTCAGGCCTTGGACTGAGCCTATGATCAATCTACCACCAACATGCTTGACAATAAAATTGCAAAAATAAAATTGATTTTGTTATATTCACTTTTACTTATGATCAGAAAACACAGACATGACATCAAAGCCTTCATTAGCATCCAATCTGCCCATAAGCAAACTCATTTATCTGGGAAAATCTGCCTGTAGGCAATTTTACTGAACAGAGCACAATTGATACAGATACCAGACTCTAAAAAAGGAAATTTGCTTGATGGGCTTCCCTTGAACATTTTAGAAATTATTAGGGCTGTCAGCTACTAAGCACAGTTAACTCACACAATTAACTCAGAAAATTGACCATTTTTTAAAAATTTAAGCGTGACTAATTGCACAGTCAAAATACCAATTGAAATGTATTTAATATTTTGGATGCTTTTCTACATTTTCAAATACATTGATTACAATTACAATAGAGAATGCAAAGTGCACACTGCTCACTTTGTTATTTTATTACAAATATTTGCACTAAAAATGACAAAAGAAATTATTTTTCAATTCAATTCACACAAGTACTGTAGTGAAATCTTTATCGTGGAAGTAGATTGTAGAACTACGAGAAGAGAGGATGTCATGAGTAAGTTGCTAAGGCAGCCTAAGATACAGACACAGATAGGGTATGTCTACACTACAAAGTTAATTTGAAATAACAGCCGTTATTTCGAATTAACTTTAATAGCGTCTATACATGCAAACCGCTATTTCTAATTTAATTCGAAATAGCGGAGCACTTAATTCAAATTTGGTAAACCTCATTCTACAAGGGGTAATGCCAAATGCGAAACAGCTATTTCGAATTAAGTGCTGTGTAGACACTTAATTCAAAATAGAGAGCCTCCAGCCCTTCCCAGGGTGCCCTGGTGGCCACTCTGGGCACAACCAGGAAAACTTACTCTCCTCTCCCCCAATCCCAGAGCCATTAAAGAGGTAGACCCTGGCCACAGTGCCTGTGCCAGCTCCAAGCCTGCAAGCCCAGAGCCAGCAGTGGCCACCGGCACCCCTGGCCCAGTGGCCCCAAAACATGAGCCAGCAAGCCACTGGCAGCCAGCCCTCCACCATTCCCCAGGAGCAGTCTGCTAGCTCCCAGGAACCTGACAGGGGCCAGAGAAGGCGGGCACCTTCCTGGTCCAGGGTGGAGATCATGGACCTTATTCAGGTTTGGGGGGGATGCCCCCAACGTCCATGATCTCCGCACTAGACGGAGGAACGTGGCCCTCCATGGCAGGATAGCTGCCAGCCTGGCCACCAAAGGCCACATGCAAACCCAGGAACAGGTTTGCATGAAAATCAAGTTGATCTAGCAAGACCCCCCGAACTCTGGGCCCTGAGTTTCCCCTCCCTCTTCTTCCCCTTGCTTCCCCCTTCCAGCTCCCAGGTTTCCTCCTCCCCTCTTCCACCCTCTCTCCTCCCGTCTCCCGCCTCCTTTCCCCAGTCTCCCCAGAGTTTCATTCCCCCTCTCCAGTTTTGTTAAATAAAGACAATTCATGTTTATGAAAAAAATGTGTCTTTTATTTGACATCAGGAAAGGGGTCTAGGGAGGAGTAAATGGAAGGACGTGAGGGATGAATGGGGCACAAGCCCCCAGTGGGGAGGACCGGGGTGGTTCTGAGGGCTCAGAGGGGTGGACACTCTCCCACAGAGCCTCCTGGATACTGACAGCCCCCCCGATGGACCCCCCGGACGGCAGCCTGCAGCAAATGCAGCTGGGCTAATGGCAATGACCCCACGATACGTACCAGCGTGCCCAGGGGCAGCTCTGGCTCTTGATCTGAACTCTCCTGAACAGATCTGAATTCAAACTTTGCAGCTACCTAGACATTTACTATATACCATTCTCTATAACTGTGATATATGAACACCATGAGCCCTCACCTCAGGAGAATCAAATTGCAAAGCCTTTAGGCCATTCTATCAACATACACTAATGAGTCATTAATGAAGGCAGGGGGTAGGGAAATTAAGTCCGGGTAACCTATGACTATTTGTGCCATTCCCCTCATGGTGGGGGTGACGCAACAGTAAAAATCCTCTTAGATACCAAAAGCCTTCGATGCAAGGAGCTGCCCTCTCTCTGGACATGCAGAAAGATTGTGTGTGCTCCCTGAGGACTTTGCAAATTTGAGGTATAGCCCTGAACGTGTAACCTCATGCAACACAAGTTAGTTTCCCTTTTTCTCAGGTCTGATGGGTATGTTCACACAGCAACTAAGGCTCAAGGGGCTCAAGCAGCGGGGCTATTTCATTGTTGTGTAGACATCAAGCACAGATTGGAGGCCCAGGAATCACAGTGTCCTCTGTGACTCAGCCTTTCTGGCTGGGTCACTCTGCATTCACCCTTTTCAGGGTAGCAAAGTCCCTTCTACCTAGCAGTCCCAGGCAGTCTTCCCATTCACTGCCTCCATGGTGTCACTCTCTCAGCAAATGGTGGGGCCCAGCCACTATTCTGGATTCCAGCCCCAGGACCCCCAACTCAGCTGCTCTAGGCTTCCATCTCTCAGCCCTCACTGCTCCTTTCCTGAACTGCTCCCTACAATGCCATGTTCCCCTCTGGCTGCACCCGCTCCAAACCCCTCCTCTTGCTTCCCACTTGGCAACTACAATCTGCCCGCCTGCAGCCTTTCCCAGCAGCCCCGTCTATTGACAGGTACCTGGCTTTATAGAATCATAGAACACTAGCACTGGAAGGGACCTGGAGAGGTCATCAAGTCCTGTCCCCTGCCCGCACGGCAGGACCAAGCAGTTTCTAGATCACCCCTGACAGATGTCTATAGAGGCCCTGCTTGATCTTGCACAACTGAACCTGAGCCCTAAAGAAACTGAATCGTCTGGCATGGGCCAGCCATGGGTTTTTCTTTGCTGTGTAGACAAACCCATAGGCTATGTCTAGACTGCAAGCCTCTTTCGAAAGAGAGCGTCTAGACTGCACGCGGAACTTTCGAAAAAGCAAGCCGCTTTTTCGAAAGAAAGCACCCAGCGAGTCTGGATGCTCTCTTTCGAAGAAGCCCTATTTACATTCAAGAACGCCTTCTTTCGAAAGAGCACTTTCGAAAGAAGGTGTTCTTCCTCGTGAAATGAGGTTTACCGCCGTCGAAAGAAAAGCCGCGTTCTTTCGATTTAATTTCGAAAGAACGCGGCTGCAGTCTAGACGCAGGTGAAGTTTTTTCGAAAAAAGGCTACTTTTTCCGAAAAAACCCCTGAGTCTGGACACAGCCATAGAGAAGAAAGCAAAAGAACATGTAATACATTTTATGTAATGCAATTAGTAACCTGTATTCACTGGAGGATTGACATGGGTAGCCTGAAAAGTCCCTTTTGTTGACATGGGTAGCCTGTGAACAGCCAGCTGGGGGAAGCTAGCCTCCAGCCCTGCCCCTTCTTCCTGAGGCTATGCCCCTTCCATCACCACCCTCCGCTGGAGTCCAGAGCTCCCACCCCATCATAGCCTCCAGTACCTGTTCCTGGCTAGCCCCTTGGACCACTGGGAGAATGAGCGACATAGTTGCAGCCTCCCCTCAGCCCAAGCGCCAGAGAGACAGGCAGCACACCAACAGCCTTCCTAGCCCTGACATGACAGGCAAGTGGATGGTGTGGCCCCATTCCCGGAGCACGGTGGGGGTGGGGGCAGCATGGCACTAGCTTCCCCAGCCCAGGAGCACCAGGAGAGCAGGCAGCATGGCTTGAACCAGGGCCACCCCCTCCACGGAGAATGGAGTTGTGACTAGCAGGGAGAAGGTCTGGAGGTGAAGCATAGGCAGGTCCACATGTGGCTGTTTGGGGAGGCATCACCAAACCCAGCCTATGATACCTGCCACTCATTACTGCTGAACTCAGCTAGAGTCAGCCAAGCTAACTTGTCCCATGTGACATAGCTCCTCTTGTATAGGCCAATGATTACAACTAAAGAACAACTGTACACAGATTTAATATGTCCCCAAAAGGGGGGATCTAGACTTACACTGAGTTTCCTTCATCTCATCCTGCTATCAGATGGGGAGATCTGCATAGGTGCTGAATCTCTCCCCCCGCCCCCGCCCCTTGGAGGGAGAGATCCGGACAGGAGTTTCCTTTCGCTGCAGGACTGCTGTTGAAAGGACTGGCAATCAATATAGGTTTGCCAAGTTAGTGCAGGAGCCTAAAAAGAAACTCTGGTCTCTTGAGGGGCCAATTTGCATTGCTTGTGCCAAATGCTAACCCGTGTAGACCAATGTTTGCAAACGGCATGGGTTCAAACAGAAATCAGTCTAACCTGCTTTTACTGCAGACCCAGTAAAAATGCCCGCTCCTTTGTAAAGCAAAAGCCAGAGCTAGAGACAGTGCTAGGAAGCAAACTCCAAACAAAAGGAAGGGATTACAGACACAGTAAATAAGAGGCTTCTGTGAAGAATCCATTACCTAGCAAGACGTTTTTTTTAAAGGAAAGTTTTCTTCTTCCCGCCAAAAATTATGCAACAGCAGCAGCAGGTTCACAGCGTGTCTGCCAGATGACCTGCTTGTCACATCCATAATTGCTTCCCATCTGGTGTCTGGAGTACACAAAGCCTGGCCATTCGCCAGAGCAGGACGACTCACAAACTGGCCCACTTCTGGTGAAGCAGGCTCTCCAGACACTGTTAATCTGCTCATTTCCTTATGGCTACAGAGAACTTTTCATTCATTTGTAAATTGCAGTCAACTGATTTATAAGGCTATTCTGGCCCCATGGACACGCTTCTGCCTAATGTGCCTCAGATATTCGCTATATGCTGCAAACTGAAACACATCTGCATGCTTCCATATGTTATACTATTGCATGGAATCACCACATGCACTCAACTGAAAATATAAACTCGCTCTGATGAGCTCAGTGACATATTGCTGCAGACAAATGTTTGCAATGCTCAGAGAAGCAGACAGCAGAACTCTGACCTCTTTTCAAGGAAGAGTATGTTTTGGAAAAATCACCTCCTGCAAAATTGATCAGCCCACAGACCACAGGAGGAACGTTAATCCCTATGTGAAGTGTAAGAGAGAGAGAGGGTGTATATCTACACACCAGAACACTCAAACTCCACCAATTCATGAGATCAAATCTCAGCTGTTCCCCTGTTAGTTCAATAGTAACTTTAATGAAAAACAAATACCAGGAGTTAATAGAAGTATAATAATTGATAGCTCAAACTACAAAAGTATCTTAAGCACTTTACAGTTAAACATAGATTGAGGGTTTAATCCTGTAATGTGCTGAGCATCATCAACTAAATAGACATAAAGTAAGTGATGTCAAATTTCTAGATCACCTATAAAATTTTGACCAAATTAGCTTAAATTCTTGCACCAATCCAGTACGCAGTGCTCTCTTCCCATAACAAGCTTTTACTAGTACCTATAATTACAGAATTTGGTAATCTTCAATATTAAATATCACAATACACTGGCTTTGATCAATAGGATAGGACACTAAGCCACTGACAAGCCTACACTTCAAAATTAGGTTGGCCTAAATTATGCTGACATACAGTAGCTGAGTCGGGTTTACACATCCACATTATTCTCCTTGTACAGTCAGTACACATCCTTACCAGGAGAGTTTACACCAATTCAACTGTCCACGTGAGGCATTGTGGGATGGTTTCTGAAAGATAGTAACAGTCGATGTAGCAATATAGCTTCTACACTGACACTGCATCAACCTAAGTACATTGACTTACGTGCTTCACATCTCCTGGAGGTGGAGATAGTAAGCTAGCATAGTAGGCAAGTTCACTGGTGAGAGATACATTTTAGTGTGGACATGTACAGTGTTAGGTCAACACTATTTCTGTAGAGTAGACCAGGCCTTTAGCACCTTACACAAATTAACAAAGACTCAAAAGTCCCCTGTGATGTATGTAAGTAACTATCTCCCACTTATCAAAGGGAAATTAAGAGACAGAAAGATTCAGTGATTTGTTCAAGATCTAACAGGAGGTATGTGGCAGAGCAATTAGTAGAACCCATATCTTATTCCCAATACAATGCCTAATGACAGAACTATTCTTTCTCCCAGATTGGAAACAGAGGACACTTCATAACCCCAGGCTATTAACTCTAAAGACCCAGACAGTTTCCATGTTGCTCCTGCAAGCTGTAGGCTTCAACAAATCCATACCTCTGCAATTAGAGGCCATGTGGCTACCATACACAGCAGGCCAAACATCTGATAGATAGTCTAGAAAAGGCTTTTAAAATAAACTTGAACAAAGTCTGGGATTACAAAGGCAGCTGGTGAAATAAATGCAGTATAGGGAACGTAGCAGGGAGTAGGCAGAAGCATGTTTGCAGCTACATTATTATTGTTGGGGATGTGCCCTCTATACTAGCTGCAGGCAACAGCAACTCTTTTTAGCCTACAATAAAAGCAATGCTTAATGGGAAGTAAAAAGTGTAGTGCCGTGGTCCCCAACTCGGTGCCCGCGGGCGCCATGGCGCCCGCCGGGCCCTTTACATGCGCCCGCGGAGCAATCTGGACTGGCCTGCCCCCGGGCATGCGGCAGGTGCCAGCCCCGGGCGCATGGCCGGCCCTGGCCCCGCCCCCGAGGGCGCCGCACCAGCCCCAGCCCCAGCCCCGGCCCCGGGGGCACCGCGCGGAACCTGGGCAGCCCCTGCCCAGGATCGCGGCACATGCCGGTGCCGACCTTGGGCGTGCGGCGCATGCTTGGCCCCGCCCCCAGTCACGTGGCCTGTGAGCAGCCCCGCCCCCATACGTGCAGCGCGTGAGCGGCCCCGCCCCCAGGCGCCCGGCAGCCCCAAAACGTTGGGGACCACTGGTGTAGTGGGAGGAAACATTAATAGTTTTTTATTTTATACAGGACATGCAAATATGTACAAAAAGCTAAATCTTACCCTGTCCTGTACAGATGCATTCATGAGAGGGAGAATTATTCCTTCCTACCCTCATACAATGGCAAGGCAAGATTCCAGCCAAACAGAGGGAGAAAGACTGGTTACTACATATTCCGATGCACCGCGTCTTCAAGAAGGTGCGATATGTTGGCACAACTGGTGGAGAAATAATTCTCTCACTTTTCCTTGTGTAAGACTATGTAGCACTTTAAAGACTAACAAGATGGTTTATTAGATGATGAGCTTTCGTGGGCCAGACCCACTTCCTCAGATCAAATAGTGGAAGAAAATAGTCACAGCCATATATACCAAAGGATACAATTAAAAAAAATGAACACATATGAAAAGGACAAATCACATTTCAGAACAGAAGGGGGATGCAGGGGGGAGGGGGGGGAAGGAAGGTGAATGCCAGTGAGTTAATGATATTAGAGGTGGGAAAGGGTAGATGTCTGTGAGTTAATAGTATTAGAGGTGATAATTGGGGAAGCTATCTTTGTAATGGGTAAGATAGCTGGAGTCTTTGTTAAGTCCCCTGCGGAGAGTGTCAAATTTTAGCATGAATGCCAGTTCAGAGGATTCCCTTTCAAGTGCAGATATGAATGTCAAACTAATATAAGCACTATGACTTGCATCGCTACATCTTACCCCTGCTTAAGAGCGAGAGTTATGGTCCACCTTGTCTATCTACATTTGCAATTGCATCAATGCATTTCCACTGGCAATTGGCTGCTACTGGTTGAAATCAGAGCAAATCCCCACTGTAGGCCAGACACTAGTCTTGAGACATTTAAAACTTGTTGATACAAATGACTAGAAAAATATACTCTAGGGCTATATCTACCCAGGAAAGTTTTGGAGACAAAAGTACTGTCCATATTCAAAAGTAGGCAAAATGAAAGTCACCAAATCATGTTTACACCACCACCCTCTGTCGACATATCATGACCACTGTATTAGCTCCCCCATTGACAAAAAGAACAAAGCAAGATGGGTATGCATCCCATGGTGCCTCCAGGTTAAGTCCTGTTTCTGCTGATTCTCTGCCTTTGGAAGTATCCACAGGGTCCTTGCCTGCAGATATGTCCCCACCCAGGATTGCATCCAGTTCTTTATAAAACCGGCATGTCTTGAGTGCAGCATCAGACCGGCTGTTTGCCTCCTTTGCCTTCTGGCATGCCTGCCAGAGTTCCTTTATTTTGGCTCGGCACTGCAGGGTGTCTCAATCATACCCCCTCACACAAAGGGCTCAAGAAATGTGACCGTACATGTCCCAGTTCCTATGGGTCACTCACAGTTGCAATTGCATCAATTCTTCACCCCACACACTGATAAGATACAAAATCTCTGGGGTGCTCCAAGCAGGAGAGTGTCTTGAGCAATAGCCATCCCTGTTTCCCTGAGATGCCAAGAGGAGCATTATGTTTAGGTGCTGAGCCAAACAGCAGGAAATGGACTTTAAAGACCTGGGGTTTGTAATGCGGAGAGGTGCATTTCTGTTTACATGGCTGCAGAGCGGCAGAGTTCAAAGCGCTGGCCAGAGTGACTAATTGGGCATTATGGGAAACATTCTGAAGTTCAATAAACTCAAAAAAAAGGCTACTGCATGACTATCAACAGTAAAGGGAAAGAGAGAGACAAAAGTCCCTGGTTTGGGTGGAAGTATTTTGTCACTGAAACTGGGCACTTTTCACAACTTTTGTCATGTTGCAAGGTGAACACTCTCCAGGGTTTGTTTGGGGTTTTTTGCCAAAAAGGTGTTTTTGGTGACAAAACTTGCAGTGTGCACAAGCCCTAAGAAACAAGTCTATACTGGCAGGAAGATGGCTTCAAGTAGGTCCTTTCCCTCTCTAGACTCGGATTCAAATTTCATCCTAGAATTGAGGAGAGCACCATCATGTTTACTCGTTCACCTATATGCCTGATCCACAGAGGATAAATCTGTTACAGTCCCAGCTGCACAGTCAGATTCTTTAACCCAAACTGCATAAAAACCTCAGACTTTCAGCTCTAGCAGTCCCTGATGCAATCCTTAGTGTCTTGATTTGAAAATTGTCCTTGATAGAGAATCCACCACAACCCTCAATAAATTGTTCCAATGATTAATTATTCACTGTTGAAAATCTACACCCTATTTCCCATTTGAAATTGTATTATCCCTTCTTTCTCTGCTAGACTGAAAAGGAAGTTACTTACCTTGTGCAGTAACGTCTGTTCTTCGAGGTGTATGTCCCCGTGGGTGCTCCACGTATGGTGACGGGCATCCCCGGCGCCACAGATTGGAGCTTTTTCTAAGCAGTTGCTAGTCAGGCCACGTATGCGTGGCAGGTGTCTCGTGCTGCCGGCAGTTTGACAGTTGAGCACGACCTGATCCTCTCCCCTCAGCTCCTCGTCTACCGCAGAGCAGACAGTCCGAGTAGCGGGGAGGAAGGGAGGGTTGTAGAGCACCCACTGGGACATACACCTCGAAGAACAGATGTTACTGCACAAAGAGTATGTCTACACATCAAATTTAATTTGAAATAACAGCCGTTATTTCAAATTAACTTTAATAGCGTCTATACAGGCAAACTGCTATTTCGAAATAAAATCGAAATAGCGGGGCACTTAATTCAAATTCATTAAATCTCATTCTACGAGGAATAACGCTAAATTCAAAATAGCTAGTTCAAAATAAGTACTGTGTAGACGCTTATTTCGAAATAGGGGGCCTCCAGCCCTTCCCAGGGAGGCCTGGTGGCCACTCTGGGCCAAACCAGGAAAACTCCTCTCCTCTCCCCCAGCCCTGGAGCCCTTAAAGGGGTAGACTCCGGCCACACTGCATGTGCCAACTACAGGCTTGCAAGCACACAGCCAGCAATCACTGACCCTGACACAGTGGCCCCAAGATGAGCTGGGCAGCCAGATCCAGCCAGCCCTCCACAGCCCAGTCCCCCAGCTCCCAAGAGCCAGCCAGGGGCCGGAGAAGGCAGGCACCATCCTGGACTAGTGTGGAGATCATGGACCTCATTGAGGTTTGGGGGGAGGCCTCCACCATCCATGATCTCTGCACTAGATGGAGGAACGCGGCCATCTACAGCCACATAGCTGCCATCATGGCCACTAAAGGCCACATGCACACCCAAGAACAGGAGCTCAAGAAAATTAAAGAATAGAGGCAGGGATATTCCAGGGCCACACGGGGCAGCTCCCCAACAGGGGCACACACCTGCCCCTATTTCGAGGCCCTGGACCACATCCTGGGGGGCGGGATGGTCCATGCCAGCCCAGGGGGCAGCGATCTGGGAGCTGAGGGCCATGACCAGGGCGCAGAGGAGGAGCCACCATGGAGGGTGCCATGGAGGGTGCCACGCTGGCCAGACCCCCGAGCTGTCCCAGCAGGGAGTCACCAGGGTCGTCCGGGGAGGCCACACCATGCAAGTGCCAGCATTGTCCCCTTCCCAGGGGGGTGGGAAGGGAGACCAGGGACCACGCGCATGGGCGTTGTTTACCATGGATCACGCAGCAACCTGTGCACGTGGGAGTACATACCATGCCACCCCTGGGCAGGTGGCTTCAGCTGCATGCCACACAGGGGCCGTGGCCTGATAGCCACACACATGTGCGAAGAGACTGGACATGCTCCTGACCCAGGGTGGGACACAGCAGGACACCCTCCCTTCACAAGTCCCCTCTACACAGAGGCAGGGGACATCTCCCCCCCACCTTGGCCGCACTATACACAGCACAGTGGCATGGGTGCGGTCTCGGGGAAGCTCCCACTCCCGGGGATAGCCGGACATTCCAACCATGGTCTCTGTGCCAGCACAGCGCTCTGACGGTGCAGGGCACGGTCATCCTCACCTCGCAGAGGGGGGGCTGGGATTCACCCACTGTGTCCCCAGGAAGAACTGACGACTTCTCTTCTTTCTCCACAGCTGCACCAACTGCGTGTGCAGGGCGCACCACCCTGCCCGGGACATCCTCCTGCACCCGAGGGCTCAGTAGGTCCACTGCAACACTGCAAGGGTACCGAGACCAACACCTGGGGGCCCTGCGAGCCCTGCAGACGCTGGTGCAGAGCGTGCTGCCTCATGCCACTCCAGCACCTGCTGCCTCCTCAGCTCCCGCTGATCCTCCCACTCCTTCTCCCGCTCCTGTCTCTCCCTCCTCAATCTCCACACACCCTCACCTCAACCTCCATACCCTCCTCCCCATCCCCTCGGGGACGCTGAGCCCCCCACACCCGCTGTGCGGGGAGACAGTTGGCCCGGCAAAACCTCTACCCCCTGAGCTACCCCTCCCCCTTCTTCCCCTTACTTCCCCCTTCCAGCTCCCTCCTTCCAGTTTCCCCCTCCCCTCTCCCACCCTCTCTCCTCCCATCTCCCACCTCCTTTCCCCGGTCTCCCCATAGTTTCATTCCCCTCCACCAGTATTGTTAAATAAAGAGAATTGATATTTTTGAAAATACGTGTATTTTATTTGACATTAGGAAAGGGGGCTAAGGAGGGGTATGTGGAAGGACATGAGGGAGGAATGAGGCACAAGCCCCCAGTGGGCAGACCAGGGAGGCTGTGAGTGCTCTTCAGGGTGGACGCACTTTCACAGGGCCTCCTGGATACTGACAGCCCCCCGATGGACCTCCCAGATGGCAGCCTGCAGCAAGTGCAGCCAGGCCGAAAGCAACGCGTCCACGAGAAGCACCAGAGTGCCCAGGGGCAGCTCTGGCTCCATGCTGCAGAGTCCTATGGTGTCCCAAATGAGGGCAACCAGGGCACTCCAAGACACAAAGGTTTTGCTGTCCCACACCGAGGCAGGCAAGCAAGCAGGGACACCTGAGAACTGGCTGCCCGGGGGCAAGGGGGGAGGGTGTCCCTTTAAGCACAGGCCTCAGATACCTCAGGCAACCGCCACACAAAGACACTCCTTACCTGATGCCCTAACCCTGACCTGGTTCCGGCCGACCTTAAATCAGTGTCCACTCAGTGTGCACGTGGTATTTCGAAATAGCAAAAAGCTATTTTGAAATGCATTTTATGTGTAGACGTGTTATTTCTAAATAACTTATTTCAAATTAACTATTTCGAAATAAGATATTTCAAAATAACGCTATAGTGTAGACATACCCAAGGTGAGTAACTCCCTTTCTTCTTCAGGTGATGTCCCTAGGGGTGCTCCACGTATGGTGACTACCAAGCAGTGTCCCATGCGGTTGGTGGGACTCAGAGTTACTGCTTATTGTCTGCGGACAGAACTGCTGTACCCACCGCTGTATCGTTTGCCAACTGGAGAATTATTGCATAATGGTTTAGAGAATGCGTGGTCAGAGGACCACGTTGCTTCTCAGTAAATGTCTCGTAGAGGCACATTTTTTAAGAATGCCGTGGATGCTGACATAGCCCGGGTAGAATGGGCTCTTGGTAGAGTTGGCAGCAGTTTACCAGAGTGGTTAACTGTAAACTCCAAATGGTCTTGGAGAATGCAAGTCGCTACCAATTTTGAAATTCGTTGAGTCAACAAAGGGTTGCCCTTTGAAAGGCCAGTCGTAGCAGCAAAGAGTCATGGGGTCTTGAGAAAACTCCGAGTTCTGTCACTGTAAAAAGCCAAAGTACATCCAATGAATGCAGCTTTGCCTCTCTGGATGAAGCATGAGGTCTTGCGAAGAATGTAGGCAAGATAATGGGTTCAGTGATGTGGAAGCTTATGCTGAAGGAGGAGCATCGGGTGCAGCCTCAAAGTCACTTTGTCCTTACTAAGCACTGTATAGTGCAGGCCCTCCATTAGCGCTCGTTAACATGGAAAGAGGAGCTAATCTTAGGCACGAACGATGGGTGCAGTCTTAGTGTAACTTTGTCTTTTGTGAATATAGTATATGGTGGGCCCATCATGAGGCTGTAATAGTTGTCCCTATTTCTGCTATAAGGAGTGTATCTCTTTCTCCGATATGGTAGTGTGTACATGCCAAGGGTGTGAAGTGTAGTGTGAGTGTCCTTGCTGCTATGCAGGATCTCATCTATGTTCATGGTGAAAAGTTTTTATTTATTGAAAGGGAGATCTTCTACTTTCGTCTGTAACTCTTTAGGCACCCTGCTACTTTGAAGTTGATTGATCAATTAAGGGCAATAGCCCATAAGGGAAGGCAATTAAGTGTGAAGAAACAACACCTGAGGCAAGAGAGGTTACAAGTCCGCCTGTTACCACAGGCAGTTGAAGAGGAACAGAGGGGAGGAGGTTGGGCCGCAATCAACTGTCACACTGCCGGCAGCACAAGACACCTGCTGCGCATGTGCAGCCCGACTAGCAACTACTTAGAAAAAGTTCCGATCTGCAGCTCTAGGGATGCCCGTCACCATACGTGGAGCACCCACGGGGACATCACCTGAAGAAGAATCCATTACTAAATATTTGCTGCCCACGTAGGTACTGATAGCCTGTAATCACATCAACCTTTGCTCTTTGTTATGCTACATACACATTGAGCTTTTTGTGTCTATTGCTAGGAGGCACATTTTTTGATCCTTTAGTCTTTCTTCTTTGAACCCTCTCCAATTTATCAACATCTTTCTTGAATTGTAGAGAGTAAACCTGAACACAGTATTCCAGCAATGGTCGCATCAGTGTCATATACAGAGGTAAAACAACTTAGTCAAGAGTCTTTTGTTTACGGATCCAAGGATTGCATTTAGCTATCATGGCTACAGAATTGCACTTCAAGTTCATATAAGCTGATTATCCACCCCAACCCATAGGTCTTTTTCAGAATTACTACTTCTCACAACAGAGACCCCATCATGTAAATATGGTATACACTCTTTGTGAATATATAAATTTGTATTTAGCTCAATTAAAATGCATATTGTTTGCTTGTGCCCAACTTAAAGTGTTCCAGATCGCTTTGTATCAGTGATATATCCTCTTCATTATTTATTTCCTCACTTTTTGTGTCACCTGCAAATTTAATTAGTAATAATTGTGTTTTCTTCCAGGCTATTCATAAATATTAAACAGTCTAGTCTCAAGAATGCATTTCTTTGGAGATCCCCCATAAACACACATCTGGTCAACGAGGATTCCCCATTTACAATTACATTTTGAGATCTATGAGTTAGCCATCTCTCAATCCATTTAATGATTGCTGTTAATTTTGTATCTTTCTAATCAAAATGTCATGTGGCACCAAATGCCCTATAATGCATTATATGAATATTATCTTTATTAATCAAACTTTAAATCTCAAAGAGATCAGTTTAGTTTGAGTGATCTATTTTTCTTAAGCCCATATTGATTAGCAAGGGCAGGAAGAGGTGGTGCGGGGCCTGTGACAGAGGGTTTTCCCCACAATTATGGCAGGAAGGAGTAACCCCAGGCCTCACTCCCCACTTAGGGATGGCCCAGATGATCATTTTCTTCCAAGTTCTCAATTACTCAAACAGGTAATGCGATTTTGACTTAATGTAATCTTCTGTATTTACTGAGGGTTGTTTTTCCTGAACACCCTTCATGGAACAGTTTTGAAAACTATCAAACATAACAGGTAAGACTGAATCCATGGTCCAAGAGGTGGCAAATCTGGGTAAAAGTTATAGTCACAAATGCAGCAGCAATTTCACTTACACTAAGGGGACTACAAGTAGCCTGTATAGCCCTCAAATAGAGCGGCCTTCTCCAGGAAAGGGAGGGTGAGTAAAGGTAGATAGGAATGAACTACTTCTTAGCAAAAAGCAAGAAAAAGGAGGTTACTCACCTTCCTGTAACTGATGTTCGAGATAAGCATCCCTGGGGGTGCTCCACATAAGATGTTGAGCATCCCACTGCTTCTCAACAGATTTTTCTTAGCAGTGCATTGGGGGCCGCGCATGCGCAGTGCACACGAGCCTTCCCCGGAGCCATCGCGCATGTACGCCCCCCCCCTTCAGTTCCTTCTCTATCTGGAACCCGGCAAACAATGTGTTATAGATGTTATCATAAGGGCATTCCAAAGTAGAGGGGAGGAAGGGAGGGTAGTGGAACACCCTCAGGCACACTCATCTCGAAGAACATCATTTACAGGAAGGTGAGTAACCTCCTTTTCTTCTTCGAGCAGCATCTCTGGGAGTGCTCTACATTAGGTGACTTCAAAGCAATATTTTCTTATGGAGGTAGGGATTTCGGATCAGGTAAGTATGCTGTTTATAATACAGCTTTTGCTAGTTTAGTATGCTGGAGGGGTCCTGAAGCAAGTGCATAATGTTTTGCAAAAGTGTTTTCTTAAGACCACATGGCCACTGAACATATGTCATGCAGTGGAATTCTTCTCAGGTAAGCGATAGACGTGGCAACTGCTCTTGTGGAGTGTGCCCAGATTGGAATTGGAAAAGGTAAGTCGTTTAGCGAATAACAAGTAGTGATGCATTCTGTGATCCAATGTGACAATCTCTGTAATAAACATAAGTGGGAAATGGAAAACAAAAATAGTTTTCTTCTGAATATTAAAAGGTAAGCTGAAAAATTAAGCTATGGAAGTCACACTACAGCCTCTGCTTGACAATCACTTTACCAAAATAATAATTCCCATAGACGTTTTCCCTTCTCCATATCGACAGCTATGGAATTATTGCAGCTTTCCATTCAGACTCTCTCAAAATATGTAACTAGAACATTTACAATAAACAAACCAAACTAGTCTTATTTCTCATAAGAAACAAGAGCCTTTCCAGTAACCTTGTACATAGATGCTTTATTTCTGCTGTTAATATGGGTCTGCATTATATGCAAGATTTTCTTACATGAAACAAAGTTCATTGTACAACAAAAAAACAACTTCATCAAGGCATTTGTTGTACATTTTATCAAAACCTTAAAACAAAATGAATTATATATGTAGTCAGTTTTCATGCATGTTTGGCTGCTGCATGTATAGTCTACTTATAAACTGAAAGAAATGCAAATGCACACAACATTCAAAAGATGATAAAAAAGATTAAAACCTTCTTGCTAAAGCAATAAAGAAGCAGTTAACTAGATGATTCAACCAATACCAATTCAAATAAATACTACTTATCATAACTAAGTTTAACCTTGGTACTGGTGTCTTTGGTGCAACCATTTCTTCTAAAAAAAATCCAGGGGGGGAAAAATCCAGTTCCTGGCATGAAAGAATTACAAGAATCTCTCTACATATTATGCAACTTAATCACTTTCATTCATTTTGTGCCACAAATTGGATTCTCCTTGTGAAATCTACTGCTAGCAATGAACACACCAAAACCACCATGCCAAGGGGTTCTAATCGGCTCCTCCCATTTGACACGAATGAGGAATAATCCTCGCACATCTTGGATTTTTAGATCTCTTTTCTATAAGCATTTCTCTTACTTTTAATCTGATTTAAAATGGATGTAACTTTTAAATGCCTAGATTCTATAGTAGGCTTAAAAACATTCAATATTTAAACAGTTCTTTAAAAATACTGGAACCCATGAGCTGTTTTAAAAAGTATTTTAAATAACCACATATTGCTTTTCAACATACCATATACCAAGTGTTCAAATTAAATAACAAACCATTTTCTGAAGATCTTGGTATTACGTGGTATAAATTCTGTGGCATAAATTTTGCTATATCCGGCATAGTAATGGTTGATCTCATTAAGATAACTGGAGAACCTGCCATCATTTTTTTTTGGGAAATTTTACATACAGTGCATATGATGCCCGCTCTTTCCATCTCTCATAGCAGCAAGCCGATTCTGCTATTATCAATAGCAGCACACCCGGGAGTGGAGAGGAAGAGTGTCTGAATTATAAATAGCTAAAACTACAGTGTACAATTCTATTTACTTGTCAGTATTGTTGATAGCACACAATTATATAATCTGCAAGAAATTAACTACATAAAAATCTCTACAACAAAAGCAAACCAAAACATTCCTTCAAAAGAGACAAAGTAAGTGCAAATACCTAAAATAGGCAACTGAAGCAACTGTTGTAACCTGTAAAGGTTTAAATAAGGACAAATATTTTCATAAATAAAAATGTTCTCTTCCCTCTTCTAATATTTAGTATGTAAATATACAATGGTCAAACTTCTAAGTGCAGATAAGACTGTTTTTAAAAACAAAGGTGCCAAGTTTTTTTAAACATGTAATAAAATTCATTCATTTTTAATTCATGAATAGGGTCACATACAGGACCTCCAGCTTGCTCTCATACATATAATTAATTAAAAACATGTTATCGGAATACCTGTAATATTATTATAAAGGAATAGTTTATAAACTACTTTGCCGACCAACATGATTTGAAGGGTATATAGTGCAATCCTTAGGTAGATGTAACATACAGTATAGATTTATATGCTTCACAGACTGTAATGATGCAGCTATTCAATACTTCAAGGTTAAAACTTGTCCTTTACCATTTTAGCTGTTATAACAGGAAACAACATTGGCTTCTAGACAACCTATGTACACATAAATATCTACATTTAAGCTTTAAAATGAAAATAAATTATAAAGACAGAATCCCTTCCAATTTACAAAAGTTTCCCTGTTCCTACATACTGTACAATACATTCAACAATTGTCTCAGTTTCTGAGATTTATGAATACTGATGTTTTACACTAATGAAAAACTTAATTCATCCCATTTGCCTACTATCATATTTCTAGTACCATTCTCAAATAAATATATTTAACACTGTAGTTAATTTTATTGTTTTTGCAGCATACCAAAAACTAGTAGTGCAACTTTCTATCCTTCCTTTAGACTCCTTTCCATCGTGTTTCTTTATATGTAGAAAAAAAATGCTACATAAGCAACTGAGCACTTAAGCAAAAGCATTTTCATACAGCTATGTATGTTGCTTATTCAGAAATCAGAAGTACCTGTAAACCTATCCTACATTAAAAAAATGTATTAACTGGAGAGTAGCAACGTATGTCATGAAGAAAAATGTGAAAAATTGGGGTAAAAAAAGTGTACACTGACATTTACTCAAATACTATTTACACCTTGCTTTAGATTTTTTTTTTTAATGTTGAAAAAAGTTACTTTCAGGATTGTTTGTGCTATCCTTTACTTCCAAAGGAAAAGCATGATATGTCAGCCTTTTGCCAATTAAAGAGACAAGTTTTCCTTTACAAGGATGTCTCAAAAACCAAAGACTTCATTCACATATATTTAACTGAAATCTCCTTCAGTTTAGTGTTAATTGTAAGGGGAAGGTATGGTTTTATAAGTTGCAGCGATCCTCACAGAATTAGAGCCCTTGAAGTGCTGCCAGAAGCTGTATATGTGCTCAGATATCTTCTTGCTTGTTCAGTCATGATAAGCTGATCTTCTGTTTTTCCATAAACAACTGCTTCCCATTCACAATTTGACTATATTAAAAAAAAGTTAAAAGAAAATTATACATTTTAAATAGTTGTATTTGGAATACTTCAGAATTTAAATACAATCCCAATTCAGATTCTCTTTTAAATGCTATCCACACTAAATTTCACAACAGTTTATTAATCATAAAAATTCAAGTACAGGTTGCACCTCTGAAAACTGACACACTCCGGTCCAGCAACATCTGTGGTCCTGCTGGACTACAGATGCTCCTAGATCATAGAGCCCGGGAGCCTAATGACAGGAGGGCCAGCAACATGGTTAGGGCTAGGGGCAGTAACAGCACAACTAACAGCCTAGCTGGCTCAGGACAGGTGGCAGAGGACACCTCCCCTGGTCCAGCAAATTCTCTTGTTTGGGACCAGTCAGGTCCCAACGGTGCTGGACCAGGAAAGTCCAACCTGTAATACCACATTTTATTGTTAGAGTTCATGTATTCTGCAATACCCAATACATAAATTGCGTGACAAAGTTTACTGATTTTTTCAGGCCACTAGCAGTCCCTATGTGCCATGCTGAAAGCTCTAAGGCAACAGAAGTGAAGTATCAAGAGAGGCTTTCTTAAAATGAAATATGCATTGTAATTGATGTTGCAATAGCCAATCGAGTAAAACCCATCTTTTAGAATGTTTTCCCATTTATTTTACTCTGGTGAAGTTTCAAAAGGCAGCAAATGCAGTATTAACAATGCCCAGTAACTGCCGTTCAGGGGGAAGCTTTGACAACTGGGAGGGGCATGGTGTCTTGAAAGGATGCAAGGTACTTTTTTTTTTTTTTTTTTTTTTTTTTTTTTTTTAAAACACAGCAATGTTTGCCAGCTGTGAAAGAGGGGAGAATTAGACATTGTGGGATGAGTGGAAGATGGTAGTGGATATGGCCCTCCCCAACTCTGCAGAAATCCTGTGGACTGACATTCAAGCATGGGAAGCAAATGTGTAGAATGTCTCTGCCTCAGGCCTGATTTGTCGTAGTCCTTTAAAGAGCTAGCATAAGGAGCTGTGAGAAATCTACTGCCATGTAACCACAAACCAGAATCTGTCCCAAAGGAAATTTGTGATTACACAGAACCACTTTTCTGATAAATGTTAGCCATTTAACATTACCAAGTGTTTCAATCCTAAAATAAAACTGATACGTCTAATTTCAGAATGTAAGGACAGGCAGTCCCCGGGTTACGTACAAGATAGGGACTGTAGGTTTGTTCTTAAGTTGAATCTGTATGTAAGTCGGAACTGGCGTCCAGATTCAGCCGCTGAATCTGGACACCAGTTCTGACTTACATACATATTCAATTAAGAACCCCAGGCATCCCCAAGTCAGCTGCTGCTGAAACTGATCAGCAGCTGATTCCAGGAAGCCTGGGGCAGAGCAACTCTGCCTCGGGCTTCCTGTAGTCAGCCGCTGGTCAGTTTCAGCAGCGGCTAACTTGGGGACACCTGGGGTAGAGCAGCTCGGGTGCTGCTGGGTTGGTCCAGTAGCGCGGCCGCTCCTCAGCGCTACTGGACCAACCCAGCAGCACCCCAGCTGCTCTGCCCCTGGCGTCCTGATTCAGCCACTGCTGAAACTGATCAGCAGCGGCTGAATCAGGACTCCTGGGGCTGAGCAGCTGGGGTGCTGCCGGGTTGGTCCAGTAGCGCCAAGGAGCGGTGCTGCGGGACCAACCAGCAGCGCCCCACCTGCTCTACCACAGGCCCCGGGCTTTGCTCCACATCTCCCTGGTCTCCTGGGGGGGGGGGCACTAGCTGCGTCCCCCCCAGCAGACCAGGGAGACGCGGAGCAAAGCGGCGGAGGACCCGGGCTGGACCGCGGCGCTTCCAGATCAGCGCCGCGGTCCGGCCCGGGTCCTCCGCCGCTTTGCTCAGCGTCTCCCTGGTCTGCAGACCAGGGAGACGCTGAGCAAAGCCGCGCAGGACCCGGCCCGACCCGCAGCGCTTCCAGCTGATCTGGAAGCGGCCGCGGGTCCGGCCCCGGTCCTCCGCCGCTTTGCTCCCCGTCTCAGCAGACCAGGGAGACGGGGAGCAGCTCGAGTCCTCCGGGGCGAGAAAATCCCCGTTCGTAACTGCGGATCTGACATAAGTCGGATCCACGTAACTCGGGGACTACCTGTAATCCAAATAAAAAGAGTTTACTTAAAAATTGTCCAGTTCAGACACAAAGTAACTTTCTTTGGCTGAATTACAAGCTCAAAAGACAGGAATCATGGAAATACTGACCCAAATAATAATGATGGCAAAAATATCAGCTACCAAAAGACTGAGGTACAAACTTAAAAAAAAAAAAAAAAAGGACTAGAGACCATTTAACAGTTGACATTGGTAATGAAATTAACAAAAAGGTATCTTGAATCCAGACCTGAAGAGACTTTTCTGTTTTGACATTTTTTGAAGTGCAAGAATTCTGTTTCTTTTTAATTACTGCATTTGTTTTGCTTGTTGAAGTCATAGCCTGTTTCTCCAATGTCAGGTTACATCTGTTGTCATGTATTTCCAATAACGGTATCATTAGTAAAGATGTAGTATAGATATTTTCTGACTAATGGCAAAAAGACAAGAAATGGGGAAGAGGAATAAAAAGTTAGTATTTAGTAAAATAACCTTTAACTATTACTTCCAAAAAAAACAAAAAAGGGAAAAAAGAGGTTTAACGGTAGTTCGAATTAGGAGCTTTAATTCGAACTACCTAGTCCGTGCCGCATGTAGCTGCGGGCAGGTAGTTCGAACTATGGGAATTTAAAAATGGCGCCCGCCCGGGAACATGCAAATCCCAGGCTTCATTTGCAAGTTCGAATGCCTACATTAGCCACCCGAGTTCGAACTAGGGTGGCAGTGTAGACATACCCTTGGAATTCTCCCTTTTCCCCCTTTATTTCAAAAGTTTCCCATCCTATAACCACCATACTACAGCCAGTGGCCTTCTTCCCAAGGATGGAACAGGTCTACTCATCACCATCCGTCCTTAAAATTGACTAAACAGGCAAGATTTCCCCTGTCCACTGCCATCCAAGAACTCAGTGGTCCAACAAACAAAAGATCCACACTTGCAATACAATCCAGACATTCCCAAAACACACTCCCACATACCACTGCATGGAGCATTCCCCAAGAAGAAACTGGAGACAACTTTTTTTTTAATTGCATGAAGTTTACTCTTACTTGTCAATAGTTAGAACTAGGGTGACTATTAATTAAAGCTGATTTTTTTTTTTTTAGAAATGGAGAAATATTTGTTAAATTTTTCATCAAAATTTCTCCCAGCTCCATTATTTACTAGTGTACCAACCTGTACATCCAAAACATTATCTTCATTGAAGAGCTGGGCGCCAAGTTCTTCTTTTTCCCAAGAATCCAATACCAATGACTTTCTGACTTTCTTAGCAGAAGTGTGCTGTGATCAACATTTTACAAAGAAAATAATTACTACAATTTAAGAGTTGTTTTATTACAATAGTGGTAGCAAAAAATGGCAATATACTGCACCATCACCTCTTGCTTGCAGCTTTTATAAACAGAGTCATCTTCCTCCTTAAGGAATATGTCTGTTCCCGTCTCCTCTTTTAAAACCTCTCTAATATCTTCCTCCAAGAAGGCAAGTGGCTGTGACTGATTTAAATCGGAGGTGGAGGGAAAGGCACAGAAAATGTATGAGTTGCTGGCTTTCACCACATTTTACATCCATTTTGTTTACTACAGCAAGGAGGTATAATCTCTTCCATAGAAGATAAGTGTCAGTAAAATACATCAACAAATCAAGGAATACAAATTACTTAATTTGATAACTACAGTTCAGCATTTCAAGGCTGCACAGATTTTAACAATGCTATATTATTCCAAGTTATTTTTAGCCAGCTTGTTTCCCCATCAAGCATATAAACATTTTTAATCTTAAACAAGGAAAGTTTTTATATAAACTACATACCAGTTTGTATTTATTAGCCAACAGAACTAAGAATAATTAATTTTCCCTGAGAAGAATCGCATCGTAGTAGAACAAGCCATTGTATAGGTTGAAACTCTTTTAACGGGGATTTTCTTGTCCAGCAACATCCGTGGTCTGGCAGGACCATGAATATTCCAGGACCAGAAAGTCCCAATGGAGAGCTAGCACATGGGAGCCATGCAGGCTGGCAAGTGGGAAACTGCCATACTGCAGCAAGGAATCCCAGCAGGGCAGTGGGAGCGCCACATGTGGTAGTGGAACTGCACAGTGTGGAGCAGGAGCCCGGTGTGCGGACGTGGCAGGGCTGCCAGGTGCTGCAGCAGGATCTGACAAGGTAGTGAGGGCTAGTGAGAGCGGGAAGGGGACCAGGAGGCCAGCAATCAGGCCAGGGCTGGTAGGGGGCTGGTGTCAGGGGGACCAGAAATGACCTCCTCTGGTCCAGCAAAATCCCTAATCCGGGACTGGTCAGGTCCCAAGGGTGCCAAACCAGGAAGGTCCAAACCTATACTATTTTTGCAGGGGACATTTCAAACTGAACATATACATTATTGGATTAGAATGTCCAATTTTATTTTATACTTGCAAATTCAGACTATACACACAATCGGGATGTTTCATCCCCTGTAAATGGCACTATGGTTTATGTATTACAAAAATGTGATCCTTTTTGGGGAGAAATTTGTATTGACAATAACAATAGATCTTTGCTTAAGAAACTAATAACCATAAAATACTACAAGAACAAGCAGCAGTCCTGTGGCACCTTAGGCTGTGTCCAGACTCAGGGTTTTTTTCGAAAAAAGTAGCCTTTTTTCAAAAAAACTTCACCTGCGTCTAGACTGCAGCCGCGTTCTTTCGAAATTAAATCGAAAGAATGCGGCTTTTCTTTCGACGGTGGTAAACCTAATTCCACGAGGAAGAACGCCTTCTTTCGAAAGTACTCTTTCGAAAGAAGGCGTTCTTGAAAGCAAACAGGCTTTTTAGAAAGAGAGCATCCAGACTCACTGGGTGCTTTCTTTCAAAAAGCGGCTTGCTTTTTCGAAATTCCGCGTGCAGTCTAGACGCTCTCTTTCGAAAGAGGCTTGCAGTCTAGACATAGCCTTAGAGACTAACAAAAATATATAGGATCATGAGTTTCTTGGGGGAAACCCACTTCAGATGAGTACTATATACAAATACTGTATATAATTTCACATACAGATCATCCCTTTATGTACCAGGTAGGGGGTGGGTTTCCACTAAGTCCAAAATTTTGTTTTTAAAAGCCAAGATAGTAGTGGTAAAAGCAGGAGTGTCAAGTTATTATTTGCTGGGTGATAAGCAGAAGTTAGAATCCAGAGTGAAGTATAAGCAAAGGTGGTCTCAATTCCCTTAGCTGAATGTGAGGTGCCTTTAATGTTTGTGGAAACAAAGAAACACCCAAACACTGTAAATCCATTGGCTTCAATTCCTGTGCGTCAACAAGTAATTCAGCATGAAGAAGTACAGCTAATATGAGCACTCTATTTGAAAATGCATAGGCGTAAAGCTATTTTATGGTTATAATGGCAAAAAGAAGCTACCCATAAAAAGTCAGAAGAATCAAAGAAAACACACTGTCGTTTTATATGAGGTTTCATGAAAGCTCCCTTTTCTCTAGAATATTCCAGATTTTATTTTAAGAATGTACTACAGTAAACTTCCGATAATCCGGTACCTTTAGGACCCAGGGGGTGCCAGATTATCAAATATGCCGGACTATAGGAAGGGGGGGCTATGAAGGGTCTGAGGTGGAGTGGGGGGGGGATGCGCCCCTCAGCGCTGCGGGACCAACCCAGCAGCACCCCAGCTGCTCTGCTCCAGACTTCCCCAAGTCAGCCACTGCTGAAACTGACCAGTGGCTAACTCCGGGAAGTATAAGAACTAAATTCACTCATGTGAGATGGCTGACTAGAAATTGCACCAGTTTACACCAGGGCTGAACTTGGTTTTTAAGTGTCAAAAAGAGACAGGCACACACTTATCTGCATTATCTATTATCTAACTGAAGAAGCACAACATGCTCAGACCCTCTGGCTTGAAAAACATGGTTTGATTCCAAAATAAAAACAAATAAAGTATTAAGATTTTTGCATCATGGCATTAACATGCATAAACCAAACTATATGCATGCGAACGGACTAAGCCTTATTGGTATTCTTAGAACTGCTCTTCATTACTAGGCTGCAGAGCAACTTACGTCAATGTAGTCTATATCACTCAGGGGGATGAGTTTTTCACCCACCTGAGCAATGTAAGTTATATATGAAACTTAAGTGGTAGTTCTTAGAGGACAAGTTCTTAGAGGATATCAGCAGAATGAGCATGGGGCCTGAATCTTTTCCCCCTAGAGATGGTCCCTTCAAAAAATGATTGGAGCACATTGGTGGGGCATAAATGGGAAGCTTGTGCTGTTGCTGCCCCAGGCTGTAACTGTCCTGGACTTTCAACACTCCGGACATCTGAAGAAGTGGGCTGTGCCCACAAAAGCTCATGATACCATCTACATGTTTTGTTAGTCTTTAAGGTGCTATTAGACTAAGGATGTTAAAATGCGGTTAATTGACTAGTCGACGGAATTTCCATCAACTAGTCTATAGGCACTTCCGCATTCCTCCTTTGAAATGTACAAGAGCCCATCAGGGGCTCTTGTACATTTCAAAGGAGGAATGTAGAACTCAGCATACAGCCCAGGGCCAGCGGAAACTCCTGCTGACTCTGGGATGCATATGAGTGCCTGCTTTGAAATGCACAAGAGTCCCCAGTGGGGGCTCTTGTGCATTTCAAAACCATGGAGCCCAGGGTCAGTGGCCCCAGCTGATCCCAGGTTCTGAGAAAATGCCGGACAGAGGTTGGGGTCAGTTGGGACTGCCCAGCTGATCCCGGGCTCCACACAGCATTTCCCCGGAACCCCGGATCAGCTGAGGAGTCCCCAGCTGATCCTGGGCTCCACAGCTGCCCCTTTGAAAGGTGCACAGGAGGCATTTTAAAGGGGCAGCTGCCGCACAGCTGATCCATGGATCAGCTGTGCGGCAGCTGCCCCTTTGAAAAGCCGCCTGGGGGTTTCAAAGTGGCAGTGCCGCTGTGCGACGCAGCTACTTTGAAGTACCCTTCCTCCCCTTGCCACCTCTATCTTATAGAGGCGGCAAAGGGGGTGGAGCAGAGGGGATATTGACTAGTCAAAATACTATCCAATAAGCAAATGCTTATCGGATAGTCAACTAGTCTTTTACATCCTTATACTAGACTATTTGTTGATTTTGAAGTTTTTCCTGCTTCAGACTAATTTGGCTACCTCTCTGAAGCTCTAGATAAATGGAAGACTAATCTTCCAGCATTGGAAAGTACAGAACCTTCCAACAGCACTAATAATTTAGCTGTTTTTTAAAATGTTCACATTAAGGCTCACTTTATAACTCAGTATTTTGTATGATGAAGGGAATCAATCAGTCTTAAATAAGAGAAACATTAATGAACAGGCAAAGAGTTCACATACCACAATTTTGAGAGGGCCATATTTTTTCTCCTGAGCAGCTAGAGCATTCTTAAAAGGAGTTGGAGTCCTTGGTGTGGTACCCAGTAAAGATCTTCTAATTGTTGGAGTTCTAAAACTATCCAAGCAGAGAAAAAGTTCATGATTCCTGATAGAATTAAAGTTATATGACAAATTCAAGAAAAATTAGCTTTTCTGTTTACTGCTTTATACAATAGGGAACATAGACACACATACATGAAGTAATAAGTCACTAGGCATATGTCCCAAGTATATCTGGACTAATTTTCATTTTTTTCAATATTAAAAAGATTAAGGGAAAACTAAAATTAAACAAAGTAATTTCTTAGGAAAAATATTAAGGCTGATTTATATTTGCATGCAAATATTTAGACTTCATTTAAAAAGATTAATAGTCACATATACAGATTTGACTTTGCATAGTCTCAGATTCTCTCTTATTTTAACATCAAATCTTTAGTGTCATCCTACCCCGCATTTTCCTTTTGGTCTTTTGGTGTCATTTCCTTGTGGAGAGGAGTTGTAATAAGGACTTTTTGCCCACAGATTGGAGTTGATGTAAATGCAGGGTTTTCAAGGTTAAATTGTTCATTTCCAGAGCATGTGTTGAAAAACTAAAAGAAAAAATTAAGTCAACTTACAGAACATGAACTCTCACATTATGTTGAATAATAAAAAACACCCCCACTACTATTCCACATGATTTGCACCAAAAATCTCTACTAACTTGTTTAAAATGTATACACCTCTAGCCCCACAATATGAGCTGAATTTACTAGTGAAACCTGAATTTGAATTTTCTTTAAAAAAAATAAAAGGGATGTGGCAAGGCCTTGCAGCTACACAGTCAAATCTGAACCACCTCTAGTATGTGCAGGAAGAAAAGTTCTGACCAAATGTAAAACTGCAGCGGAAGTCAATCCCAGAAAGCAAGTCTGATAACCCATTTCTTTTGTATTAAAGCTCACCCTTTGATTCAGCCAATCCTTTAACATGTTTTCTAACCAGTTGCTTAATACATTTCAATTAAAGTTACCACGTACTATTCAAGAATCCTGCAATTTGTGTCAGTTCATTGCACTACCAGCTGTCTAGCAGTATTAGGAAATTCATACCTGTGATGGAGAAAAGGGTAGTGTTTTCACTGGTGTTTGTTTCAGTGAAACACTGACAGCATCATTATATGACCCATCATTCAGCTCATTGACTGGTGACTGTCCAACTCGCAATCTTTTTTTCTTCCTTAGGATAGCAGGTGGGGTGCTGAACTTAGCTATGGAAGGGGATGTTGAAAGAATTGCTTCTTCTCCACTGCTACAATTATTTTTTTTGCTATCAAGAACAACACTAACATTAAACTGGCACTCCATTGCCCCTTCATTATGTTGAATCCTCATTAATGTTACTGGAGCAGTTTTGACAGGGGAATTAGCAGCCTCAGAAAGGTCAAAGCTGGTGACATCACTCCATGCTACTGGATCCTACAATATAAGGATACAAGACACTCAGGCATGGATGTACTTGCGTTTTATCTTAATTTTTGCATATCTGAAATGTTCCAAATTGAAGCTGTGGATTGCAAAGTTCCTGTTTGGAATATTTCATGTCAGCAACAGTTACTCTTCGTATATTGCATCTACATATGAACTTTAGAAACTAGTTATAATTCACTGAAAGCATCCAGAGAAGTTAAATAGTATTAATACTAATCTTTTAAACACTATTAAAATAATATTGAGTGTTACCCACTCAATCACACAATCTGATTTAAGCATACATTTACAGTCTAAACAGTAGTAACTTGATGCATTTAAGATTGGTTGTTCGGCTCGGACAACCAGCTACCTCAGTTTCTGGCATAAAAATGTCAATTTAACTCAGCTAAAATCAAGCTTTTAACTAAGGCATTTCACTCTGGATTAAATATTTCACCTACTTCTCTTACACAACCAGACAATTGTATATACTTTGTTTTCAGTACAATTCTCTCATGACTTCCAACAAAACAAAAAAAAACAAAAAACAAAAACAAAACAAAACACAAAACAAAACACAAAACAATAAACAGAGTGAAATTATACTTCACGCGGTGCCAGATAGGTAATTTCAAGCTGGCTGGCAAATATGAACATTTTTCAAGTAAATGGATTACTTTTTATTGAAATCTAGAGAACATCACACTTCCAAACTTACAGATTCAATAAGCTCTAGTGTCTCTGCAAATTCTGGAATGGTCTGTAGAGATGACAACACTGCATTCGCCTCCACAGCCAGATACTTGGTAGGTGAATTCTGCTGGGCAGATGCACCCTGGGTCTCATCTATACTGTAAAACTCACTTGTTTGTTCCCCAAGACTATTTAGAGTATTAGACATGCTATCTTCCATGATGAAGCTTCCAGACCAGCTAGAGAAACTTCCAGCTTGCTAGTAGTATAATAGAAATGTGTTGTTTTATTCAATTTAGAAATTGAAAATTAGTCAGAAACATTATTTAGTACAAGTTACATAAACATTATTACGGACACATTGCATAGTAATATTTTTTTCAGAAATAATGTTTGCCATTCTCCAGTGGATGTACTCTATAACAGTTTTATTCAGCTCAATAATCTCCCCACCTTTCTCCACCAAAAGTTAACTTGGGAAGTAATTCAATTACACGTTTATTTCACTTAAGTTTACAGGACACACATTCAACATTGCCCTTCTCTTAAATTTATTTTGTTATCTTCTTTATCCTTAACCTTACTCAGAGAGGGAAGGGATAGCTCAGTGGTTTGAGCACTGGCCTGCTAAATGCAGTGTTGGGAGCTCAATCCTTGAGGGGGCCATTTAGGGATTTGGGGCAAATCTATCAGGGATGGTATTTGGACCTGCTGTGAAGGCAGGGGACTGGATGGACTCAATGACCTTGAAAAGTCCCTTCCCACTCTCTCTGAGAGAAGTATATCTCCATATATATTTTTTTCTCTTTTCCCCTTCAACGTGCATTACTTGGCATCTTTTTACACTGAATTTCATATGTAATTATGTTGCCTACTCATGTAGCTTGTTTCCGTCTTTCCTGAAGTTACTCTCTGTCTTCACTGCTTCTGACTAACTTTCTCATCTGCAAATTGTTCTGCTTCACTATTCACTTCGCCTTTACAGATCATTCAAGTTTGCATGGCAGAAGAAAGTAATCTTTTAAAATAAATGTCCCCTTATGAACACCATCGTGGGAACTGCAGAAGACAGTTGTGTTCCACAGAACCATTGATAGGGCCCTGCCAAATTCACAATCATGAAAAATGTGTCATGGACCATGAAATCTGATCTCTCACATGAAATCTAGTCTTGTGTATTTTGACCCTATACTATACAGGTTGCTCAGGGAAAACCAGCATTTCTCAAACTGGGAGTCTTGAGCCAAAAAAGGCACTGAGTAGGAGACGGGGGTTGCAAGGTTATTGTAGGGAGGGTGACAGCATTGCCACCCTTACGTCTACACTGCCTTCAGCACTGGGTGGCCAGAAAATAGTGGCTCCTGGCTGGGCATGTAGATCCCAAAGGCAGTATATCCTGCCACCAGCAGCATAGATTTAAGGGTGGCAATACCATACTATTCCATCTTGATGTCTGCATTGCTGCCTTCAGAGCTGGACAGCTAGAAAGTGGCAGCTGCTATCTAGGGCCCAGCTCTGAAGGCAGCAGGGCAGAAGGATGGCAGTACCATACCATGCTAGTCTTAACTTTTGCAGTGCTGCTGGCAGCAGCACAATCCCAACAGTTACAACACTGACATTTCAGATTTCACTATCTGAAACCATGAAACTTACAATGTTTAAAATCTTAGGACCACAACATTGACCAAAATAGACCCTGAAATTAGGAAGGCCCTAGCCATAGGTCTCTTTTGCTATCTTTTCTGTGAGATGATGGTAGAAAATGAAATATATTAAAATATGGGCTTTTTTCATCATCTATGTTGATCAACTAAATGGTTTACCTAAGAAAATAAGTATTTTTTTAAGTCAACTGTATCTGACTTTAAGTATCTGTTTTTAAGGTAACAAAATCTTGCAGTCCTTCTTCATATGGTTACCCCTTTGAAAGTTACACAATTACTCCAAAAATTAGAAGTTGCTGGAGTAGATCTCAAATTAGAGCTGAGTGTAAAGTTACCATTTTAAGAGCTTGATCTACATTATGAAAAAAAGCTCTTGACTATACCATAGTATTTACCTCCAGATAAAAATACTATATAAGAAAAAAAACCAAATGCACATTCCCTCAAGTTGACCAAATTTGATCAATTTTGGAAAAGCATATTAAAGATAACAGTGCTATTATAGAAATACTAGCATCCATTAATGAACGGCTGACTGATCTTAACGCAAAAGCAAAAAGAACTTTTTATATAAATGTACAGTTCTTACAGACGATACTCGCTTTCTTCTGATTTCATTCTCAGCTGACATAAGAAGCAACTCAAGTTCCTTTATTTTCTTCTCTTTATCGGGATCATCATCAAATGGCTGCTGAAAAGGGTATTTAGAAAACAGGATAAAAGCAGTTAATAGAATGCAATAAATGTAACACTTCTTTTTACTAGCGAGACTTTTACTTTCTTACATCTTGCACATGCTAGGAGAGGAATTATGTAAGCTACCAAGCCATGCTTGACAACCATTTTAGAATAAGGCTGTCAGTTACATGATTTTGGTAGGATTTCAATGCCCAGCTTACACAGGAGATCTGTCTGATTTTCAATCTATGCATGCAGAAGTCATGCTAGTTCTCTAATAAGTTTTAGTACTATTTGTGAACATTCAGCATGCTATACTAAGCTTTTATAACAAAAATTCCCCAATTCTCTCTCTAGTGGAAGTACCCAGGAGAACATTTAAATAAAGCCTACTCCAGATGACCACCGGCATTTTAAGCACATGCTTGGTTAACAATATTCAGAATAAATCCACATACATCCCTAGTTTGAAACTCATGTTTAGATATTATGTAACTGAATAGTCACATAACTGCATAAAATATTATTGGTTACACTACTATTCGACAGGTCCCAAGAGTGGGAAGCCCCCTGCCACCATGCACTACTGTCTGTCTATCAGAGGACAGGCCATCAGAAGAACAGAGCCCCTTTTATATACCCCTTCATAGGCCAAGCAGAAATCCAGGAGGGAGTAGAGGGGGCACAGCAGTATATGATCCCACACCCAACACCTATAATCAGAATCCTTGTGTTTTAAGGCTAAGAAATGAACCATAATAAGCTAACCTTATTTCATCTACAATTGCCAATGAAAATTACCTGAATAAAGTTAGAAGAAATTGGAACATGTTCTATACAACCACCTTCTGATGTCACATACTGGTAACCTGGAATCTAAAAATTCAAAATATCGTATTTGCACATTATAAAAAACTTTAGAGACTGATTGGGAGCCAAACATTTTCAAATCAAACTACTAAATGGCTGAAAACTGACAAATTAAATCATCTTTAATTTTATGGATGAATGTCTGTTTTCCAACTTGATATTTTTGAAACTAGAAAAGACAAATTATAATTATATAACATGATTTTATCATAAGCAAAAGACTAAACTTTGCACTGAGGCCACATTTTAAAGTAACATTCAGTTTTAAAAAAAATTATGTACCTATGTTACTAAAACTTGATATAATTTAAAACAATCTGCTTCTCTACTTTGCAGTTCACTCAGTGTGAAAACAAAAATGAAAGTCAATTGCACTTTCAAATTTTTAGGAGTTGCAGGGTTTGAGTGGGGAACTCTGCAGGGAAATTTTAGTTGGAAAACAACTGCCACAATGAATTTAAAACAAATCAAGGAAACAGTTCTATTGATATTAGGTTTTTACGTCAAAATTAAGTTGACAGGTGGCCTCTTCAGAGGCTAACTTCTATTTTATAATATGCCCACAGTAAAGAAGAAATATATACTGCAATGAATAAATTTTGGCATGTACATTTAAAAAACTTACTTGTGCCTGAACAGGTATGTAAAACTGATTCTGGGTTTGTAAATGGTCTACAGTAGCACAAGGTTTGTGCTGAAGTTTTGATGAACTAGGCTGTTCAGTCTTGATTCCATCTTGTAAGTATCCTTCTTGTTCCACTTTTCTTCGCATAGTGGAATTCCAATGATTTTTTATTGAATTGTCTGTCCTAAAATAAAATAATATTGTAGGAAGATAACTTGGTTTCTGTATTTCAAGAGCCATTTTTAATAATGTAAATTACACCATTTTACAAAATCACCACATTGCAAACATTTATAAATAACACCAACAATTTTCTTCATTTACCACATACATTTCACCACTTCCCTAACTTGTGATGAATATCTTTTTTCTTGTTTGGACAACCTCAACAGCTGAATATGTTATAGGACCATACTGTTTTCATCTCTTATTTATCAAATATAAAACTGTAAGAAAAACACACCCACAATTTAACTCCTGCAGAACTTTAGACAATTTTTAGATCTAAAATCTCCTACATTTTGCCTTGCAGTATTCCTTAACAAGAGATGGGGAAAAAATTCAGGATGAGATGGGTATGGTATTGTATTAGTAATGGTTAACAGTGTTGTTATTTGAACAATATATATGGAGGAAGCTCATATTACTCCAGCTGATTACGTTTTTGTGGATCTGCCAACAGAGAGGAAAACATGGTTTAAAGATGAGAGTTATCTTTAACTAGAAGACATAAGCTTGGTTTTTAGGGTGACTGGTTTATTTTATTTGTTTGGGGAGGAGGGTTAGGTAAACTTAAATTTTGGCAAATACCGAAAAATCCATAGGGAGACAATGAATTTATGTGAATTTTTTTTGTTTACATTTAGATAATCTTTACAAAGTTACAAGGTCTTTCCAAAATCCATGTAATGACTGGAATTTATGCTTAGTTAAAAAAAAATTTGAAAAGCACCTTCCAGGAAGAAGTTTTGCAATTTCAGCCCATCGGTTTCCCAAACGTTTGTGAGCTTCATAGATTATTCTGTCTTCTTCTTCTGTCCATGAAGATTTCTTTACCTCAGGATTGAGGTGGTTATGCCATCTCTCTCTGCACTGCTTGCCTATTCTCCCTTTTAAGTGTTTTGCAATTAGAGACCAACGTTTTGGACCATACTTCTGAACTAATTCAATAACCTGGAACAAAAATCAAACAGTAGCAATGGCAGACCATTTAGTATAATAGGATTTCAAATCCAATTTTTTCAAACAGAGCACTTGTGAAATTAACATTGGAAAAGAGATGAATAATAAAACAGATATATTAAAAATTAAGGATTAGAGAATGTGTGGATAGACGATCCCTGATAATCATTGAAAGGAGTCCAGGTTACAGAATTATGTATAAAATTCTGCTCCTAAAGTTAAAAAGACTATGTTGTCAAAGAAATACTAGCTATAGAAAAGTATATGCTAACCAAGTTAGATTTCAGTATCATCTGCCAACTCACTCACAGAAATACTTAAATTACTTGATAAAATGATTAAAAGGTCTAGAAAACAGGACCTTGAGAGAAGATTGAGAAACTTGGATTGTTTAGTCTGAAGAAAACACCTCAAAGGGGACATAACAGTTTTCAAGTACTTAAAAGCTTGTTATATGGAGGAGGGAGGTAAACTGTTCTAATTAATGTCCATGGATAGGACAAGAAGCAACTGGCTTAAAAGACGGTTTTGGTTGGATGTTAGGAAAAACTTCCTGTCAGGGTAGCTAAGCACTGAAATAAATTGCCTAATGGGGTTGTGGAATTTCCAACACAGATTTTTAAGAGCAGGTTAGACAAATACATGTCAGGAAAGGTCTACAATACTTAGTTCTACCTTGAGTGCAAGGGACCAGACTAGATGACCTCTCGAGCATTCCTCCAATTCTATGGTTCTTTATTTCTTGTGAAGAAGACTGTGCACAGGCACTGCTTGTTCTAAACATACGTAATGAAATATCTTGTCTGTTTTTCCTAGAGGGCTAAATGTAACCGAAGAACTGAGATCATCATCATGAGATATTAGGCAAGTAAAGCAGGTATAGAATGATTTTCTATTCCAACTGTTTAAAAGGAGGGTGTCTTTTCCCCTTTTTAAACAGTCTGCATAAAACCAGTTTCCACTCTCACTCATGTTTCATTTGTTTAGTATCTGTTACGTGAATCCTCTTAGTTTTCCAGTTCTGTTTTCACAGAAAATAGAGAAGATGTGATATAATATTATATTTAACAGATGGAAAAAGAAGAGGGTTTTGATTTTTTTTTAAAGCCTTATAAGCCTTTTTCACAAAAGAATACATGCTATCTAACATCGCTAGTTTGTAACTGAATAGTTGTGTAACCTCATCAAATTTTAATGGTTACATGGGTATTCGATACTCTCAAGGAGCCCCCCCCTATCCCACACTGATGCTTCTGTGAGGGGAGCCAGTCTGCGAGGTGGTGGCAGCAGTCTGAGGGAGCCCTCTGAGCTCTCTGCAGACAGAAGGTGCACTGGCATTGTGGCCGGGAGGCAGCTCCACGGAGACGGCATGCGTCGACAGCCAACTTCATAGCCAGTTCCCCGTGCGTATTGGCTCCCTCCTGCCCACTCCCACACTGGTGATCCTGATAGAGAGGCAGCACCGTCGGGTGGAGGAGGGGGGAAAAGGGGAGAGAGGACTCCACAGAATCCAGTGCTTGTGGGGAACTGGATTAAAAGCTGGCTCCTCACAGGCACGGGCCCCTGCCTCCCCCCACTTGCTGCCTCTGATACAGTGCAGGGGGGAGGGAGGGAAGAGTACATGTAGTCAAAAGGATTAACCGATAACCCCAGGCTTATCAATTAATAGTGTAGGGATGTCAATGTGTAGAGGACTAATACAAATCCATTTTCCCTCATTATGGTAGGTCACCTGTTCAGTCTGGCGATCTGAGGGAGTACAAGGTATCAACCAGGTCAGATTATGGCCTATGAATGTTAGTTCCAAAAACAAAGTTCTCCTTTACCCGGAGATTTAGAGAAACTGTTCAACTAGCAAACAGAAATGATAAAAACTTGAGCAGGTCTGACATTTTATGTCATCCAGGGCAGCAGCACATATCCAGCATAACACACTGAACTAGCTTGTGTGTGTTATGTGGGAGCTGAAATGCCAAAACCTTGATGGTAGGACTGGGGAAGAGGTAACACAGAAAGAAGCTTTGATGTATTTTTGCTGCAGTTAAAAAATAAACAAATACAATGTGAAATAGGTTCCATACCCTCTGATCCTCTTCTTTAGTCCAGGGACCTTTAATCAATTCTGGGTTCAGAACCTTCTGCCAGCGATGCTGGCACTGAAAATCCGAACGATTCTGAAACAGTTTTTAAAAATGATTTTGCTAAAGATTATCTTTATTAGATAGTTTTCCAGACCATTTTCCTTGCAGAGTGCAGTATTTTTGACTGATACCAAATGTAAAACTAAACAACAAACTATAGGTAATTAGAACTAAACAAAATTGTTCCAGAGTAGAAAAGATTTAATCACTGACCTTTCTAACCTCTGTAATAGTTATTTTCATTAAGAAAAAGAGACTTACCCATTTTGTACTTGTTCTTTGAGATGTAGATGCAAATATGCACTCCAGTGCAGTACACTGCTAACTTACACACAAAAATCTAAAGACTTTTTTTAACCACAGTAGCACCTTTTAAGGTAGCACACGCTCACTTTATGTGCTTGTGGGCCCACTAGAGATCATATAAAGGCTAGGGATGTGAACGTGTACCCGTGTACACGGTTATCTCACTTTTAAACACACACACTGCTGATGTTTCAGAGGCAGCACCATGGGGAGGTAGGAGCTGGAACACAGGGGATGCCGGATTTCAAGCTGGCTCCCCGGTACACTGAGCCAACTGCCCTTCCCCACCACACTGCTGCTTCTATCAGAGGCAGCAGTGTGTGGGGGCAGGCAGGAGCCAGTACGCCCCACACATTTCCGCTCCCATGGAGCCTCCTCCTTCACCCCCAACACTGCATACTCTAATACAGAGGCAGCAGCATGCGAGTATGGCAAGGGAACAGAAGATAGGAGCTGGTGCTCGCAGGTGGCCAGTTTAAAAGCTGGCTCCCATCTGACCACTGCATGTAAATGTGTTTACAAAAATAAATGCTTTTTAACATCCCTAATAAAGGCAACACTGCCCTCATCCATCCTCAGTTCCTTTGCACAAGAAAGAATATCTGAAGAGATCAAGGGTGGGCCATAGAATACACATCTGCACCCGTATTTTGAAGAACTTTTTCTTCATGTGGATGCAAACATGTATTCCACTCAGGTGAGTGACAAACAGGACCATCTGAAGGTGGACTCAGAGTCTAGAACAAGTGTTGGCAACCTATAGCTTGCAAGCCAAATATGGCTCTCTAGGGCAGTGTTTCCCAAATGGTCTTCCGCGGAATCCTGGGGTTCTGTGAAGTGAAAATAAGGGTTCCGTGAGAAAATTACCGTGTGGAGCCCGGGATCAGCAGGGGAGTCCTCAGCTGATCCCAAGCTCCACTGCTCCTTTGCAATGCCGCCTCTGAGCGTTTTGAAGAGGAAGTGGAGCCTGGGGTGAGCTGGGGACTCCCCAGCTGACCCCAGGCTCCTAGTGGCATGCAGCATAGCATGGAGCCTAGGGTCAGCAGGGGACCTGAGTTCCTGGCTTTGAAATGCACAACAGCTCCCACTGGGGACTCTTGTGCATTTCAAAGTAGGCATACCACATGCAGCCCCGAGTCAACAGGACTTCCCCCTGGCCCAGGCTGTATGCGGAGTTCTGCATTCCTCCTTTGAAATGTACAAGAGCCCCAGGAGGAGCTCTTGTACATTTCAAAGGAGGAATGCAGAAGTACCTATTGACTAGTCAATTAATGGCATTTTAACATCCTTAAGAAAAAAATCACTGTTTGCATTGAAAACTGCCAATATAATGCATATTAGTTTTTTAGCTTTATTTTTTGAACACAATAAATGTGATTTTTGTTTTTAAATATGTGCAATTAAACTAAATGTTGATCTCATGACCTTGTTTAGCATTTGTTTATTACTATCCTTACTTATTTGTGGTCTACTTTTTCAGCTCCATAAATAAGACTGTTTATTAGGGGTTCCGTGAAATTCTTTTGAGTTTAAAAGCGTTTTGTGGCCAAATAAAATTGGGAAACACTGCTCTAGGGAGTCAGATATGACTCTTATGGAGCCCTAACTCAACAGCCCCATGCTTCCCTGCAGCAGGGAGCCAGCGCTGGCACTACAGCCTTACGGCCTCCACAACAGTGGAACGCCAGCAGTGAGAAGAAAATCCCGAGGTTCCCTGCCAGATCCGGCATGTGGGGAACAAAGCAGAGCTAAAAATGACTGGGCACGACAGTATTTTCCTTTCCTCCAGCGTGTGGGAAACCAGGAACCAAAGATGGCACCTTGTGTACTGCTCATTTGTTCCCTCAGGACACACTTACTGCAGCCTCCACTGCCAACCCTTCCCAGAGGCTTCCTGCCAGGGAACGGGAACAGTAGGAGGCATGTTACATGGTGCTTGCCACACAGCATGAAAACAAGTGCCCCCCCTTCCCATGCCCAGACACCTACTCTCACTAACCCCACCCGGCCAGACAGCCTGTTCCCAGTCCCCCGACCAAAATCCCCCCCTGCTCCCTGACCTGTCAGCCTGCTCCCTGTCCAAAATCCCCCCCAGTCTCCTGGCTAAAATCCCCCTCTGCTCCTTGGCCCCAGCCAGACACTCCTTGCCCCCTGGCCAGACACCCCTTGCCTCCTGCCCAAAATCCCATTTGTCCCCAGCCCCTGGGCCAATCCCTTCCCCCGCTCCCTGACCAGACAGCCAGACCCCAGCCTGCTCCTGCCCCCTGCCCAGACCTTGCACCCTCACCCCCCTCCTATACTCCTACCTCCTGCCCCTCTCCCATTCACTGGCATCCTTGTCCCACACACTCATTTTTGGCCCCAATGCAAAGCCTAGTGGGGGGGCCCACAAAATCCACAAACCCTGGAACCCCAAAAGAGTAAATCTGGCCTGAGGCCTTGAACCTCAGCCCTCCCTGCCCTTCCCCCAACTATGGAGCTGGAGCACCAGGGGAGTGAAGTGTTTCAATAGGGAGTCACATCAGTAAGGGTTGGGGGGTTTTTTGCTTCTCACTTTTGTGGCCCCCAACTGATTTTTCTGTGGGTCAGTGGCCCCTGACCCAAAAAAGTTCCCCACCCTGCCATAAATAAAATATTGAAACATTTTGTGTTGGACATAATATTTTACTTTATTTAAAAATGAAGCCTGGCCAACATGCCCCCAACTGGGGCCCAGAGCCCATCTGGTCGCAGCATCAGGTTAAAGGGGAGTATCATATACTGACAATGTCAGCTTTCTGAGACAAATAGGAGGAATTTCCTAGTGCTGGGTAACACAGCTACATTATGTGGAAGTATACATTCCAAAGATTGAGGCTGTGAGCCAACCGTTATGATCTAGAGAAAGAAAGCCTGAAACTAGGGCAGTGTTTCTCAAAGAGGGCCATGGGCCTGTTTTGGGAAAGCCACTAGCAGGCCCATGTCACTTTGTTTACTTAAAGGGTCCATAGCCATGGAGCCTCACCCCTCCCATTGACTCCAGTTTGCCGATTCCACCCAATAGGAGCCACAGTGAGTGGTGGCCCAAGCCACGCCACTTCCCACAGCTCCCTTTGTCTGGGAAGAGTGAATCGGAGCCAATGGGAGCCACAAGTCTCCATGGCTATGTTTTTAGTAAAAAACGCCGTGCAGGCCCACTAGCAGCGTTCCCAAAGCTGGCCCATGGCCTACTTTAAGGAATCTCCCTCACATCATCAGTGGTAATGACTGATTATAAGAATTCATGAGGAGTCATGTGGCATCTTAAAGACTGACATTTATTTGGGCATAAGCTTTCATGGGCAAAGGCCCACTTTGTCAAATGCAATGCATCTTTGCCCACAAAATCTTATACCCAAATAAAACTGTCAGTCTTTAAGGTACACAGGACTCCTCGTTTTTGCAGATACAAACTAACACAGCTATCCTTCCAAAACCTGTCAAAGAATTCATGTAGTTTCTCCACAATTATCTTATCTTTTTTAATGCTCCTTTAGCATCTTGATCATCCAATAGCCCCACCGGTTGTTTAATAGGTTTCCTGCTTTTGATTTACTTAATTTTTGCTGTTACTTTGAATGTTTGTGTAGTTGTTCTTCAAATGCTTTTTTTGTCCTTCCCCATTATAATTTTACACTTCTACCTTTTAAAGATGCCTTTTCACTTCTAACTGCTTCTTATACTTGGTTTTAGCCACAGTAGCACTTTATCTTTTTACTATGTTTTTTATTTTGGGCTAAATTGAGCTTCTGTTATGGTGTCTTTAAAAAGTTTCCATACATCTTGCAGGCATTTCACTTTTGCAACCATACTTTTGAATGTGTTTCTCTAGCTTCCTAATTTTTGTATAATTCCCCTTTTTGAAATTAAATGTTACTATGTTGAGCTGCTTTGTTTTTTTCTCCACCCCCTTCTGTCCTCCATATTAAATTTTATTATGTTATGGTCACTATTACCAAGCAGTTCCACTGTATTCACCTCTTGGACAAGAGCTTGTACTCCACAAAGATCAAAATCAAGAACTGCTTCTTCTCTTATGAGTTCCAGGATTAGCTGCTCCAAAAAGCAGACATGTAAGGCATCAAAAAACATTCTCTCTGCATCCCATCCTGGGACAAGATATAGCAGTCAATATGGGGATATTTAAAATGGCTTTTGAACAGAACTGAGATTTTGAATAGCCTCTCTAATGTCCTTGAGCATGTCAAAGTCACTAACACCATCCTGGTCAGTAATATATCTCTACCACTATACTCGTATTATTCAAGCATGAAATTACTATCTATATTTTATTGTACAGTTTGGTTCATTTAAGATTTTTACTTCATTTGATGCTATGCTTTCTTTCACATACAGTGCCACTCTCCCATTAGCAATATAACTAAAAACATCAGTGTTTTCAAAAGGTTTAACTATTATATTCACTTTAGAAGGCCAAGGATTGGTCAACCTTGAAATCTGCTCTTGGCACCAATAACCTTTCCTCTTATTGAATATATTCCAATCCCTCATTTTCTTGATGAAGACACTGAGAATGGCACCCGAATTCCAACAGCATCGTAATCATCATCCTTGACCCACCACAATCAGATTACTGAAAAGTACCTCACAAATTCAACCCTTCCGGCACTGGAGGACAACCTTTCTATCCTTGGGCAGGAAACAAGTGCCAAAGGATATGTCTATACTGCAACTGAGAGCAAGCCTTCCAGCCTTATAGACTCACATTAGTGGGCCTCAGGTTAGCATGTTAAAGATAGTCATGTGACTGTTGCAGTTCTGAATCCAAAGCCTAGAGAGTCAAGTGGGTTTCACAGCCTGAATGCCAGTTTGAACCACAATATCAACACGGCAATTTCAATGCGTTGGCTCATGCCCTGTAATGCAAGTCTGTCTACCTGGATTGGGAGGCTTATTTCTAGCTGCAGTGTAGATTTACCCTAAGCTTATGGTATTGTATACATCTGTCACTTGACACCAGTGTCCATGTGGTGCTTTTAACATGCAATATCATAGAGAAGAAATTCACAAAGTACTCATTCTTTAATCATTTGATGACCACACAGATCCCAATACCAAGATGAACACCAGCTCTACCTCAAGCAGACCCATCACAACACAGCCCGTAAGAATCAAAACTCTCCCTCCCCCTCTCTTTTTCATGAGGAAACTTGGGAAAAATAGGACAGCATAGACTTTGGTGCCATCAGTATGCATGTGGCAGTTATTCTCTGTTAATGCAGCCCACCACTATATCCCAATGCATGGAACAGATCCTAAGATAGATAAAGCTAGTAAGTTACACTCAGCTTCACAAAAGAAGTGGGGGTTAGTAGGAAGGGCAGGGGTAAGTCAGAAATTGGACATTATTCTAATCTCATCAACTGAAGGAGCAAGGCCACAGATTGCCAAATTGGTACAAAGCCCTAAATTCATGCTAATCTCCACATTGCTCCCAGACACAGATTGCCACAGTGATAAGAAATCCTCATTTGGCCAAAAAACTAACCTTTCAAATGCGAAAGGAAAGAAGGGAGAAGTTTGCTTGATCTGCACTTTTATCACCTCTTGGTTAAATTACTTCAATCTACAGCACTGACTTGACTGTAATCTTACATGAAGATAGCAAACGATTCAAAATGCAGCAACCCACTTCAGATATAATGGTAGACATGAACATAGGACATTGGTGCTTCACAAGCTGCTGGCTTCACTCCTGAAATGTATAGGAAGTCAAATCCTTGGTCTTATTCAATTAGCCTTGAGGCCCAGCCCAAGCTATGCGTTACCACAGAATAATCAAACATAGCAATCATGTATGTCTCCCCATATAAACTGCTTTATAGCGAGTCATCTGCAAGTTAGACATAGATATCATCATGATAGACACTTTTTAATTAAAGTTATACTTCACACTTACTTGTAGATGACTAGCAATGAAAGTCCAATCATCTGTACCATTTTGTTCTACCAGCCTCTTTAGCTTGTCATCCTGTAAAGACATAATATCAGTTGAGAAATATAGCATTTTGATATGATCAAAAAAAGTAAAGCTAACCGAGACAAGTGTTACCTCATCACGTGTCCATTTTACTCTGTTACATATCTTCTTCAACCCTTTTTGCTGTGGTACTTCATAATCATGATCTGCATATTGAAGGTCATCATCTTCTTCCTCACTGCAGTGTACAAACAGAATAATTTAAACAAACCAGAAATACATTTTGAATTAATACTGATCATCACCATTAGTTCAAGAAACCAGAGAGGATTTTGGTTGTAAACTCTGCGTCCAATGCATCTCTGGAAGAAACCTATAATGAAGTATAAAATTTGTAGGAACATAACATCAGACGATTGCTTTATTAAATATAGTACTCGTCCTCCAGAAATGACTCACATCCTATGCCTCAAAAGTAAGTAATAAACCCCACATGGAACATAGTCAATTTTACAAAGCTTATAGATTAATATCATGTTTCAATTTTTCTAATTCACACGCACATACCATGACCAGTGTTCTTTTTAATCTGCACAGCAGCACAGCTTCATGGGTGATTAATCAGCTCCATGGGTGATTAATCAGCTCCACTCAGTTAGAGGCTCAGGGCTCTCTCTGTGCACAGAGCTCAATGACTTGGTGGGGCTGATTAATCACCTGTGAAGCTGAGCTTCCGCGCTGTTTAGAGGGTACACTGATCATGACATGTACTTTGATATACATAAGTGCAAGTCCAAGGCTAAAACACCAATTAAAGAGAATGCATTTTCAATACACTTGGGAATTAACAGAGTATCTGACAGTCACACTATCAGTTAAGGCAGGTCCCAAGTTTTGTTTAATTTAAGGATGTTAGTGGAAGAAATGTGTTCTAGATTCAATTTTTTTTAAATCCTTTTGTGCACACTAAAACCAGACCCTCAAAAATAGATTCTGCTATACAATGTCACTATCAGAACCTAGATAAAATGATTGCTACAAGTAGTGTATCAGAGCTCACAACAAGGCCTGAATCTTCTTACTGTGCGTATTAGAATGGAAGGGCTAGAGAGGAATAATTCACCATCTAAAAGCAGGAGGCAGAAAAAAAATATAATATACACCCTTATATAGGGACAAACTGAAGGAAGGGAAAATGTCAAGTAAAAGAAAAAACGATGGAATCTTGAATCTTGAGAAGTCAAATTGAGGCCCTGAGTAGGGGTTCCTTTCAAAAATAAAGGCACGAGAACTAAAGACAAATTAGGATTTCAGATGAACAGAATATAGTTGAGCAAGCAGACAGAACTGAAACTACAATGCTGAGCTCCTTACCTGATAATCAGAGGACAGGAATGGCAGAAACAGGTGCCTCCAGTATGCTCGATCTACTGGAGAAGTGGCATAATACTTCACAACCTTAACTTTGCAAACAAGCTCAGTTACACATAGGAGCACACAAAAGTGGCTGTGTCTACACTGGCGCGATCTCGCGCAAAAATGGCCACTCTTGCACAAAAACTTGCTGCCTGTCTACACTGGCCATGTGTTCTTGCTCAAGTAAACTGACACACTAATGTATAAAATCAGGGCTTCTTGCACGTGAACTCTGACGCTCCTGCTTAGGAATAAGCCCTCTTGCGCAAGAGCTCTTCCAGAAAAGGCCAGTGTAGACAGGCAACATGAATTTCTTGCACAAGAAAGCCCTATGGTTAAAATGGCCATCAGAGCTTTCTTGCGAAAGAGAGCGTCTACTCTGGCATGGATGCTCTTGCGCAAAAGTACATGCCAGTGTAGATGCTCTCTTCTGGAAGAGTTTTTGCAGAAGAACTCTTCCGCAAAAGAGTTTTTGTGTGAGAACGCGCCAGTGTAGACGTAGCCAAGTGTGTAATGGTTAAACTCATTCTTTCCCCTGCTCTTTTACGGCAGCATTATTTTCCCCTTTTAATTTGTCACTACATACCTTGATTTTTTAATTACAAATGTTCATGCTTAATGATCTACAGAAATTCCTTTCCACTACTTATGAAAGTACATTATACTCAGTACAGTCATCACTGTAAAATGATAATGACGTTCCTTATTTGTTTTTCAATTCTATTATAATAAGAAATATTCAGAATATAAAAAGATAGACACTTTTGAAAGTTTTGCATTTTAAGTCCCAAAAAAGTCAAATACACAAAAAAGTACATATATTCAAAGTCAATGGGAATTTGAAACCTAATTCACTTCGGTCATTCGGAAAGTTGTACCCGAAGTGAAGAAAAAAATGTTTGGGATACGTTCTGTTGAAAGTTGTAAGTCCCATTGACTTTCAACTTAAGCATATTCATTTGCAATGGTATTTAGGCTCCTAAGACACTTAAGTGCTTTTGAAAGCTGTACCACAAGTCTTAATTTCTCTTTTCTTCCTGCCCACATCACAACCCCTACATATACTCCACCTCTTCACACACAGGCTGAGCAATCACATGTTGATATTATACTTCCCTTTTTCACCTCAAGCAAGCCACAAAATACACTTAAATTTACAACTCAGTTGTCTCGATGTGGTTATACTACATCAACTTGAGCTCTGGGATTTAAGCACTGTATAGTGGACCAAAATTAAGTTAACAACTGGAAAAAGGACTCTGAAGCTATTACAAAGAGCAGACTATCAAAAAGGGCCAATTCATTACCTGATTCAGATGTAACAGACAATAATAAAACAGTATGTATTTCTCCCAATTATGTTACAGTACAGTGAATCTAACTTTCTCTCATTTTCAACATAAAAAATGCATCCTTTAAATGCCTTACACATTTGAATGATTATTTTACGAACATTAATTTTTAAAATATTGATAAGTTATCAAACATCTCACTAGTGAAATGGTTTACAATGAACAGGACATATTAGCCTTTAATATTAACCCCTTAAAGTATTATTCTGACTTGAAAGAACAGAAAGCTTTGTGCTAAGACCACCTGCAGATTGGATCAGTACATTGTGGAAAGCCTGACAAAAACTATACAACACCATAGTTTCTGGTTGCTGTGGCAATCTAGTCTAGTGATTTTGACATCTACACCAGTGTTTCTCAACCTTTTTTTATAAAGTACCCCTTTTAAAAAAAATTATAAGTACCCCCAGTACCTACAGTTTTCAGACACACAATTTTTTTCCCCTACCACTGCAACACATTTGTTTAAACAACTTAATCATAGCCAGGCGGGTGATGAAATTTTGGGGTGTAAAAAGTACAAAACTAATAATGCACTGTAAAACTTAAAACAAAAATTCAGTTTTCTCCAAATTTCAGTTGTGTTGACATACCCCCAGATTTAGTATAGTATACACCAGTGTTTCTCAACTGGTTGAGAAACATTGATGTATACTATTACAAAAGGAGGGACGTCCATCACACTGTCTGTCACAGAGAACATTTGAGAAGTTTCTAGGGAAAGGCAGGCCCCCAGCTCCACCTATAGCCCTGCCCCCACCACGGGGAGGGGAGGAGGAGGAGCTGTACACCGCCCACCACGGGGAGGGGGAGAGCACGCACCCCAGAATCCCCAGATCAGTGGGGAGGGAAGAGGATGCACGGCCTCAACCCCTCCCCACCAGGAGCAGCGGGGAGGGAAGAGGACACGTGGCTCAATCCTCCGTGGCCCCGGAGCAGTGGGTAAGGAAGTGACCACGCGGCCCAAGCCTCCCTGCCTCCAGGAACAGCGGGGAGGGAGGAGGCCACATGTACATCTACTGTCACAATGGGATGGGAAATGCTAGTATTTTTTAAAATATGTTTTCCTAAATGAAATATGAAAATGAATATAATCAGTTGTTATCTGAAAAACGTGGTATATTTTACATTCTTAACAGACCTCAAAAGGCAGATGTCTTTTTGTTTTTAAGAAACACAAAAGTCACATGAGAGAGAAGTTTCTAAGAGTATAAGCTGGATGTTTTGGCAAGTGGTTAGGGCACAGCTGGCACCAGATGTGATGGAGAGTGGAATTATACAACTACATTAGTTGGGTGTTTCTATTAAAACAGCTAGCACTGAAATAATACACAATGCTTACATCTGAACTGTCATAATTGAAATTCAGAATTAACATCACTGAGATGAATAGGGTAGTTCCCATGTGCTAAGAGGATCTTTTTTCAATTAATATCGAGATTGTGGAAATGGAGCACAATATCATAGCCAGCAGTGGATTTCACAGAAGTGCATAAAACACACAGCCCTACCTACAGTGACAGTTAAGAACTCTTCACTTGAAAGTTCTACAGAAAGATAAATGCATTCTACAAAGCCCAAAACCCCTTAAGATCCAGTGTTTACATTTCAGAGACAGAAGAGAGTACAGGCAGTCCCCGAGTTACGCGGATACGTCGGATCCGCAGTTACGAACGGGGCCCTCTCCCTGGTCTCCAGCAGACCAGGGAGAGGAAGCAAAGCGGCGGAGCACGTGGGCAGCGGACAGCCCAGTTGCGTCTGGGCTGTCCGCGTGTCCCGCCGCTTTGCTCTATTTTGCTCCCCGTCCCCCTGGTCTGCACAGCCCAGACGCATCCCCAGCTCCACCTATAGCCCTGGTCAGTTTCAGCAGCCGCTGGACCCCCCCAGCAGACCAGGGGGACAGGAGCAAAGCCGGGCAGGTGGCGGGGGTCCCGCTGCGTGGGCGGCTTTGCTCCAGGGCAAACGAGCAAAGCCGCCCAGGCGGCAGCTTTGCTTGGGTGTCTCTGGTCTGCTGGGGGGGGGGGGGTCCAGCGGCTTTGCTGGACCCCCCCAAGCAGACCAGGGAGATAGGAGCAAAGCCGCACGGGCAGCGGGGTCCCTCCGCCTGTGCGGCTTTGCTCGGGTCTCCCTGGTCTGCTGGGGGGGGAGGGGGCACAGCTAGTGCGCCGCCCCCTCCCCCCCCAGCAGACCAGGCTTTTGTTGCAGGACGCCTCAGGTAGAGCAGCTGGGGTGCTGCCGGATTGGTCCTGTGGGAACCTACCGGGCAGCGCCCCAGCTGTTCTGTCCCAGGCTCCAGATTCAGCAGCTGTTGAAACTGATCAGGCTGATTCCAGGAAGCTGGGGGCAGAGCAACTCTGCCTCCTGCTTCCTGTAGTCAGCCCCTGGTCAGTTTTAGTGACAGCAGCTGAATCTGGAGCCAGTTCCTACTTACATACAAATTCAACTTAAGAACAAACCTATAGTCCCTATCTTGTACGTAACCCAGGGACTGCCTGTATATACCAACACTTTCTTTTTGTTCTGCTGTAACCAGAATGTACCAAATGAGCTCATCGTCTATGCACACCTATTTTAATAATCTAGCAAGAAATGTGAATTCTTCACAGCTCAATATTCATTGACAGCAATATTGGCACTTCCAGAAAGACTAGTAAGTCTTCCTTAGCTCCTGACTCCAGAAAGACAAGGTAATATGAGGTCATAACTTTTAATGGACCAACTTGTATTGGTTAAAGAGAGATGCTCCAGATGGCATTCTGGGTGCAATATGTAGCTGGAATGTCTCATGTTACCTACATTAAGGTAGTTGATCCTCTCTAGTTTCCAAACAACGAGTAGTCACTAAGGTGCCACAGGCCTAACAAACATATACAATACATAAATAAAATAAATACACACACACACACACACACATTATACACACACATATTTGTTAACTTTTGTTACACACTAGAAATGTTAAATTTAGATTAATTGGCCCAGGGCTACACTTCAAAGGCGAAAGAGCTGCAAGGAGCACAGGGGACTAAAGCAGTCCCCTGCTGGCCTCAGGCCACCTGCAGCATTTCAAAGTGGCAGCATCACATGGAGGCCGGGGTCAGCTGGGGACTCAGAGTGTCCAGCTGTCACCAGGGTCCATGCAGCACTGCTGCTCTTAAACGCTGTATGCAGAGCAGGACCAGGTGGGAACTCAAGCTGTACATGGTATTTCAAAGCGGCAGACCCCAGGCTCCATGCAGTGCTGCTACCTTGAAACACTGTATGCAGCCGGGCCAGCAGGGGACTCCCCAGCAGCATGCGGCGTTTTAACGGCACTGCCACTTCGAAGTACTCCTCCCCCACACTGCCTCTTTCTGAGAGGCAGCAAGGGAGGGGAAGTGACCAGTCAACTAGTCCAGTGTTTCTCAACCTTTTTTTTTTTAAAGTATCTTTAAAAAAAATAATTATAAGTATCCCCAATACCTATAGTTTTCAGACTTACACATTTTTTTCCCCATTGCGACACATTTGTTTAAACAGCTTAGTTGTAGCCGGGCAGGCGATGAAATTTTTGGCTGTAAAAAGCACAAAAATAATAAAGTGCTGTAAAACTTAAAACAAAAATTCAGTTTTCTCCAAATTTCAGTTGTGTTGACATACTCCCCAAACTTGTCTCAAGTACCCCTAAGGGTACTCATACCTCTAGTTGAGAAACACTGGACTAGTGTATCAACTATCCAATAAGCTTTTGCTTATCGGATAATAGACTAGTCATTCACATCCCTATTTACATACATATATAATTGTGAGCTTTCTTGGGCAAAACCCAGTTCTCCAAATGAGATTTTCTTGTTCCCCTTGAAACAACTGAACAATTACAAGGAAAACATATTACTTTCCTTCCTGTGGTTTTCCCACAAGAACTATGAATTTATAGTATATTTGTAATAAACCTGATCTCCTCTGGAAGAAAAATACAGAAGAAATTCTGATGTACCAACCACAAAACTACAATTTCTTCACTCCCATGAACAATATGCATACACAGCAGTCTCCAAATAATAGAGATGGTCAAAACCTAATAGCTTTCATAACTAATATTGACCATTTACCCTGCTCTTCCTTTATCAATCTCATAAACCCCTTTCTACAAAAATCCACAACTAGAAAGACAGAAGACAGTAGTAACTAAATTACTAAGTGTAGTTTCCTAAAAATCCAGATTTTTAGTATAAATGAGACACACAAGCTCCTGCAAAATAGAAGATAAATCTGCAACAGCTCAATGTTTGCAGCTGAATAAGCACTTTCACTCACAGATTTCCCAGCTACAGGAAAGAATCACATATACCTCCCCCCCCCCCCCAATCAATGGATGTACCAGGACTAAAAACACAGTCTTTAAAAAAATAAGAATTAGTGAAGTCAAAGTATTAAAACCACGTGGTTGGTCAGAGAGGTAAAGGACCAGAAAGTTAGAAGAAAGGGAAAACTGGCAAGAACTACTGTGTAGGAAGAAACTAGTAGCCCAGGGGAAAGAGAAGACGAGGTTACTCTTATGTCTGTAGTACGGAGCGACATGGAAAAGACATGGGTGCAGCAACTCCGGTGAGATGCAACACACAGGGAAGATGGAGAAGTCGGGGAACACCGGTGTTGCGACAGGTGGGTGACAGGACTTAGGGGGGATGATGGGGCCGGGATCTAGCTCTGCGCATGCAGCGTTGGGGAGGGACTGGACAATGACAGTGGAGCACGAGGAAGGGCGGCCGGACAGGAGGAGAGCCTGAGCCTCTGGCGTGGAGAGAAAGACGAAGCGGGATGTGGGGGTGTAGCACAGCTGAGAGCGAAGCCGGGGGAGGGTCCCAAAGAGGGAAAGGGGACAGAGACCCTGCAGGCGAAGGGAACAGCGCTGCGATCGGAGCAGGGATCCGGGACGAAGGCGCGGAGATACCCGAGCCAGGACAGGCGGGCCGGCCGGCCGGGGGCGTTACTCACCTGCGCGGTCTCTTCGCCATCCTCGAGGCGCAGCATAGAAGGAGGCGGAGACGGACTGGGGACGGCGCTGCGCGGCTCCCTGCCCGGGCTCCTCACACTGCCCCGGGGAGTCTGTGGCGGCCGTGGGGCCCGCCCCGTCACACAGCAGAAAAGGGGGCGGCTGCCTCTACCGCTCCCGGAGACTCCAGCGCGTCCACCTCACTTAGCCCCGGCCTGGCCCGGCGCCCCGCACACAGATCATGGCCCGGCCCGGCTGCGGAGACAGGATCGGGGGCTGCGGACGCTTCTTGCCCAGCTCCGAGGCCCCTGTTCCCAGCTGCGTCCCCCGTTGGCCCGGCCTCCTCTGCCGCTGCGCTGCCGTCACAGGTTTTGTCCGTGCCGCCGAATCTCGCGCCCAGCCTCCTTCCAGAGCCACCGTTTGAATCTGCGCACGCGGACTGCAACCCCATTGGCTGAGGCAGCCGCACGCGATCGAGGCGGGGCACCGCGCCAGAGGGAGAAAGGGTGCGACCAGTAGGGATGAAGGGGGCGGGGCATAGAGCCAGACGGGGGCGGACCCGGAGCAGTAGGGATGAAGGGGGCAGGACATAGCGCGCTGCATCCTGGGAGAGCGAGTTTTTCTTCCCGCCAAGCCTGACGGTGTTCAACAGTGGCAGCTTGTAAGAAGCCCCACGGGCTCTGCTACGTGCTGCTGCCGCTCTTGCTTCCCAGCCCAAGGCCTTATTCTCCGCCTTCATTGTGCCTGTGCGAGGCGTCCTGAGTGAGCAGATCACTTGGAATCCGGACTCACCTATTACTGACTAAGGACAAAATGCAGGCGAACAGCCCACAGGGGGAGGGAAACACATCTCGCCTAGTGCAAATGTTACCGATACAGAGATTTCTCACATTCGGCATAGAGTATAATTACAAAATCATGTCTCCTTCGAGCCGGAATCGAACCAGCGACCTAAGGATTCCCGCAGCTCCTCTACAGTCCTCCGCTCTACCAGCTGAGCTATCGAAGGGACTTCCTGAATGTTCTTGTTTCCTTTCTACATAGTCTCCTTTTCATGAGTCATCCAATGTACTTTGACTTAATTTGTAATTAAAGAGCTGTCAGTATGGAATAGCAAAAAATATAGTGAGAGCAGCTTTTGTACCAAAACAAATGGAGAGAGAAATGGAGCTTTGGAGAGGCCAAATGTTCACTATTAATGCAATACAGTCCTAGGCAGACTTAAAAAAAAAAATTTCTATAAAAACAAGTATTTGCCTTCCTCCCATGTATCTCTCTATAAAAAAGATTTTCCTGAGGGATGACAGAGTCATGTCATCATGTCACTCTGCATCCTGCAGCCCGTCCCTTCCTCTTCCCCTTTATCTCCCCAGTGTTCTGTGGCCAGGGGGAAGAGCCCTGGGCACATGTGGCCTTTCCCCCTCACACAGGGGACTGGAGCCAGAGCCACACAGCCTTCCCCCCTCGTGGGGGGAAAGCGAAGCAGCCTTCCCCCTTGTAGCAGGAGGGGGCCAGAGCCACGTGGACTTCCCCGTCACCGTGGAGACCCAGAGCTGCCACCTGTGTATCTTTCCCCCCTGGTGGGATGGGACTGGGAGCCACATGCCCTCTCCCCTCACGGGAGGATGCCAGTTAGCCAGCTATGGCCTCAACCTAGCCCAGTCCCTCAGCAACTGGAGGGAGAAAGCCACGCCAGCCACTGCCAGTGGCAGCCAGAGGGAGAGAGCCAGGCCAGCCTTGGCCCGGCCTAACCCTCGGGCGGCTGGAGTCAGAGAACTGGGCCAGCCTCAGCCCAGCCCCCCGACAGCCAGAGGAAGAGAGTCAGACCAGTTGCAGCCTCAGCCTGGTCCGGGCTCCCTGTGGCCGAAGGGAGAAAGCCAGGCTAGGTGCAGCTTAGGCCTGGCCCAGCCCCATGGCAGCCAGGGGTGGGGGAGAGCTAGAGCTGCCAACCCTCAGAGAGGGGAGTTGGCAAGCATAGCAAGCAGGGGGCACTGCCCCTTAGTAATTGCCTAACATTACAATACAGTCTGATATAATGTATAATCTGAGACTTGGTCTACATCACAAATGTATATTGGTATAACTATGCCCACCTAGATGAGTGACACATTAGTACTAACTTGGCCCCTGCTATAGGCAAAAATACTTTATGGGAGGGCTTCTCCCATTAACATGGCTCTTTGGGAATTAGAGTACCTACAACAAGGGGCAATGCTCTGTTATCAGTGTAGATAGCTTCACTAACCACTACAGCAGCACAGATGCAATTGCAGCACAGTGAGTATAGACAAGCCTAAGGAATAACTTTCTCCCTTACTCCCCAGAAAAATGATTAGGAGTAAGGAAAAGAGGAAGATAAGCTTCCTCAATTATAAGGTTTTTTGTTTTGGGGAAGGGAGGTTAATTATGAAAGTCAAACTGATATTATCTTTTGCCTTTTATTCAAATCAAACACCAATAATAGGTGTTCAACCTAGTCTAAAAATAAGCAACTTTTCTACCACATTTCCTCCCCCCTTACAACCTAAGCAAAATCTACTATATATTTAAGAGAACTTGTGTGGGAGTGCCTGTCCATGCGTTCATGTTTGTTCAAGAACTCCTCCTGAACGGTAAAAGCTAGGACTACCAAATTTGATATGCAACCTTGGTTATGCTAGGAATAATGGGAAGTGCCTGGAATCCGATTGTTTCTCATCAAATGGAAAGAGAGGGCTCTGATAACAGGGTCAGTTATACGTCACAATGACCACAGGGAGCAAAAAGTGCCCCAGTCCTGGGGAGCAGATGCCAGCAGAGCAGCACAGCAGCCTTGGGCTGGCCCCAGGGAGCAGCCATCAGCCAGCCAGTGCAGCTCCCACCACTACAGGCCAGTGCCAGCATGGTCTTTGCCACTCCAGACCAGCCTCAGGGAGCAGCCACTGACTGCCAGTATCCACTACCCTGAGTCACCCACTCCCTGCCCTGACTCCTGCACCCTCCACCCTTAGCTTTCAACCCCCATACCTTCCAATCCCCTGCCCTGACTCCTACATCCCCACACCATGGCCTGCGCCCCCAATACCTCCTAAAACCCCTGCCTTGACTCCTGTATCTGCCACTTTTCTGTCCTGACCCCATCACTCCTTGCCCTGAACCTCCCCCCCACACACACACACCTCCCAATCCCTTGTCCTGACTCCTGCACTCCCCATTCCCTGCCCTGAGCCACTCCTCACCCCCAGTCCTGACTCCTACACCACCCACACACCTCCAGCACCCTGCCCTGAAGTACCTGAACAATGCCAGGTAAAAACCTAGTAGTCTATAAAAACCTGAAGAGGAAATGACTAGACATTAAAAACAAAACAGAGGGTACGTCTAGACTACAGGGTTTTGTCGACAGAAGTTTTGTCGACAGTATCTGTCGACAAAACTTCTGTCGACAAAGAGCGTCTAGACACATTCAGTTCTGTCGACAAAGCAAGCTGCTTTGTCGACAAAACCCTGTAGTCTAGACACAACCCTACATGCAATAACACCTTCTGTCTACAGAACTCTGTCGACAGAAGGCGTTATGCCTCGTAAAATGAGGTTTACCAGCGTCGACAAAACTGCTGAGTTCTGTCGACGTTATGTCGACAGAACTCAGCGGTAGTGTAGACGCAGGTATAGTTTTGTCGACAAAAGTCCACTTTTGTCGACAAAACTCTGTAGTCTAGAGACACCCTAATACCGCGTTTTGTCGACGGAAGTTTTGTCGACAGATACTGTCGACAAAACTTCCGTCGACAAAGAGCGTCCAGACACATTGAGTTCTGTCGACAAAGCAAGCTCCTTTGTCGACAGAACTCCGTAGTCTGGACGCAACGTTACAGGCAATAACACCTTCTGTCGACAGAGTTCTGTCGACAGAAGGTGTTATGCCTCGTAAAATGAGGTATACCAGCGTCGACAAAACTGTTGAGTTCTGTCGACGTTATGTCGACAGAACTCAGCGGTAGTGTAGACGCTGGTATAGTTTTGTCGACAAAAGTCCACTTTTGTCGACAAAACTAGGTAGTCTAGGCACACCCTAATTTATCATTATTGTCTACACTGAGAAAAGTGAAAGTACAGTAAAATCTCAGAGTTACGAACAATCTCCATTCGTGAGGTGTTAGTAACTCTGAAATATTTAAAAGCTTCAGAGAGGTAGCCAAGTTAGTCTGTACAGGATAAACTTAAAAAACAACAAATAGTTTTTTTTAGCACTTTATAGACTAACAAAACATGTAGATGGTATCATGAGTTTTCGTGAGCACAGCCCACTTCTTCAGATGACCAGAGTGGTTTAGTGTACTATATTTGCTTTGTTTATTTTTTGTCCATGCTGCTGCCTGATTGTTTACTTTCAGTTCTAAATTAGGTGTGTGTTGGCTGGTCAGTTTGTAACTCTGGTGTTCATAACTATGAGGTTCTACTGTAGTAGAAAGTATATAAAGGATCAAATTCTAAAGATTGTTTCACTTAATAAACAGATTCACTTCTATCACATAGATAAGGATTTTACAAATATTTTAGATGATGATGTCTCTAAACACTTTATCCTGTAGAACCGTGGTTCTAACTGCGGCCCACTGACCATCTGCATCTCAAGCTCAGCCCCTCCTTCCTCCGTCCCTCTCTTTCCCCACAGCAGGGAGCCCGCGCTGGCTTCCTGCTAGAGAGGGGGGAAGAAAGCCCCAAACCACTCAGAAGGAAGGGTCCACCTCACAGGGAAGAAGCGGTGCCAGAAGCAGCTCTGTGTGCTGCTGCTCCCCCTCCCCCACCTGAGAACAGCAACTCACAGACACGCTGCCTTGATGCTTTCCCCACTACTCCCATTGTCCGGAATCCAGCCAGTGGGAGCAGCGAAAGGCCATGCCTGAGACACTGTGCCTGGGACAGATATGGGACATGAAAGCAAGTAAGTGCCTCCGCTTTTCCCTCATGGCCAGACCCTGCACTCCCACCCCCTCTCACACACCTCCACCAAGATGTCACATCCCCAGCCCACTCCTGCATCCTCCCTTTTTAGCCAGACACCCTCTGCTCTTGCACTTTCCCCCTTGGCTGGACACCCTACACCCAGCCCTTCACTTTTTGTTACAGTGGAAACAGCAGTAAGCATGCTACACACTCCCCTGACTCCACCAGCTAGCTGGCTGGCAAAAATGTGCAGGAAAAAATAGACTAGGAATGACATGTTCAAGGAGGAAATGTAATCTGCCAATGTGGACAGGGAGCACTTAATTGAGTGGAGGAATATGCTGCTGCTGGAGATGAAAGCGGAGAAGGGTGACAGGAGAGCATACAGGGAGCTAGAAGTGAAAAACTAGGACAGAGTCTTGAAGACCATGACAGATGTGATGAACCACATGGCAACTTTCCAGGACAGCTGCATGCATGGGCACCCCTCCAGCCCTTGTTAAACCACATTCCCTCCTCACTGAGTTCCATAGCATCCTCTCTGAGGGGCTCTACAACGTGGGAGGGTAGGGAAGTGAAGGGCAGCTTCATATTCAACCCTCAGGAATACATCCCAAAACAAAACCTGTCCTTCTCACAATTGTGATCACACACACACACACACACACACACACACACACACACAAACACACCGGTCCTGCCATAAACTCCTTTTCTGTCCCTTCTGTGTTCCCTAAATAAAAATGCATGAGTTCTGAACAACAGTCTCTTTATTGCTTGTGCTGAAGGGGGCGTAGTTTACAGGCAAGCACACTTAATGCAGGAGAACGTTGTTAAGAGCAACATACATGACTCTCAAAACTGTATTTCAAAGCCTCTCTGATTTGCAGTGCCCCTTGCTATGCTCTCTGTATTGCCCTGGTGTCTGCCTGCTCATAATCACTGTGCCTCAATCCCCCACCCTGCCATATAACATTCCCCCTTACTCTCACAGATATTATAGAGCACACAGAAGACTGCCACAACAATGGGAATGTTGTGTTCACTGAGGTCTAACCTAGTCAATACACTGTGGAACCTTCCCTTTAAACACCCAAAAGCACATCCTACCACAATCCTGCACTTGCTCAGACTGTAGCTGAACTGCTCCTTACTGTGGTCCAGATGGCCCATATATGGTTTCATGAGCCACGGGCACAAGGGATAGGCTGGGTCACCAAGGATCACTATTGGCATTTCAACACTTCCAATGGTAATTTTTTTGTATGGAAAGAAAATTTCAAGCTTGCAGCTTTCTGAAGAGACTGGAGTTCCCAAGATGTATGTGTAATGCACCTTTCTTGACCATCCCACGTTGATGTCGGTGAAACAACCCTTGTGATCCACTAGCACCTGCAGCACTACTGAGAAGTACTCCTTGCAGTTTATATCGTCTTTGGCAATGTGGTCAGGTGCGAAGATAGGAATGTGCATTCCGTCTATTGCCCCACCGCAATTAGGGAACCGCAGTGTGGCAAAGCCCTCCACTGTGTCCACTCTGTTTCCTTATTAGGATCACAATAGCCGCCACTATGAATTTCCACACTCCAAATTGATTCCCAACTAACCAATAGCTATCAAGCACTGCAAGCTTCCACAGGGCAATTACCACTCACTTCTCCTCTCTTGGAGTGGGTCTCATTCTGGTATTCTTGCACTTCAAGGGCGGGGGGAGCAATTTGCCAACTTGCATGAAAGTCGATTTATGCATGCAAAAGTTTTGTAGCTACTGCTGATCTTCCCATAGCTGCATCACTGCATGGTCTAACCAATCTGTGCTTGTCTTATGGTACCAGAACAAGCATTACACTGTGTCCAGAGGATTGAATCCTGGTGGCATTTGCCAGTTGCTCACCTCAAGTGTTTTGCAAGAGTATGTTCATAGGCTCCCAGGGTTCTTCCTCTTTCCAAAAGGCCCTGGATACAATCTGGATATACTCCAGCATAAAGCTCACTATGGTTAATATGACTGCCATAATGCTTTCCTGCTCAGTGGGATCTGTGATGGGTTCCCCAATAGGGGTCACCAACTGAAATTAATAGGTAGCAGGTTTAAAACAAACAAAAGGAAGTTTTTCTTCACTCAGTGCAAAGTCAACCTATGGAACTCCTTGCCAGAGGATATTGTGAAGACTAGGACTTTAACAGAGTTCAAAAAAGAACTAGATAGATTCATGGCGGTTACATCCATAATGGCTATTGGCAGGGCTCAACAAACCGTGGCAAGATCTACTCGCCAGCCCCGCACCACGCCTGCGCCAGACCGGAACTGTGCATGCGTGCAGCACTGGTGAATGGGACGAATGGAGCAACTGGCTGAAATCTACTCGTCACGGGAAAGTAGAAACAGCGATTTGTCAAGCCCCGGCTATTGGCCAGGATGGGTAGGAATGGTGTCCCTAGCCTCTATTTGTCTGGAAATGGATGTCAGGAGAGGGATTACGAGATGATTACCTGTTGTGTTCACTCCCTCTAGGGCATCTGGTATTGGCCACTGTCAGCAGGCAGGGCACTAGGCTAGATGGATCTTTGGTCTGACCCCGTATGGCAGTTCTTATGTTCCATTCTTACCCTGCTATGGCTCTATGCAGATAACCAGGGAAAAGGGCATGAAAAGACTGTTTACTGTTGCTTTCAATCAGGGAGTGGGGAAGGGAGGAGGCAAGTGCATGATGGGGCGCTGACAACATGTACCGAGCACCACCCACTGCACAGTCTTGGTCCCAGCTTACACTGGAAGCATAACCCAGAATGCAAAGGTGCATAGGAACTGTGAGATAGCTACCCACAGTGCATCGATTTCAAAGTCGACAGTAGCCACACTATTGGGGACATGTTCATTCTAACTACATTAAATTCTTGCACACCGCAAAGATATGCACCTTCGACTTTACAAAATCTGGTGCTAAAAAATTGACCTTAATAAATTTGACCTTATCTCTTGGTGTATACAAGGCCTAGGACATTAAAAGTTTAGTTGGTGTGGAGTTGGTAGGCTCCCTACCCAGCTCCGTGCAGCTCCCAGGAAGTTGCTAGAAAGTCCCTCCAGCTCCTAAGCATAGAGCTGGCCATAGGGACTCTGCATGCTGTCCCTACCCTGAGTGTTGACACTGCAGCTTCCATGGGATGGGAATTGTGACCAATGAGAGCTGTGGGAGTAATATGTGAAGACAGGGGACAGCTCCCAGAGCCACCCTGCCACTCCTCAGCCTAGGAGATAGAGGGACATTCCAGCCATTTCCCAGAAGCTCCATCCAGAGCTACTTCCCGAAGCTCCTCCTTGCCCTAGATTGGAATCCCTCTCACACTCTGCACTCCTCAGTCCCAGCCTGGAGCCACCTCCCACACTCTGAACCCCTCATTTCTGGACCCACCCCAGAGTCCACATCCTAAATCAGAGCCCATACCCCTCCCATACCTCAACCCTTTTCCTCAGCCTGGAGCCCGTTCCCACACTCTGAGCCCCTTGGCCACACCCCTTGCTCCTTCCACTTCCAGGCATGTTTCTGACTCACTCAGCCTCTGCCCCCGGTAACTGAGCCTGTGTAGGCAGGGGAAGGGATGAGATCACCTATTTTTCCCACTGGCTGCACTGTTCTGGATTGGCATGAGAGCCCAGTCAGTGGTGGAGCAGCTGCTGCCTCTGAGAAAGAGCCTTCCCATGGGAGGTGGCAGCAGTGGGAGGACAGAGCCCATCTCCTTACCTGGCAGGCCAGACTAGAGAGGCACTTATACCTGCATACTTTCCCCCTCCCCCCATGCATCACACCAACTTCTGCCAACAGAAACTGGATTTGGGGTGTCCAGTTAGTATTTCTGATTGGACACTGTCAGGTGCCATTTTTAACCTGACTTTCTGGTCGAAAATCAGAGACCTGGAGACCCTAGGACTGGGGCCTTTGATTTCTTTGTGATCAATAAAATGCTTTATTTCTGCTATTTAAGGGTTGAACAACCCATTTATTTAGCTCCTATACTTCATAATCTGTGACACCACATATTGTTAACATTTTGAAGAGAGACATTATTATGAGATGTATCTATATAGTAATTAGGTAAGTTATGTGTATACATAATTTATAACTGTCTAATCTAATACCATGGTGCTTTACAATACAATACAGATAAAGATGGATTGTTAGCTCTATTGGACAGGGAATTTAACGGCAAACATTTCTTCCAAGCAAAGTGCCTCATACTGTGCCTAGTCCTATTGGCAGTACATCACCGGAACTACTCTGTGCAGCAGGCACCCTGAATCAGAGCCTACTCCTATCAATGGCAAAATACACATAAATTTAAGGTATAAAAGATCAGATCCCAGTCATAGCAATATGCATTTGGAGGGCTGGGCTGGGCTGAACAGAAATAAGACACCCAAGTCCCACAAGGCACAAAGGATAAGGAAGAGGACGGTATCAATGTATGCTTGTGAAAATAATGCATGTCTCTCAATCTGGACAAAAAGTGACCCTGGCAGTGTAGGTCAGCACAGCTGATCCAACAGCTAAAATCCAATTGGCCGCATTAGGCTGGGGCTGGGCTGAGTGAGAGGGCAATGGGAATAAGGTAGGCTCCCTGCCCATCTCTGCCTGGCTCCTGGGAAGAAGTAGAGCATCCAGCTCTTAGGCAAAGGGCTAACCAAGGGTGCACCATGTCCTACCCCCACCTGCAAGTGCCACCCTAAGAGCTGACTCTACCCTCCCATTGGCCAGGGATCTACAGGAATCTTGGATAGGGAAGTAAAGGATTAGTTAACTATCTGATAAGCAAATGCTTATCGATAGGATAGTCGACTGGTCGCTTTCCCCTTTCACCCTTTGCTGCCTGTATCAGTTAAAGGTGGCAAGGAAGGGGGAACTTAAAAGCAGCAGCACTGCACAGAGCCCAGGGCCAGCTGGAGAGTCCCCAGCTGACCCCGGGCTCCGGGCTCCGTGCACGCTGCTGCTTTGAAATGCTGGGTGGAGCCCAGGATCAGCTGGGGAGCTGGGGACTCCCCAGCTGATCCTGGCTTCTGTGCAGCATTTCAAAGCAGCTTGGAGCCCGGGATCAGCTTGGGATTCCCCAGATGACCACGGACTCAGCACCGCACTGCCGTTTTTAAATGCTGGATAGACCCCAGGCTCCGTGTAGCGTGCCAGCTTTGAAATGTACAAGAGTCCCCAGCAAGGGCTCTTGTGCATTTCAAAGCAGAAGCACCTGCATGGAGCCCGGAGTCAGTGAGACTTTCCCCTGGCCCTGGGCTCCACACTGAGTTCCAACTTTGAAATGCACATGAGCCCCCTGAAAGGCAGAACGTGGAAGTGCTTATCAGCTAGTTGAGTAGTTGATGGAAATTCCATCAACTACTGGACTAGTACATTAATCACTAGTTAACATCCTTAATCTGGGACGCTGCAGCCTCACCCAGCTTCCTGCATTTCTGGGAAATACCAGGGAAGGATTGGTATGGTTGCTATTTAAGTGGCTGCTTGATGTCAGTGCCTCCCAAGAGCCCCCAGGAACCACACCAGTCAGAGCTGCCTGGAGCCTGCACCTCAAACTCCATCCCACATCCAAATTCCCTCCCAGAGCCCAAACCCCACATTCCAATGCTCTGCCTGAGCCCTGACCCCCCCCCCCCCCCATACTTCTTTAGCCCCATCCTAAAGCCCCTTCCCTTACCCCAAATCCCTCATCCCAAGCCCCGCTCCAGAGCCTGCCTTCCTCCCCCCCCCCAGCGGGAGCCCTCCCCCTCCTCCTATTCTTCTTTGGCCCCCAACCCTGTGCCCAGTCCAGAGCCTCCTCCGACATCTAGAACCCCTCATTAATGGCTCCACCCTAGCGCCCACAAGCCTAGGCCCCTCCCAAGCCCCAACCACCCACGAAATCTCATCACCTAATAAACCATCTTGTTAGTGTAAAGTGCTACATAGTCCTGTTTTTTGTTTCAGCTACACTAGACTAACACGGCTACATTTCTATCAGTATTGTGCCAAAAGAAATGGGATATCTTAGCTTGCAATGCCCTCTACAGTTTCAAATAAGAATCTAAATTCTCAGCAGCTGTGCTGAAAGTCCATTGGTAAAGCTGTGGTGGAGCAGTAAAGCTGAAATTGTTCTGTTGTTGTTGTTTTGTGGGTTTTTTTTCACAGAAAAAGACACCCTCTTATGAGTCTAGAGAGGAGAAAGTGCGCTCTCTCCTTGACAGCATCATTCCCTAAGCCATTCTCACTAGAACCAGAAATAGGCCCACAGGATCAGCAACAACCCCCAGGGGGAACACAACAAACCCCCATCTCCACCCAGAAAAATCCTGTGTTGGACAAGGCAGTGGCACCAGTCCCACACTAGCAGCCAATGACTTTGAAGTAGGGCTGTCAAAGCAATTAAAAATTAATTATTATTAATCCTGTGATTAATCATGCTGTTAAGCTATAACAGAATAGCATTTATTTAAATATTTTGAGTGCTTTCTACTTTTTCAAATATTTTTATCTCCACAGAATATGAAGTATTCAAGAAGTTCTGTGTCACCTTAAAGACTAACAGATTTATTTGGGCATAAGCTTTCGTGGGCAAAGACTCACTTCATCAGATGCTTTATATCTGGGGAAGAATCTAACAAAGTGGGTCTTTGCACAAAAATCTGTTAGTCTTTACATTGCTACCAGACTCCTTGTTTTTAATAATTGTACTGTAACACGCAAAGGAAATAGTATTTTTCAGTTCCCTCATTACAAGTACTGTAGTATAATCTCTCTATCATAAAAGTTGAATTTACAAATGTAGAATTATGTCAAAAAATTAACAGCATTCAAAAAGAAAACAATGTAAAACTTTAGAGCCCACAAATCCACTCAGTCCTACCTCCTGTCTAATCCAACAAACAAGTTTGTTTACATTTGCAGGAAATAATACTGGCTGCTTCTTGTTTACAATGTCACCTGAAAGTGAAAACAAGTGTCTGCATAGCATTGTTATAGCCAGCATCTCAGAATATTTGTGCCAGATACGCTAAACATTCCCTTCACATTTCAACCACCATACCAGAGGATATGCATCCAAGCTGCTAACTGGTTCTGCACAATAACAATCCAAAGGAGTGCAGATCAACGTATGTTAATTTTCATCATCTGAGTCAGATGCTATCAGCAGAAGTTTGATTTTCTTTTTTGGTGGTTCAGATTCTGTAGTTTCTGCATCAAAGTGTTGCTCTTTTAAAACTTCTGAAAGCATGCTCCACACTTTTCCCCTCAGATTCTGAAAGGCACTTCAGACTCTTAAACCTTGGGTCAAGGGCTATAGCTATCTTTAGAAATCTCACATTGCTACCTTCTTTGTGTTTTGTCAAATCTGCAGTGAAAGTGTTCTTAAAAAGCTGGGTCATCATCGGAGACTGCTCTAACAAGAAATATATGACAGAATTCAGGTAAAACACAGAGCAAGAGACATACAATTAATTCTCCCCCAAATAATTGAGTCACAAATTTAATTAACATGTTATTATTTAAATGAGCATCATCAGCTTGGAAGTATGTCCTCTGGGATGGTGGCTAAAGCACAAAGGGCATATGAGCAGGTAAATAGCTTGCAATGCCTGCTATAAAAATGCCATGGAATACCTATTCTCACTTTCAAGTGATATTGCAAACAAGAGGCGGGCAGCATTATAACCTGCAAATGTAAACAAACTTGTTTCTCTTAGGGTGCATTTTCACAGCACCCTTAGCTCGAAATAAGCTACGAAATTTGCTCTACACAATTTGCAAATTTTGCTAATGCAAATTACATAGTTTATTTCAAGTGTATTTCAAAATAGCTTATTTCATAATTTGGCTTGTCTACACAGTGCCAAATTTCAAAATAACTTACTATTCCGAAATGTCCCTTAACCCACAAGGGTTACCGGGACATCTGAATAAGCCGCCCGTTATTTCAAAATCTATTTTGAAATAACGGGCTGCTTTAATAGACACAGAATAGCTATTTCTGGATACTTCCAGTATCCTGAAATAGCTCCACAGTGTAGATGTGCCCTTAGTGATTGGCTGAATAAAAAGTAGGACTGAGAGGCCTTGTAAGTGCCAAAGTTTGATATTGTTTTGTTTTTGAGTGGAGTTATGTAACAATCTATATTTGTAAGTTACACTTTCAGAGATAGTACTACAGTACTTGTATGAGTAAATTGAAAAACACTGCTTCTTTTGTTTATCATTTTCAGAGGTCAAATATTTGTAACTAGAAGATTTACCCAGAGTTGCTCAAGTTCTCAACTCAATTTTTGTTTTTCTTCATTTAAATCATTGCTCTGGGCTGCGGCTAGGAATGAGGCATTTAGTATACAGGATACCCTGGGGAGAGAAAGCTACCCCAGCAGCAGCTTTGGGCCGGGTGAGAAGCTCCTTTCCATAGCCACTGTAGCTCCAGCAGGCACAGCCAGGGGAGAGTTGCATGTCCCCCGGCTGGGGCAGGTCTAGGTTCATCTACCCTCTGCACTCCCCAGCCAGACTGAGGAATGCAGCAAACTGCATTTTCCCCTTGCTCCCTGCCAAAGGGGAACAACCAACAATGTTCCTGAATGAATCAGGGGAGGAGGGAAGGTTTGTCCCCCTCAGACTGCTTAAAGTACACCTGGGGTGTGGGAGGTTCAGGGCTGGGGAAATCTTGGACACGGGGTGATTCTATCTCTTTTCTATATAGTTTTGTGAGAAGGAATCCCATTCCAGGGACATCCCATTTTCCTGGCATAACCAAAACCTTACTTTGCTTTAAGTTATGATAAGAGGAAACTGTATCCGGAATTTGGTAGTCCTAGCTCTTACCATTTAGGAGGATTTCTTGAACAGCCAGACAAACTCTCTAAAATATATAGTAGATAAAAATATAAAGTCAGCACTCTTCACTTCATATTCTGGGTTGTAATTGAAAATGTGGAAAACATCAAAATATTTAATAAATGTATTATATTTTGCTTAGCAGCATGATAAAAAACTGTAATTACTTGTGATTTTTTTTAGTTAATCATGTGAGTTAATTGTAATTAACCAATAGCCATGTTTTGAAGACTTCCAGGACCTCCTTTCTCAAATTGCAGTGCCCCTGAACATTGAGACCACATACAGACAAGAAAAATCTCTGGCTTCCTGACATTTCAGTACAGCAGTGCTTTCCAGGATCAGTTTCCGAATTCATGAAGGGATTTTGGAACTGGCCAAAGGAGTATAGCAGTCACTGGCTACACTTCCTGCAATTTCCAAGTAAAGAGAAAAAAAGTGCCCTCCCAAAAGGCTTTCAAGCTCTTCTGTGCCCACTGAAAACCAGAGTCCTAAATAATTTCTATAGTATGAAAAACACTGAAGATCCCAAAAGGCACTCTTAAAGATAAGGATCCTAAGATGTTAGACTTTGGGATGCAATGCACAATCATTGGCCTCACTAAAGGTGCAAGTGGTAAATAATTTCTTTTAGTTGAACTACCAGAAATGGTTCACCAATGAGAATACCTCACCTAGGAGACAATCAGTCCCTGTTTCTGAAAGCCCACATCAGTGCAGGAATGAAATTGAGATTAAGTTAGTAATTCACAAGAGAAAACACAGCAGGCTTTTCCTTTATAAAATGTCATTTTATTTACACTGGCTATACCCACCCATGGGAGGAGTGGTTTTACTGGTTTATTATTATTTGTCAGCAGGAACTGACAAATGTTTTAAAAAATGAAAGTGTGTACCATGTTGTGAAAGCTACCAAATTGACAGCTCTGGTGAAGGAAGGGGCTGTTTGATGTACAGCCTAGACACTATCAGTGCACATTTTCCCATACTGAATTGGGAATATGCTTCAACCCCATCCTGGAGGGATCAATTGGATTGGGATATGAAGTCAGTTCAGTCCCCATTCCCATTCAGTGCCTGGTTTCTTTTGCTGAGACTGCAAGTAAGCAGTTTGTTCCAGCTGTGGATAGCATTTGAACAGAAACTGGATTGAACCCACCAAATTTTATCATGGGGAAACGAGCAGACAGATGGTCAACACCAGCCTGAGGTAGAGTAAAGCTAGCAATATCTTCCTAACAGTCTGATAAGATTTAGTCCTGCCATGAGTGCAGGGGACTGAACTACATGACCTCTCAACCTCTCTTAGGGTGTGTCTACACTGCACTATTTCGAGGATAACTAGCGTTATTTCGAAATCACAATGCAAGCGTCTACACAGCCATTCCGTTATTTCAAAATAATATACACCTTATTCTGAAATCTGTAAACATCATTCTACGAGGAATAACACCTATTCCAAAATAGCTATTTTGAAATAAGGTGTGTATAAACGCTTCACTGCTGCTATTTTGAAATAGCCCCTCACCAGGGCCATTCTAAGTTATTCCTCCCCAGTGCCTTCTAGGGCTCTAAATCAAGACAGCACATTGTCGAAGCAAAAACACGCTCCTCTCTGTTTAGGCGGCTAACAACTGATTGCTTTATTGATCAGTAAAGCAAAGTGAGCCAAACGTGGTCCCAGCAAAGTCGGACCCAGTACAGCTGCTAATACAATCAATCCTAGTATCTTTATACCCTTAGCCAAACAGTCTGACGTCAGGGCATCCAATTACAGAAATCCTCAATTAAATTTGGAAAAACAAAGCTTTATCAACAAGATGGCGGACAGGTACGAAGGAGTACATCTCCTGTCCCAACCAGCCCAATTAACACATACCAATAGCCCATCCTGTAGGCCTCTTCTCACGGGGTGGCAGAAAGTTCACTCTGGTCTACATGCTTGAGAGAAAAGCTGAAATGGTTTCTGATATACAAGATGGCTTCTAGCTAAACATAAAATAGCTTCTACAACATCTATATTAGGGAGTCTGCATCGGACTAATTTTGAGGCTTCCTGCAGTGTACACATTTCAAAATAAGCTATTTTGGAATAACTATTCTGGAATAGCTTATTTTGAAATAAATGTACAGTGTAGACATCCCCTACAAGCCTATGATTCACCCACCTTGTTATTAATATAAGAATGCGAAGAATTTCTGTTATGCCCAATTCAATTATTATTTCAAGCATGGAAAGTTAGTGTGCTTCCACTGAGGGTGGAAGCCAGATCACATCCCTCACAGCCCTGCTCCCCACCTTTGCTGATAGCATATGAGAGTCAAAATGGATACCAGAAAGTAGAAAAAAATGTTTAAAAAAGATGAAACTTTTACCAAATCCATGCACCCTGTTAGAAAGATGGGTTAAGGGCATTAGAATGATGAGCTTTACATTCCCTTTCCAGCACATTACATAAATCAACCATATACCAAACCACCCTGGGCTGCCTGAACTGTGCGTCCACCTAGCAGCAGAGGGCATATTTAGTCCCAGGCTGCCCGTCAGCAGAGCATTGAGCTGCTTGCACATTTGCTGCTTGCCTCTACTACTGTATTTACAGACGTGGCAATAGATTCATGTAGAGCTGATGGGTGGAATAGGGTTTTAGATCCTGATTGCGGTGGATGTCTAACTGGCAGAAGAAAAGTTTTTCAGCCTGGGTTTTCTGAGCCAGGAGAAAAGATGTGCAGCATGTAGGGGAGTTGAGTCTAAAACATCAAGTAGAAAATAGTTCAGAGTGAAGGGCGTAATTCTAAGCCGAGGTGGGGAACTTTTTTGGGGTCGGAGACCACCAGTCCATAGAAACATCAATCAGGGACTGCATGAAAGTGAGAATCAGGGAGCCAGGACTGGTGCTCCAGTCCCATGGGCTGGGTGGGGCTAAAGCACCAGTGCAGGACTCCGATGTCGTGGGGGCCCCTGAGCCTCAGTGGCCAGATCTAGGCAAGCCATTTCACACCTATGTTCTAAGCTGATGAGAAAGGGGCTCTGACTAGAGCATACAGCTATGTAACAGAATGCTTGCCTCACCACAGGTATGGCACCTCCTCCTGGCCCTCCTAAAAAATAGCTCACCAGATCAACACCTCTCCCTGAAGTTGCAAGCCACCCCTCTGCCTCTCTTTGCATGTTCTCTCACTGCAGGAGCTACTGAAGCCTCTTCATGATTTAGCCCTCCAATTAGGTCAATACAGTGGTTTTCCATTGAGGAGGGGGTCTTTTCTCCAAAAACAGGCTTAGGCAGTCATCCTGCATACTGCCCAACCAGTACTACTTCCCAGGCTCACTCTATTCTGGATTCCAGCTCAGGGACCCTCTAGGCTAGTTAACGGTGAAAGTCTTTCCTGTCCGTATCTTGCTGCATTTCCCTGATCGCTTTCCTAATCTTTTGACTTTCTCTCCCTTCTCTGGATCCGCCTGTTTCACCACTTCCACTGAGCATCTCCTGCCTCCAATCACTTCACACCCACAGTATCTGCAGCCTTTTCCAGCAGCCCCTTTGTTTGTTCACTTCCTGGTATATATTGGCCCCACCTTTTTCTGCACAAGTGAACTTCTAATTAAAGCTTCTGTCACTGTCTTAATTCCCCCAGCTTGCAGGCTAATAGACTAACTGGCCCTTCTAGCCTGCCCTAACTCTTTCAGAGCAAATGTGGGAAGGACACTCCCCCTCTTCTTCCCTCCCCCCATCACGGGCTGTTTCTGAGCTGATGAGTGTGGACTGAAGAGAGCCGAGAAGGTTGGGAAGATTCTGAGCTAAAAAGGCAATGGGCTGGGTTGGCAGTGTTCAGCCAGGGGAGACAGACAGACAGTTAATGGGATGAGTTTGATGGTAGCATAACTGCTAGATGGGAAAGAGAGTGAGACTAGCAGAAAGCAGTCTCACATACAGCAGAACAAATACTACTTTTTTGCCACCCTTTCCTTTGCTGGACAGTCCCAGGTTACATCTAGACTGCAGGCTTCTTTCGGAAGAAGCTTTTCTGGAAGAGATCTTCTGAAAAAAAACTTCTTCTGAAAGAGAATGTCCATAATGTGAAAGCTCATTGAAAAAGCCATCTGCTTTTTCAACAGATAGTGTCCGTTCAATGTGGACGCTATCTCGCATGTAAACTGTGATTACTATGGGCGGAATGGCCACCAGGGCACCTGTGCTTTTTCCTCTTTCCTCTTCTTGTGAAAGAACTCCCTCTTCCCCATCCATACATGCCTTTTTCCAAAAGAGCTCTTTCGTAAACGGGTTTCTTCCTTGTAGAAAGAGAATTACTAAAGCTGGAAAAACCCCTCTGTTCTTTTGATTTACTTTCAGAAGAAAGCGATTACAGTGTGGACATTACTCAAATTTTGTCAGAAAAACGGCCGTTTTTGCACAAAACTCTGTGGCTACATCTACACTGGTATGATTTTGCTCAAGAACTCTTTTGTGGAAGAGTTCTTGTGCAAAAACTCTTCCAGAAGAGAGCATCTACAGTGGCATGTTCCTTTGCGCAAGATATGTGCTTTTGTGCAAGAGCATCCTTGCCAGTGTAGATGCTCTCTTGCGCAAGAAATCTCTGATGGCCATTTTAACCATAGGGCTTTCTTGTGCAAGAAATTCATGTTGCCTGTCTACACTGGCCTCTTGCGCCAGAACAGTTGCGCAAGAGGGCTTATTGCTGAGCGGGAACATCATAGTTCTTGTGCAAGAAGCACTGATTTCATACATTAGAACATCAGTGTTCTTGCGCAAGTATTCGTGGCCAGTGTAGACAGGCAGCAAGTTTTTGCACAAAAGCGGCTGCTTTTGTGCAAGATCGCACCAATATAGAGACAGCCTGTAGTGTAAATACACCCCCAGTTTTTCCATTCCAACAGGGAAAAGGAAGAGGACACTTCTATCATCCTAATTCCTCCACAGCCTCAACAAGAGCTCAACATTTAGACACTCTTATTGATAGTAGAGCACACAAGAACTAACTCCCGTCATTATTGACAAAGGTAATGTTACCAAAAAAGTTAATTTTTAATTGATTTGTTTTGTTAAATAAAAGCTTCTGACCTAGGGCAGCTGACTTTTGTTGAATCAGATAGTATTCAGATTTGACCCTCAAACTGATTTAACACTGATTTTTTAAGTAAAACGGACTTATTGGCTCTTTGGAGTGAGGACCACAGGGAAGTAAGTTTCAGTGCTGGAACAAAATTAAACAGGTTACTGTTACACCTTGGTTTGGTGATGTGATGTGAGCCTCAAGGGTTAAAGCCGACTATCCAGTGAAAACTACTAGTTGATGGTGAAACAAATGATTTTTATTAAGTGGTCAAAACCAGCAATTAACAAGTAGGTGTTTAAACTAGCAATTGCTTAGTACTTTTACTGCGTAGAAAAGCTTGGGCACAATTATACCCAACTGATTACAATTCTTTGATTACAATTCACTTATATCAAATCACTATCCCTAATTTCATACAAATGGAAAATACAAAAAACAAAGCCAAAATAATGATAATAAAAGAACCACCCACAGCAATCCCTCCAATGTCACTTTAGGACAGCTGGTGGAGTTAGTCATTGATTTTTTACTGTTACAAGTTGACAACTCAAAGGTTTTTCTTCTAACACTAATACCTGGGCTAAAGCTTAACCCTTTCACATAGCACAAAATCACACTATCTATACAATACAATTAATATGACTTACTTATACTTCACAGGATTATAGGATATAATTAATACAACTTAACTATTAACTAAACCACCAATTAATAAATTTAAGCAATACTTACAAATCCAGAAACGATAACAACATAAAGACACACTAGAACTCGGAGCATACTCAGGACTCGTGCACCCCTATGTTTGATTCGAAGGGTGGGGAGGCAGCCTCAGGGTGATCAATCCTTTAGCCGGGCAAAAAAAAGACATGTGCCCTCAATACACAGAACCTCCGTCGAACAAAGGGATTGAGGGTCTTTTATACAAAACTTCGGTGTCTGTACCATGCTAGGGTCTGCATTTGGCAGGGCCTGATAGGCTAGTGATGAGGTAGTATGACAATACTGCCCTATAGAAATTTTCGTGATGTATGCGTGATCCCCTCGTGGACAGGACCAGATGGGGCATAGTTAGTGTTAGACAATTATGTTTTATTACCCTATGTTTACTTTTTTCCCTTGCCCCTAAGACTGGTCAAGCTACGGTCAAATGAGGCTTATCTGTAAGCACTATCTAGTCATGCTCACCTCCCTATTTTTTTGGCGCCTGAGAGTCCCAGAATGCCTATAAGATCAAATTCCATTCACAAAACTGCATTGTGCTGCCCATGCTCCTCTGAGTATCTGGGTTTTGTGTGAGGGGCCTTGTGTGGCAGGATGGGCTATACGCGAAGGCCGTGGACAGAAAAAGCCTGCTTTACAACATGCCCCCGTGGCCATGGCCAAGCGGCCCAAACGCCACTGATTATACCTCCTCCTTGTCCTCAACGCCTTTATCGGCGCCAAGTAAAGATTTTCTTTCAACGAGAAGCACTTGCACAACAATGCGTTTTGTACAGGCTTTTAAAACAGCGCATCCTAGAACAAGACAAACAATACATGTTATGAATGTGATGAAAATAGAAACAAAAAGTTCTTTGTAACATCCTAAACCAAACCATGAGGCTAGCCATTCCAGTCTAAAAAAGGTGCACAATTCCTGACATCTGTTACAATTTGCTCAATATTCTCAATTACATCACTTACATTTTGTTCAATTGACTTAATTTCCATACAACATTTATCTTTAAACATAGAACCATATTGTGACTCATCTAACCAACTACAAAAACCATTTTCTTTTGCTAACAAGTAATCAAGAGCTAATCTATTTTGTATAACATACACATGTATTTCTCCAATTTTATCTGATAGTAGTTTTAGTCCCTTGCTTGTTTGGTTGCCGAGGCGTTCAATAGCCAGGGCATTCAATTCAAGTTGTTCTCGCATTATCAGATTTCCAACAGGATTCCAGGTGGATATTGCTATAGCTGCTTTTCCAAACCAGGTGCCTACCGACTGCCAGAGTGAGGACAAATCACGGGTTTTCCCGCCCCACAAAACGAGGCAATGAGGAGTCCTATACATAAATGCCTCCTCCTTGAACGGCTACATGGCCAAAAGTGCAGCGTCCTCTTGCATTAATAGGCAACCGAGAATGGGCTTGATTTCCACAAAGCCAGAAGTGTCCCGGGTACAACGATTGGAGGCGAGGATGGCTACTGCACCAGGGAGCTAGTTCATCGTTTACATCTACGATGGTTATATAAGCACCAGGCAATGAATAAAATGGAGTAATGCGCAGACCACCATCATCGTGGCGATTACTTTCCGTCTGACACACACAATTCCTGTTTGCAAACAAAAAGGGATAGGGAATAGGGGTAGAGGTAACCTGTGGATTAGTTTCTTGATACTTATCATAATACAAAATACTGGTTAGATTCCATACTATTGTTGTTAGGTGACGTTAATAAAAAGGAATTTAGTGTGGCTGTTAAAACAAAGCCAATCCGGTGGGAAGGGGTTGGTACCCCACTCCTAGTTTTTCTGTTCACATGGCACACTTCTTGCTTCTTTTCAGTTTCTTTTTGTTCACCTGTGAAGACATTGTTAACATTCTCCTAGCTTAACAATTACTACACTATTATCTTTTCACTAAACTTTATAGTTACTAATTGATTGTCAATTGATTGATTGGGCCCAATTATTAATTTTGTTTTTGTTTAAATTCATGCTTCTGCTTTATTTAAAATATCCTTTCATAAAAACACTAATATCCTACACACAATTACAATTGCAATACATATTACAATTAAGACACACAAGACAAACTTGGACAGAAGACAGAACACAAACTTATTATGTCATGACACAGAACCATGTTTTTTTCTTTAGTTGTTCAACTGTTCTTCAGCTGGTACCAGCACTTTCTGATCTGAAAGACAAAAAAAACATTTCTACCCTGGGGGGGTGACACATTATATCTTAGAATACTTTTCCTTTGCAGATGTTCTTGCTAATTTTGATCAGCCTAATGTTACCCAATGATATGCTTTCATTCTGCACACCAGCTTCAGAGGGTTTAAGTGAATTACTTCATTGTTCAATTATTAAGTTAAAGGTGGCATGCCTTAGTTTCCCTCTTGAACTACAGATCAGGCTTAATGTGTGAAGCTTCAAATGATTTACTTCCACAGAAACTTTTTCTTAAAACAAGGTGTTTGCTAGTTACTATTCCATCAAACAGAAAAATGTTTTATTTTCCTGAAAAGAATCATACTTGATGTTACAGGCTTATTTATAGGGGATAGTGCCGTCCCTCCCTTTCCAGAACAGACAGGCAGTTTGCAGACACACACAACCTCGGGTCTGATACCAACTCAAAAGTATTATCAACTTAGCCTTAGCTGCTTAAACCACTAACATACATTGTCTGTAGTTTGTTCACACTTGTGAAATACAACTCTATAAAAGGACAGTTTTTAGTTGTTCGTAGTTTTAAAATGCAATTAATTTCCCTTCAAATTTGATTCTGAACCTACTCAGAAAGGACTTTACATGCCATTCTTCAGAGTTCTTTGAGCTAACTGTATGGCTGTTTTTTCCACTCTCGTAAAATTTGAAAATGACTGAAGAGATTTTTCCGTTTCCAAAATAATACATCTTCGGCCAGAGACCAAGAATGGGAAGTTTCAACCTCTTGAGTTTGCCCAAGATGATGAAAACTTGTGAAACCCCTGAATCATTAGCTCTGTAACTATTTTGTCACCAGCATAAATACCTCCTCTGACAGCTTTGTAAATATAGCCCTTCCTTTCCTTTTGCATTAAAAAGCATTAAAAATGTTGGTCAATCAAAATGTTTTACTCAACATAAAAAACCTCAGATATGTGCACCAGCTCCAATTCAGACACAAATGGAACCTTATAATGCCATTTTTGCCAACAGTCTTCAGAGGAAAATTTGACTTACAGCAAGTAGAACTAGGAGAGTTATTTTAAGCATTAGAGATGTAACAGTATTATTCAAGTATTGGTAGGATTTCTAAAGGTTGGGAGGGACCTAGAATAATCCATTGCTATTATTTAATATTTACCTATAGAAACACAGTCTTTGTAAATTTTGTTTTAAATTTTAAGTTCACTACACTTCATATCCCAGGTTGCATGTTTACTTTGAATATCTATCTTGGTCTTGTGTTTATTTCATTACTTTCCTCTCCAAGTGACATCTTCTAATGTTCAAATAATTAATTCTTCAGAGTTCAGTTTTAGTGCACATTAAATTCTATCTTTAAAGAGCCTTTGATAGCTTCATAAATGTAGCTGTGTTAAATAGTTACTCAAGTATTCAAAACAAGTAAGAGGTTGAAAAGTCCCACTTTCACTCTAAAGAGAAACATTTCCTTAAATCAGAAGTGTCACTAAAACTAATACAGGACAACAAGAGAAGTTTATTTCCCTTTATGTATAACTACTACTGGGTGCAAGTAGCATGTGATTTAAATCAGGGCTACTAACACGTGGCCTGTATGTTTGCAGCCCGCGGTGCAGTTTGTGTTTTTGCAGGGCTCAACACATGGCCTGTAGGTGGGGTCCTTTAAACATGGCCTTCACTGGGATCATGCTCCACTATGGCAAGGTGTCTCCCAGGTGGGGTGAGCATTGAAAGACACATGCAGATGGGCTGGCTGGAACAGACCAGTACAGGGAGGGGGTGCCAGGAGCACTGGGGCATTGTGGGAAGTGCTTTCTATTCATGCCCATCGATGTGAAAGAAGCTATTTGCATATATATGCAACCGCGCTTAAGTTGTGGCATGTGATGTGAGTATCATGGTGGCCCCCGGGGCTTCCAAAGTTGAGTAGCCCTGATTTAAGTGTCCATTAGTTAATGGCATCGAGTCCCTCCCCCAACTTTTTTTTTTTTAAGGCAATTTTAATTTTTTAAAAAGTAACAAAATCTGAGGTGTGAAAGGCTTGGCAAAAAGTTGTACTTTAAAAAGTAGCAGACGACATTTTAACTTATAGTTTTAATTATAGCAATCAAAGAAAATTCCAAATACTGTACAGTGAAGTGTAGTATAGTACACTATATACTGTTATAATACACTATTGTTACATTACAGATAAAAACCAAATGTAATTAGTACAGGAATCACAAATAAAACAAACCAAAATGTTCTGGATAACAGCCATAGCTGTGAAGATGTTACAATGTTTTACGCTAATTTATTTTTAAAGTCAACATGTAAAGCACTTACTGTTTAAAAAGATTTGTTTTCTAAATATATACACTATTAATGCTTATTTATACATATTTTAAATAGCATTACCTCCAAATAGTGCACTCTTGTTTCTTGGCAATAATCCTCATTAAAAATAAAATAAATCTGAAAATACCAATCATGTTTCAATCTTTTATTGCTCTACCACAGGCATAAGGGCTCAGAGGGAATTCTGCATTCTACAGATTTTATGCAACATCTTAAAATTGAAAATACTCAATAACTGATATTCACAAGCAAAACAACATTAAACAAATCACTATTGGTGTTCTAATGCAGGCTTGACTTCATATTAATATTGTACTACAAACGTATGTAGACTCCATAATTTTTTTTTTTAAATGGTCAAGGTCAAACAACTGTACAAATATCAATGGCATTTTCCTCAATCATTCACTTTTGTTCAAATCTGTTAGAGCATAGTGCTGAAACTCTCACTTCTAAATATCAAATTCTGAACTGTAATATCCAGCATTTCAGTGTGTTCCAGAGAAAAGGCAGAATTAGTCAGTGGGGGTAGTATATTTGCCCTCACCCTTTTTTAAAATATATTTTGAAGGTTTTAAATTAAACACTTTGGTTTTAAAAATGTGCCCTTTGTGTGGAGTTAGCACATAGCTCTGAGCCAGTGTACTTCTGTGAAGTTTGCCGGAGTATTCTCTTGGAGGCTACAGAAACCTTGTTAAGACATTAACACAGCCATATTGTCCTTACATAGAGCTATTTTATGTTCACATGCTTGATCTGTGGTTTTAAAACAACTTCCACATCAGTATTAAACCACACAATAGGTATGTAAAATAAAGGACTGCCTTTAATTTCAAATAGTATCAGAACCTTTTAAGCTCTGCTGCTATGTTTTACATTTGTTAATAGATACTATTTAAACTTGAAAAGCTCAAAAAAAATTCAACTGTATAAATGAGTGTCTTTGTGATTGCAAAAGAGAAGCTGTCCCAAAGAATATTATAGTAATTGATGCAGCATTTTAAGAAAGGAACGTCAACCTCTACTTCACTCACACAATGAAATTCAAATATTAATTCCCAGAGAAATATAAAACATTAGTGAGTACTTATTTATCACCAACCTTTATAACAATACTGTTAAAATCTGTAATTTGGCTGGAAAGCTAACTACATGCTGTACTCCAGTGGTATCCAGTATCCACTGATATTGATTCAAACGCATTTGCCCAATAGTCTGGATTCCAATCCCTATGTTAGCAAGTCTTTGTGTTGGGCTCTGGCATACCGACAGTAGCTACTTGATTTGTCCAAATCACATGCACTAACCTGCAATGGAGCTTGAAAAACTCCAAAACTTAGTCTCGTTTGTCGGGCACACCAAGCAAATGTTGGCAGGGTTAGAAACTGGTACAGCTGCCCCAAACAGTGGGAACTACTACTGAATTTCAAACTGGTGACTCTGTAGCAAGTATTAGTAGGCCTGATGATAAACTATACTGACTAATCTTTGCACTTTTTTAGATAAACCTGCTCACACAGTTTTATTAACCACTTATTACTTTACTAAAGCTCTCCTCCCACCAACATATCCCTCTCTCCCCCCCACACACACCTTTTTCCTGACCCTCTTTTGGGAAATATGCCAAGCACACAAGTGGTAGAAAGACAAGTATACTATATTTGCTTCTGATATGTCCACTAGAGTTCAAATGCAACATTTGCCCAAACTTAAAAGTACCCTTGAATTTCTTTCATACAGCTATACACCTCCCTCAGGTGCAAATGAAATCTGACTTCACTTTGGTTATGTTGTAGGGTCATATCACTAAAACACTGATGTTTACGTGCATCAGAAAGTTAACTCAAGGAAAACTGCAAAGAAATACACACATTAATTGCAAGTTTCCATGAAAATAGGAGTGCTCACATGAAATTAAAAAAACAAGCTTCAATTCCAGTTCTCATGCATCCTGTCGTTATGAACATTTAACTATACCTCCTTCCTATTTTTTTTTATTTCACAAAGTAAAAGGTTCTGAGAGACATGATTTGTGATAGGTCCCAGGCATATGACACTAATTGTGGGCCAAAATACAAAGAATGAATAGCTGCATCTTTTTAAATTCTGTTCATAAAGGAAAGGTGTGTGGAAAGATTTAACAGAATAAACCACAAAAAAAAATACAAGTTAAAACTGCTCTGAATCTTCCTCTTCAAGCAATAAAATGTGCACACATACATATCTATGCAGTCCCCCTGAAAACGCAACATGTAGCTGACAGATACACACCATACCTCTAAGCAGAACCAAGGAAGAAGGGGAGGTGTAATAAATTTAAAAATGCATGGAAATACTTCAGACTCTCCCAACACCCTATACATACTTATGGGGAAGGTTTCTCTCTCCTTTTCACTGAAGAGATTTTAGTGTGTGTGTTTAAGAAATTCCTATATCAGCTAGACTCACTAAAATTCAGAACCACCCAGGTACCTCCTCTCTCAATCCCTGCTCATTTATAGTGATTTCTGGAAACGCTATACTATTGCGAGTCCCTTTTTCTAACATCTGTCACCATGTAGAGGCTTGTGCTTTCTGTCTCCACATTCTATTTCTATCTCTAGCCTCCAACAACGAGGCTGCAGCACTGGACACTAATGCAAAGTCTGAGGTTATAGCAAACTTCCAGCTGCTGTGTGTGCATCCTATTTCTCACTGAATAAGCAATGTCAGTTAATCAATGCACCAGAGAGATCAATTTTGGTACTAAGTTTACTTCATGGATTGCAATTCTCAACCAAATGATTAAATTAGCAACGGGTATCTTTTAAATTAGCATTCATTCATGAAAAGATGATTTGTATGTTTTACATGTTAGTAGTGCACTACCTTATGAAATATTTATTCCCTGTATGAAAAGACAAAGCCAATATATGATGTTTTAATTACTAGTAATTTAAGTAAATTTGGATATTTTAAGTGACTTGCTTCAGGTACTTTTCCATATAAAAAATATGTTCTCCCTTAATTAGGGCATTTTATCATAACAGTGCTTAGAATTTGTTTCTGGTGATGTGACTATAAATGTAAAAAGTGAGGAAATATTTTTCTGAATACAAACTTGCTTATAATAAAAACTTAATATCTGTGGAACTAGTAAAATCCCATGTGTACACAAACACTGACTTCAAGATCTAAATGTTTTAAATTCCTTTGAGGCTGTATTAACATCTTTTGCCTAATCCATTTTTGCTTAAATCAGAGGAAGCAGCAATAATGCACTTAAAATATGAATATACAAGGCAAAGTGAAATATCAATATAGATAAACATTCCATCTTAATGGAGCACGCACAGCGGCTGCTTCTTAAGAACTATCACTGTAGACCTGATGAATAAGGTTCTTAGGCAGATACCAGCTTTATCAAGAACTGACGCAGGGAAATTTGCATCACAAACAAGTGAAGCCAATAGAAACAGTAGCCTTTATAACAGTATATTTCTCCTGTTTCCATGTAATTTAAAAAATGAGCTTTGAGAAGCTCAACTATCACTGAAATTTTTTTTTAGAACAATGCAACTCATTCAAGAGCTATTTTTCTAGTAAATTCTGTTAATTCCTCATGCTCTGAAAATTAGCCATTACTTAACTATAGCCACCATTTACCAGTGCTAATAATCAAAATCTTTACTAATTTGCTATTAATCTGTTGTAACTTCTTACAACATTTTCCAACCTGTCTTTCCTCCATCCCACTATCAAAAACATTGCATGGCAAAAAAGTGCATGCTATCACAGAGCAGTAGAATGACTGTTGGCTCAGACAGCCATGCATAACTGCACCACATTCGCTTTGTCTTTGTTTTACGCTAAATAACCTTTTTTCCTAATCTTGCTCAAATTGACAATATGCAGAAGTTCAAGAGAGCTTACTTATAATTACTTATATTCCAAGTTTCTGACAAGCACATACAGGCATATGGATGAAAGTGTTTAAATCTAAGGGAATGTCAGTGTCTTGTAATTAAAGTGTTGTATATATAGTTTTATGAAGTAAACATACAATTTAAATTTCAGTTGCTTTTCTGAAATTAATGTAAATGTCTGTTTACGCTATAAATTTGATTGGACACAAGACTTCTGGGGTAACATTATCTTCGTCAATTTTGTATTTTTACTCTGTTCTAGCCTTTTTGGTAATCTTAAACTAGCACAAAGAATCTCACATGGGTTTAAATTTTAAGACTTTCATGGAATTAAAATTACAAAAAACTTTCAATAACCCACATCTACAGCAGATATTCATCTCAGTGTTTTTTCTAATAGCTAATTTACACCTAACTGAGAGCCAGCCTGGGCAGCAGCATGGAATATTAAAAGCTATTGCCAACCACACACTTGCTATCATGCACTGGATAAGACGATATAATCTTTGAAACATACAAGATTTAATGACTAATCATTTTATGTGGCCCAGCCAACAAACATTACATTTGAACAGTAATCTCTATATTTATCAGCTTTTAACCAATCAAGAGTGATCCATTGGCTCGGTTGTATTAGAAATCTCTGCATCTTGACTATCCATCTCCTCAGCTTCCTCAACAGAATTTCCTTTTTGTGCTTTAGGTCTTGTGTGGAATGTTGCTCCCATTGAATTTACCACATTGCCAGCAGTTGTTTCTGTATTTGAAAGTTCAGTACCACCTATTACAGAAAAAGATTCAGGCAAATTAGCCTGAATGCTCCCAGTTTTAGGTGATGAACTTACTGCTTCTATTTTCCTTTGCGACAGATCAATTGATGCTGATTGTTCTGCATTCTGATCCCGCAGGTGTCTGTCCATTGATGCCTGAATAGAAGAAACCATTTCCTGTAATTTTTTTCGCTGTGCCTCAACCAAAGTAGGGTCAAGCTGCCTGCTGTCTCTCATTGTCACTACTCCAGGAGCTATGCGGATAAGCTCACTGTTACCAGGAGCAGATGTGATTATAGATGGCTCTATTTTAGCAGGATTGGGACTGAAGTCTGTTTCTGTGCTATGCTTTCTTAAAAGCATTGTTTCTCTGGCTTTTTGATCAAGTTGTTGGCTACTAGATGCAGTTCCTAGTGAATGGCCCTTTCCTTGAAATGCAGTTACATTATGCAGTTGCTCAGACTTCTTTTTTACTACACCACCGCTACCTAATTTCAGAAGTCCATGTGAAGGGCTTGCTTCCCTGCTTCTTGAAGTAGCCTCTGCTCGTACTTGAGTTAATGCCTCTTTAACCAAGTCTTCAACATCAGGACCAATAGGGAAGTGCCCAGCAGCATCCACACACAGTTCTAATCTATCTTCCGCTGCATTGTACACAAAGTTTTTACCAGGCAGGTATGGAAAAGTACAGTGCTTGCCATCAGCCAGACCTATGGAAAAGATGGGGGAAATCAATAGTGTTAAGACCATTTTTTCTAAAAACATACTTGTAATATGTAGTCAAATTCAAAATATTAGTTGTTATATCAGAAAGTGGTAAAGTGATTACAGTAGACATATTCAAGTAATACTAGAAGACTTTTCAGGCCATGACCACCGTATTACAAGTAATTATTCAGTACTGGTCTACGGCAAACACACAAAGATGCACCATTACAGATTTGAACAAAGTTTACACGGCAAGATATACACCTGTAATATGTTGTTTGCTTACTTCAAAGGTGTACGTATAAGTTTTCTAAGCACTTAAGTGATTAGGGATCTTGAATTTTGATTAAAGTCAATATGGCAGATTTCTACATGCCTAATCACTTTTGAAAATGGGACTTAGATGTTTTTAGAAATTTGATGTGGTGTTTCTTGGTCCTCTCACTCCCAGACTGTAAACTTTTGGAGCGTGGATTTTTCTGTTCTTCATACATGAGACAGCACTGATCATACTGTCAGCACTAAACAAACAGTTATCACAACATCAAGTATCAGAAGGCCATCTTCAAAGGGCAAGGAAGGGAATTATACTAGATCACAACATACAATCATTTTCTGACATTCTAGCAATTTTGAAGAGATCCAATTTACCTTAAACTGTTCTAGTAGAAGCAGCACAGCTGAGATTGAAGCAGACAGTTTCATAAAAGCATCTACAGGATTCTAATACTGCTCTTGTTTATATGTTAACATTAAATAATTATAACAAGGAGTCCAGTGGCACTTTAAAGACTAACAAATGTATTAGGGCATAAATAACTAATAAGGCAGGGTTGTGTTCGGGATAGCCTAAAAAAGTGTTTTTCATCCCATGTGTTGTAACCCAAAAGTGGGTTGCAAGAATGCATGAAAGAGTCACAAACTTGCTGCATTCAGAGCTGGGCAGATGGAAAACAGCAGCTGCTGGCAAATGGCATAGTAAAGTATTGCCATCTTTGCTTCTGCACTGCTAGTGGCAGTGATTTTGACTTGTTATTAATTATTGTTATTTACAGGTAATGAGTAATAAGTATTTTGAGGCCAAAATACTTGCATGTTCAACTTAAGCTAGTGACTGGATCAGCATTTGCCATCAACATTTACAAAATGGATCCTGGTCCAAAAAAGGTTGAGAACCTCTGGATTAAAACATACAAGTGTTCAGTATTGAATGGCAAAAGCCCACAAGAACATGCCACATTTTCCAAATAAGTACTACAAGAAGGCAACACATTTGTTATTTCAATTTAACTATAAACTAAGGCCAGACAGAGGTAAGATGTCAAAAATGTTAGTCAAATATTTCCAGTCATGTAGACCAGCAGTAGATACTCTCAGTTTTTAGATTTTTGTACATCTACACTTCAGTTTGACACCTGAAACTGGCATGTGCCGGCTGATTCAAGTTGGTGGAGCTTGGGCTAATGAGCTGTTTAATTATAGTGTAGACATTCCAGTTTGTCCTGAGCTTTGGGACCGAGAGGACCTTGCAGGGTCCTAAAGCTCATGCTCCAGCCTGAGCCACAGCATCTACACTGCAATGAAACATCCCCTTAACTCTAACTGGCTGGCAGAGACTAGCTGCAGATTTTTAAATGCACTGCAGACATACCCTCACTCACTACATCAAAGAGTGCCTGCTAGTAGAAAGGCTTCTATATTACTGAGATTGTGGAAGGATTTTAGAAAGCTGCTGTCAGATCCACATTTTTGAGGACTAAATGTGTATTTTAATACTTTTTATCTTCTTTTCAGAAAGAGAAATGTCACTGAGACACAGAATGATGTCTCAGTCCACTACATGCACTGAGCCTACAAAACTGTGGGGGTTATTTTTGCTTGTTTATAAAAAACATGATTTTTTATTAAGAAAACTATGTTTGGTGATCTACCACTCTGCTGCCCATCTGATTCTGCAGGGCTGGTTCAAGCAAGGTTGGAATGCGATGCAGTCATTTTGACTGCGCTCCCAAGTTAGTGTGTGGAAGAAAAGGATACATCCTGATATCTCAGAGGGTTTCAGCTGTCATCACTGAACAGATTAGCATGAGCCATATGTGTTATTGCTCGTACTCCAGCATGGCATGTAAGACAGTATTTTAGTGCTGATGGGGCCTAGAGACCATCTGCCAATGAAGACTTTGTAGAATTGTCTGAGCCAGTTCAATTGTTCAATTCTTGTAATAGACCTATAAACTTTTCAATATCAGAAAAATAGCAAGAATGGGAACATTTGTGATATCTTTATTAGGGATGTTAAGGACTAGTCAACTATCCGATAAGCAAATGCTTATCGGCTAGTCAGTTGACTAATCGATTCCCCCCCTTGCTGCCTCTATCAGATAGAGGCAGCAAAGGGGGGGAAAAACGGGGGTACCGCACAGCTGATCCCAGGATCAGCTGTGCAGAGCCCAGGGTCAGCTGGGGACTCCCCAGCTGATCCCGGGCTCCAGCAGCCCCCAGGTTCTGAGGAAATGCCGCATGGAACCTATGGTCAGCTGGGGAGTCCCCAGCTGACCACAGCTCCATGTGGCATTTCGAAGCGGCAACGCAGCAGAGCCCGGAGTTAGCTACTCGACTAGTCAATTAACCATTACTTAACATCCTTAATCTTTATATTCCTGCAATTCTTCAATGAAAAAAAAAAGCAGAAATTATTCAAGTGTAGAAAAATACAGAAAACTATAGTTTCTTTGTGTAAACTTGAATGAAGCGAAGCAACTATTTTGGGACTCAAGAAAAAAGGTAATTAAATCATTTGAAATCTATTAAATTCATTATTTAACATTGAGCACTGAAAGGACAATGACAAGTATAAAAAGTTGATCAATTGCTACAGATCAAGTTAGTCAATATAAGGGACTATTTGGCTGGCAATAGCCTCCATGGCTACTGGTCTACAGAGAGCTGCAAAGAGATGGCAGACCAAATTTGGTCGTCAGAAGAGTTACATGCACATAGGTCCCATGATGCCAATGGGACATGCACACCTTCATCCTAAAGCTGAATTTGGCCTCAAATTGCTACCCACCTTAGTGGCCTTTAAGTGCTTCAAGAATTAAACCTCTCTGTCTTTCCTACAGCGCAGTCAGATTTATCACATCTGGAGGTATACATGCACACCTCCTACCAATAGCATCAACTACTTCAGATTAAAATAAGAGGCCTCGAACGAACATGCTCAGGATGTTTCTCAAATCTCTCCATATGAATCCCACTCACCCCCCAACACACTGAAGATCATTCATCTGAAATGGACCCAGAGACATTACTTCTCATTTCTCGATAACAGGATTTTTCCATAGGTAAACCTGATGAAATCTGGAGCTGTGCAATACAAACAACTGCTTATATGCTGGAGCTCTATTATCACTGGTTCTGCAACATTCAGCTAGTTTTAAGAGTGTTTCCATAACAGCCTATTTCCTCTGAATAGGTGGTTCTGCAGTTTGAAAGGCCCTGGGCACAATCTAAGAAATTAACAATATCTACACTCCACTAGAGAACTTAATTCTCTAATACATTTTTATCATAGTATTTAACATACAATGAAAAGAGGATTGATGTGAGAAAGCTATTGCAAGCCAGAATCAAGAGTTTGAGATCGGTAAAAAAGAAACTATAAATAAATCAAATGGTGAGAAAGCAGTAGAACATCTGCCTGACTAGATGATGCCACAAGAACTAAGTTGAACTGTAGTGCAAAGACTTGGGTAAGAAAAGCCTAATATTTCAGAGAGGGAACTTAAAGAGAATCAGATATTAACAACAACAAAACTTCTCATAAGAAAACATTATTTCACATGTAGACAACTGTTTTCTCAGAATCTAAAGTTAGTTTTAGTACAGTATATCTAAGGGTACGTCTAGACTACATGCTTCTGTCGCCAGAGGCATGTAGATTAGGCTACCCAACACAGTAAAATGAAGCGGCGATTTAAATAATCGCCGCTTCATTTAAATTTACATGGCTGCCACGCTGAGCCGACAAACAGCTGATCAGCTGTTTGTCGGCTCAGCGTGGCAGCCATGTAAATTTAAATGAAGCGGCGATTATTTAAATCGCCGCTTCATTTTACTGTGTCGGGTAGCCTAATCTACATGCCTCTGTCGCCAGAGGCATGTAGTCTAGACGTACCCTAAGACAGATCCATCTGCTTCCTTGGGTCTTTTGCACATGTCAAATTACTGGCATTTTCCAACTATGCAAGAACATCCACTTTGTATATGAAAATGAATTAACAGTAGAACCTATGCATTTCAGAGCACGAAGAACAGAATTTTTGAAGTCTCTATAAGTGATTTTTTTTCATATTTTCCTCTGTCTGTAGCCTCATGCAATGCAAAGCTATGAAAACTATGGCACTTAAACCCAATTCTCTTGTATTCAGCAAAAATAGTAGCTAATATACAAAAACTATGTTCCATATTCATATGGCTCAGAAAGCTTAACTGGAAATGTATAGCTATAAGAGAGACAATTTTAGAATGAAAATTTAATTCAGGGTAACTTTCCTTCATGACTTTGCCTGGAAACAGCTGCCAACATTCATGGCCTCAGAACCGCCAGGTTTACTGCTATTAAAAAGTTAATTCTTTTAAAATTTAATCTGGGTATAAAAAGTAAGTCATGTAAACTATTTTTAAGTTCCTACATTGTGCCCATCACGATGGCATTTGAGCACAGTACATATACAAAAGACCAAAAACTCTTGAGGTTTCTTTTGGCCATCAATGTGGGGGGTTTGCCTCTTCACTGCTGGTTTCTTCTGCAACCTAAGCAGTAGTATAAAATGCAAAGGCAGACTATGAATTGTTGACATTCCAGTGACTTAGTACTTTGAGGGGGAAGAATGCAGGTGTATTTTGCTCCAGATCAGCAATGGGCAACTCAGGCTAGTGAATGGGCTCTCCATCTCAGTGGGCTGCAAAGTTGTACTAACCAAGATGGTCTCCCAGGATAGCAAAACTGTTGTAACTGCACTTGCATATGTAGAATTTGTGGGGTGTGCTGAATGAACTGCAGCAGTGCTTTGACTGGATGCAGAGGGAGTACATGGCTTTTACAATCAATGTTGCGTGTAATCAGCATGCCCTGGACTTCACGTGCCCTATTTGTGTCACTTTAACAATACCAGTAGGAAAAAACTACACAGATGGAAAACAGCAGAATATGGCAACCTTGCACATAGGACAATAGTAAATAAAATGTCTTATGGGCCTCACATAAAACCCCAGATTCTATGAAACTGAGGAAGCAATGATGTAGTCAGCAACAATTCTGATAGTCTATATAGAAAGGGCTAATGACCCAATTCAGCAAAACGGCATGAGGAGGCAGTGTTCTTCCACTACACAAATTCTAATTCCTGTATCTCAGATGTGCAGAGATCCAATGTTTTTCCCCCCTGTAATCTAAGAAATCTCATTCAATAGGATTTTCTTATTCTTATCACTTACAACTGTTTCCCCCCTGTAAGAATTTCAGAATCATGCCAAGTGCCATGCCATTTTTAAAGAGAAAGTTTCTTTCAGAAATTCAGAAGGGTCCTTTCCATGACCAAGAAAGATTGGCTAAGAAAATCTGCTTCACAGGACTAAAAAGAACAGGAGCCAGCTCGTAATCCCACAAGTAACTGTTGGTAAGCCCTGTGTGAATCACAACCTGCATGTTGAGAACCCCTACTCTATAAAGGGACAAAATAGTATTTCAAGAAATAGAATACAAGCTAACATGAAAACAAGCCAATTAATACAAATTGAAACTCTAATCCGGATTTCCCTAGTCCAGCAATCTGGTCTGTCATCATTGGGATGATCCCATGGGTCCAGGAGCATTGCCAGCCTAGGGAGTCAAGAGAACAGAGTCCTGTCTGGCAACGGAGCCACCCAGCAAGAGTGTGGAGCTCCAGGCAGCAGCTGGACCACCAGGAAGAGTCCCTGGGGGGCAGCGGGGAGCCTCAGGCAACAGCAGAAACCACTGGGGGAATGCAGAGCCCCCCCCCAATGGTACAAAAGCCATGGAGCTAAAGCAGGCCCCTGGGTGACAGCAGAGCCATGGGGGAAAAGCGGAGTTCCCACCTCCCCATGAGGAGAGCAGAGCCCCGAGTGGCAGCAGGGCAGCCAAGGAGGAAAAGGGTAGTCCCTGGTGGATTGACTTCCCCTGATTCAGGACCAGTCAGGTTCTGAGGGTGCCAGACCAGGGAGGTTCCACCTGTATGACTGGAGTTCACACTGAAGTAAGTGAAAGAAACTAAATACATACCTGGTACATTTTAAAAGTGTTTAAAAATAGAGCAAGTGAAGAGACACTTGCTAACCCATGGGTTTTGGGATACAATCAGCATCAAACTACATGAGTTCCAAGCCTACTGGATTTCCATGGTTCAGCAGTCAAAGCTGTAAATTTTTGATGTGTGAAGTCCTACAACATTTTAATAATTTTAACCTTAATATGTTTTCTCAAATATCATGTTTTACTTCATTTTCCCCCATTTTGGTTCTTTACTTATTTTTTCCATTTAAGAAATGAGGGAGCATTAGAAGTTGGTATGGCATTATTAAACTGAAAAAATGTGTTATGGCAGTACAACCTAAGATCTTGGCTATACCTTAAAAACTCATCTCTATTTTTTGTTTTGTTTTTAAGTGCAAGCATCCCAATATCAACTTTCTCAATCTTAAAAATTTGAAAAAAAAAATACGCTCCAAGATTTCAAAACATTCAACTTCAAACTTAGAAACAAATTGTACCTGTAGTTTTCTTCATTATGCTGTAGAACACCCCACCCTGCTGAAACAAGTGAGGAAGTGCCTTAGCATATGACCAAACATCTTCGCCTGTAAGACAAAAACAAGGTTAATGCTAAAAACAAATAGTCATATTTAATGATACAGGGTAAAATTGTCAAGAGTCAGTGCTAATTTTTGCCATGGCTTTTGAGGGCTGAGTCCCAGCACCTCTAGGTTTAGCAGTTCATAGCCCCAGCACCTCTACACTTACTGCATCAGTTATGAATATAAAAAAATTGCTTAATCTCAGCACCTCTTTCATTATAAATTAAACAATGCCAGAAAGACTAAGTGATTCAGGAACATAAGACTTATTGAAGTTTACAGGACAGTCCCTCCAGACACAAGTACTCTTCACAGTTAAGAACACAAGCAGAAAGGAAACCTTGAGCCACGTGTCCCAGGCATCTCTTATTCAGATGGTACGACTGTGTGTCATTCAAAGGATTCCACCCTTAAACTCTTTTTACTGTAGAACACTGTACTGTCTAGCACGGACCATGCAAGTGTCTGGAATCCCAGACACCCTGGCTTCTGGTACCAGCCGTGCCAATGATTTATCAAGGGGACCCCACAAGTCAGTTAATATTTCTGCATGTTTCCCCATCTTCAAAATAATGAAAATGTCAACCACTTACATACTAAGGATGTTGACTATATGATTAACCGATAAGCCTAGGTTACACACATTTCCCCCCCTTTGCTCCCAATGAGCACCAGATACACCTGCCCCTGCCATTCCCACACTGCTGCCTCTGATAGAGAGGCAGAAATGCGCAAGGTATAGGGGGCAGGCTGGAGCCAATAAGCAGGGGAAGCCAATCTAGTCTTCCAAAATTCAATAATTCAAGAACTGATGGAGACTGTCAATGGGCCCAAAGTCTGTGGCTGGTTTAACAGTTTTAAAGACATGGACCCATCTTATAGATGGTTGCTCACCTCATTAAGTGCATGCCAAACCTTGGACAAATTTTAAAAATACAGGAAATATTCTTCCTTCATTTAGGCTGGGGTTTTTAAAGGAAAATAAGGGAGTTAGGAACCCAAATCCTACTGAAAGGGTTTAAATGTGTTTCCCAGAGATGCCTTTGAAAATCTCTAAGCATGAAGTTACAGACTAATGTTTTATTTAATGCACCACAATGAAGAAAAGCAAAATTCAATTCAAATAGATGCTCTTCATTTTATAAAAATTTAAACAACATTTAAATGTTCCCTTAATGACGTTACTAACACTAACATTATTAAAAGAGAAACATTTTTAATTTACTGTTCATGCTGGTGACATGCTGCATTTACTTTCTACATATTAATTATCTTGGTGAGTAAAACAGTTTCACTTTTGTTTCTCATTAGTTTTGCTTCCTGGATATTACATTTTATAGCATTCTTCCTGAGTTCACAACACTGCCAGGAAACAAAACTTCTGTTTCCGTTTAATTAAGATGTGTTCCTAACAATTCTGTTCATGTTAAATTTAACATTTTTATTTCTTTTTTTAAAGATTTAGATTGATTGCAATAAGTATGAATTTCTCTGAATCATAGCACATTTAGTGAATTTTACACTTTTGTTACCATACCTCCTGCAATTTAAAATGACTAATTTGTGCACTAGTTTCAGAAGGGTAGCCATGTTAGTCTGTAATAGAAAAAAAAAACTTTAAAAACAACAACAAATAGGCCTGCAGCACCTTAGAGAATAACAAAAATGTAGATGATATCATGAACTTTCATGAGCACAATTCACTGCTTCAGATGAACGGAGTTCAAAGGGTCCAGGTTCCAAATAAACAGCAGAGAAAGCAAGGGGATCGAGGAGTCTGCTATTTATCTGGAACCTGGACCCCTTAAACTCCATTCATCTGAAGAAGTGGACTGTGCCCAAAAGCTCATGATACCATCCACTTATTCTGGTACTTTCTAAGGTGCTGCAGGAATATCTGTGCACTGCTCATCATGTATTGTATTTAGGTTTGGCAGAATTTAATTTTTCTTTAAATAATTTTGACAAACATCTGTATCTCTTATATTACAGTTGAGTTGGGCTTGCAGGTGTCCAGTTAAAAGGCTGTTTATTGTGGTGTAGACATACAGGCTCAGAATGAAGCCCAGGCTCTAGGATCCGGTGAAGAGGTGGGACGCTGAGTCCAAACATCCACACTACAATTAGAGAGCTCCTTAGTCCTAGCCAGCCACGTCATCCTATACAGGCCAACCGCAAATGTTCAACTGCAGCGTAGACATCTTTTATAGATCTGGAACACTACTCTGCTGCTCAGAGCTTTCCCAAGAAGCAGCAAGCTGAAGTTCCATTGTTGCCCCCAAGTTTCTGAGTAACTAAGATACTAATAACTAATTAAATATAATTTTGACTATTGCACCTTTGGGATGCTATGAGCAACAGCAATGTAGGCACTGCAGCTATGTAAGGTATCAGAAAAAACTGCATCATTTTACACTCTGTTCATATATGGAAAGTTCTCTTCTTTCCACTGTGTCTTAAGAACTAGAAACTTTTTAAAACTAAAGCTTTTATATTACAGAATTAAATGGCATTCAACCAGGAAAAAATCCTGTTTGCCCTAAGCAAGTGGATTTTTGAAGCACTGCAGCAGAGGAGCCTCTTAATGTTACATAAAACAGCATATAAACTAACAAAGATGAAGAGTGTATACACCATAGTAGTGTCAGCTCTTGGAAGAAAACTATGAAAGGATTGTGATGTTTAAATTAAGAGATATCAGATTAGAGAACAGAAGAGGAAGAAAATACAATCACATCTGGACATAAACTTACTTCAGCAATAGTGTAATGCTCTTTGAAATTCAAGTACAGATTAGTAAGTTACCTTTGGGTGTCTACAAATTTATCTTATGTTGCTGGTCCAGATTCTTTTCAATGTATTTAATAAAACAACCTATTAATCTGGCAATTCATGCAATAGGATTTAGAAACTCCCTCAGGACTCCACAAACCAGAGATGATACTCTTATTAATACACTGGGAGTATGATGATTACACTGGGAGTATGATGATTACAGAGTGCTTCATAGATTCCTTAAGAGTAGACTTCAGTACTTTAACTTCAGATATGGCTGCAAGAATGCCAATGTGGTATTTACAAGAAGCATAAACACCTGCTTTCTTCCAATAATAGGAATGAGACAGTGTAATCTATATTTATTTAATATATATTTTAATTATATAACAACAGCATGGTCAGTTCAAGCACTGGGAGGAGAGGACACAACACAGAATCTGCTACCTGAGCTTTCAGTTTAGGCCAGTCTTCAAAAAGAAGTTACCCTGTTTTAACTAAAATCAACTTTAAAATCAGTTTAGTTCAACTGGTGCAATCCCCTTTCTTGACACACTTAGCAATTTAAACCTGATTGTATCAGCTTATCCAATACTAACTTACCAGCACAAGCCTTACTGATCAAAACAGGTTTAAGACTAGCTTGTAAGAGTCCACAAAGGTTTTTGCAGTGGTTTACCTAAGTTGATTTAAGACATCTATAGCTGGTGCAACTGTGTTTAGAATAGGTCTTCACGAACAGAAAATAGTTGCTGTGGGGGGAAGGAGCTTCTAAATTTTGAGCAAGGCAAAAACAAGGGAGAAAGACAAAGTTTTTTTAAGATCAGATATAAAGTGTAAAGCAGAAGTCCAAAAACTAAATATAAAATGTCCAGTTTAATGCAAAGTTAAATAAAAATCACACTTTAGAAGTTAGATGAACACAGCATACATGTTCTAGAGAGTTTATCAAGGTTTTTAATTAAACTATTGATACAGAAATAGTTGCACCAGAAAGACAACTTAAAGTCACTCAAGTCTGCTGAACTGGTGCTTCTTCTGTTAAAAAGCCTAGACAAGGTTTTCCCCAGTGTCAAAGAAAAGTTTTCTAGCACCCAGAATGACCAGTAACAGATTTTTAGAAACAGATTTTCCTTGTAAGCATGAAAATGTAAAACATTTTCAGGCATGTCCTTTCTCTACATCTTCTAATACAAGTATATTAAAGATGTTAAGAGGTGGGTAATCCATTAATCGTGTAGTCAATAAAAATTTTATCAACTAAACAATGAGTCAGTAAAGGAAAGCTTCCTCAATACTGGTTTGTGCTGGGTCCAGAACACAGTGGCTCAGCAGTTTAAATGTAGCAAGAGCCAGGCGCACAGAGCCACAGCGGAGATAGCTCCTGGACCCGGCACAAGCCAGGACTGAGCCAGGATTGTCAGTGGCGGTTCTGGGACGGGCCACAAACAGAGACTACTGCCAGAGCAGTCTCTACCTGTGACCAGCCCAGACCACCGCAAACAAGGACTACTTCATGGCAGCAGCCTCTGCTAACAACAAGCCTGGGCCCACCGCAGGCAGGGACTGCTTCTCTGACAGAGGCAGCAGTGTGGGGGAGAGGAGAAGGCAACATGGCAGAGACAGTACTGGGGGGAGGGGGAAAACCAGTTTTTAAGCCAGCTCCCCCCAGTACCAGATCCTGCTTCCCCCACCTTGCTGCCTTTTATACAGAGGTGGGGGGGAGGGGGAAGAGAGGGGTAAAGAGTAGTCAAATAGTTGACTCGACTACCCAATAAGCCTAGACTTATCAGGTAGTCGACTACTTGCTTACACCCCTATGTCTATAGGATTTTATTGGTAAAAACAAATACTACACTAACCTCTGTATTAAGAGGCACAGAGTCTTCAGACTTTGTAGCTAGGTGGCAACTGAGAAACTATCATTTAGATAGCATGATAGCTGAAAGCATTGCATCTGAAAAGTTCATAATTCCCTGCATCACAAGAATATTACCTCCTTTTACTGTGAGAAATTATTTGTTTTCATACAATTGTTTGAAGTCTTAGCTTCCTGATCAATTAATGAATGGAACTATCTAGCTGTAATACAGTTGCAAGCAGCCAGTTGCCAGCACAAATTCTCTCCAGAAGTCATTAGAATGAGGTATGGTTTTGATCAGAAGAATGACTGTAAAAATAGCATTTTACTCAATGGCTCTGTTCTGTGTAATCTGTCATAGCTGTTTTCTTACAGAAAAAAGTGTGCAATATCATTTGTTCTATTAACCTAGAAAAGCAACTACAGCTGTAAGTGAGTTAGATTTTCTAGCTTCTGCATCAATAAAATTGTTAAATCAAGCTCCAAATGCAAAATCTTGACACTTATTGATGTGAGAGTCATAGATTAACTTGAGTCTCAAATACCAGGTTGATCTGCAGTGTTCATAATTTAACTGTATTCACATGTAAACAAAGCAAGTTTGATACAGAAGTCATTAGAACAAACATATAATCAGAGTGGTTTTTAGTGTGTTACCACTGCATTTTCAAGAGTATTTTCTATTATACATTCTGAGTGTGTATTTTAAGGCTCCATTTTAAAGGAAAGAACTTTTAAACTAGACTATTCCAAAATGGTCCCTTGAGGCTGTAGCACACAAATCCAGCTAACATGTTGGCTGGTAGCTCAAAATGCTATCAGATATGAGTCTGTCTACAACCAGATCTCCTAAGAAATCAAAATAAAGTGTGAGCCTGTGTCACCACCCTCTATGAAATTGTTTTGTTTTTAAAATACCACGTTTTACTTTGTTTTGGCTAAACTACTTCCCTCAAGAAAAGGAGAATGCCCATTCCTACAAAACACACTATTATTCTGTGTGCTTCTCCGACGAATGTACTTCCTGCAATAAATGAGTCAGGAATTGTTGCACTGAGCCCTGTAAAGCCATTTCAGCTTAGCACGCTGGTACATTAGTGAAACAGAAACAGAGCAGAAACAATGAGAAAGAGGAGACCGAACACAAGAGAAAAACAAAAATAAATAGGATAGAGGAAAAATAAAAGACAACAGTGCTAGAAAAAGTTTCTTTTCAACCATCAGAAGAGTAAGGCTAGACATCAGGAAGTGAAAGAAGCACTGAAAAAAGGCCTGAGTCATCTGAGCCAAAGTAGGAAAAATTAAAAGAAAATGACAAGAGAAAGGAAGCTAAAAAGTGTCACTTCTTCTGGTATTATGATGACCTTAATTTCACATTTTTAAACTGTTTTCAAGGGAAACTTCTCCAACTTACTGATTGAGCTGGAACTCAAATATATTCAGTTTCTTCCTTTGGTAACTACTGATGCACTGTATACTTTAAGCAAATTACAACACCCAATTACTGTTCCTCGCTGTCAGTCTACATATAAAGTTGCACCAACTCAGACAAAGATGCAATATTGCATTGACTTAAATGACCAGTGAAACCTTATGAGGGGCAAACTGTAAGGCTTTATCTCTGTACAAAATTAAGAGTTGGTTGCATCCAAACTTCCAATTAAACAAAAGGGGCTGTGTCTACACTGGGCCACTTATTCCGGAAAATCAGCCGCTTTTCCGGAATAAGCTGCGAGCTGTCTACACTGGCCCCTTGAATTTCCAGAAGAGCACTGACAATCTACTGTAAGAAATCAGCTGCTTTTCTGGAAAAACTATGCTGCTCCCGCTCGGGCAAAAGTCCTTTTTCCGGAAAACTGTTCCGGAAAAGGGCCAGTGTAGACAGCACAGTAGTCTTTTCCGCAAAAAAGCACGTCTACATTGGCCACGGACACTTTTCCAGAAAAAGGGCTTTTCCGGAAAAGCATCCTGCCAATGTAGATGCTCTTTTTCCGGAAATACTTATAACGGAAAACTGTTCCGTTTTAAGCATTTCTGGAAAATCATGCCAGTGTAGACATAGCCCAGCAGTCTATGTAATTTCTTCTTGTCCCCTTTGCCTGCATCCATCTCTGCATGGTTTGAGGTCTGGGTGGAAGATGTTTTTATACATAGGTAGACTAATCTAAGGCATTGGGGAAAGAAAACCAAAATAAGCTCAGAGAGCTCCACAAAGACACAGAGTATAAGGTATTTTCTGTATTGTGTTAAAAAAAATGTATGAGCTATAGATACCACACAACACAAATTAAGTACAAATTAAATTTTGTCTTACCCATTAGTGTTGCAAGAAGACACAAAGAGTACATTTCTTTATCAACCTGCTCTTGCAATTCCTTGGAAGCTATTTTACTGGTTACTGCAGCATCTTCATGTTTCACAGCATGGGTTGAGGGTGCTGAAGCAGGCTGACTGCCGCCTTCAACCTTACCTTTGAAGATCTCTATAGTTATTTTATCACCATGCTGCAAGGGAACTGGCTCATTTTCCAGGCCTTCCTTGGGTGGCAGAAGCTCTTTGGGAGGAAAGCCATAGCGAATACATTGCAAGTATGGAGGAATATTAAATTCCCTGGCTATACTTTCCTGCAACTCCACAAATGTTGTTGTGGACTTCAATGTAAGCATAGACTGTCGCCCATCATTTGTTGTTATTCGGATCTTCTTTTCTTTTGTAGAAGTTGGAGAATACGGGGTCTTTGTAGGCGTAGCAGGAGCAGATGACGGTCCGTCACGAATAGCACCAGGGGAAGTAGTCCTAGGTTGCCCTTTTTGTTCTTGTTTTAATTTCTCAGTTTTCCGTTTCTGCATTACAGAAGCCTGGTCCGCAATATTCTGTTGAATAGTTCTTTCAGTTTTACTCATATTCAACTCTTCCTTGTGCAACGTTTTCATTTTCTGTCCAGTAAGAATAATTTTGGTTGGAAGTTGTGACTCCACATCTTGTCCTTGCTGTACATCATCAGCTCTCTGTACATGAGCACCATCAATATTTACAGGGGTATAATCATCAGGGTTCTTTTTGGCAGTTTGATGTAATATTGTATTGACAACTTTTTGAACAAGAATCTCACTACCAAATTCACCAGGAAAATGTTTGGTAACAAGTTTCATTGCAACATCATACACATTACTGTTAAGAGTAGTATCACTTTCATACTGGAACCAATATACAGTCTCTCTCACCACTCTTCCACCCCATTCTAAAGTAATAGGAAAGGCTTCAGGGAGATTGTCATATTCTTTACCATCCCAATAGTGCTTGAATCCACAGCCACATTTACCACCCGTGGATCTAGTATTAGTTCTGTCCCCATCCAGATACACAACAGACCCATCTCCTCTGACACGACGAACCAAAGTACCATGACACCAGTTACAAGCAGTCAAGCTACTCAGATTGTAGTCAGGCACCAGGACATCCTTCACAGAATTGTAAGAGCACACCAAACTATTGAGAGGGAAGCTGTAATTTTTGTCAGGCCTCAGCTGGCCATGAGTACTTTTGGCCAGGTTATACAGTTTCCCTCCTGGAGCCAGCCATTCCAGAGGAACATGAAGCTCTGAAAGGGCACCACAGATTAGACACTTGTGAAGGCGGTTGTCTATCACTGCTTTTTTGGCAGCTGCAGTAACATCTTCAGGTTGAACTCCTATTACACCAGTTCTTCTGTAGAAATACTGATGTACATCAGCAACTAAACTAGGATGAATACCATGCTTATTCATGAACACTTCCTCCATTGCAGCAACCAGTCTCAGTAAGTATTTGTCTTGCAAACTTCTATCTCCTCCAATCACACAACCATCCTCCTCCAGTTTGATATACTTTCTGATGAGATCCTGAGGAACTCCCCAAGCTTTAGGAAGCAATTTCAAAGGCAGTTTAGGTAAAGCAGCACCTTTTATTCCAACCAGAGGAATATAATGGTTACGTCCAGAGCTACTCCATGCAATACAAATAGGTTTATTCAACATGCCATCTTTTCCCATACATTTCTCTACAGGTATAAGCCCAGGGAGGAAGGTAGCTGAGTAATCTCCTGAGCTACGCATTCCACTCAAGGAATCCAGCAGGATGATGGGCCGATGAAGCACATTGGCCAAGCCAAAGATGTGAATGTTTCGCAGACCCAATGGCACGCCTTCCGGAGGTATAAACAAAGGGTCACATTCATTGATTATGTCCTCCCATTCTACCGCATCAATGAAATCGTGGAAGAGAGCCTTGTAGCGGCTCAGGTTCTCCTTGAAGTGTTTCTTCAGGTTCTCCCGGAGCGCGTGCCAGAACAGCTCCCTGCCCACCAGTGCCCGGGAGACAGCATGGACCAGGCAGTGACCATCACCATCCACATGAACAGGGATCAGGCACTCCTGGCTGTTATTGGCTTTCTTGATATCCTCCAGGGTGTCATGCAAGTAGAGGAGGCTGCCAGAACGGTCCTTGCCATATCCCATTGTGTCGACATGCTCAGGCTCGATGAGGAAGGCACGGTCGCCCAGGAGAGCACAGTCAAAGACATCCCCCTGGTTCATCTCGGAGAGAAGCTTGGCCTTGCCCGTTTGCTTGTCCATGCCATAACGGGCCAGGATGGGGGAGAGAAGCTTGCAGTGATAATTGGACAGGCCCATAACTTTGACCAGCTCCGTGTTCTTCCTAGGGGGGGCCCCGCCGCTCACCCCCAGCAGCGCGTTCCGCAGCAGGTTGTGCAGCACCAGGTCCGGGTCCGTCACCTCCTCCACGCCCAGCAGCTGCCGCTGCTCGTGGCGCTGCCCGCAGTCCGTGCACTCGATGCTGCCGCTGCTCAGCGGCCCATGGGCGGGGAAGAAGAGGCGCGCCTGGCAGCTGGGGTCCGGGCAGGTTCCCGAGAAGATGCGCCGGTCCCGCTTCTTGGCGACAGGCTGCTGCTGCGGAGGCGGCGGTTGGGACATCTCTCCGCAGTGGCCAGTCTCCCCGCTAGCTTCGCCCCCCTCACAGGCTCATCCCCTCGCCCCGGGTAACGGCCGGAGCCCGACGGATTCCACCCTTGTTCCCAACCGCGGCGCACGAACCCCCCGCGGAACGCGGAAGCGACCGGCACCACCGCTTACTGCTTCTTCTCTGCCCCGGCCGTTGCCCGCAATGCAACGGCCTTCCACAGGGACGGCGCAGGCGCGACGCTGCTCAGCCAGCCGGGAATTGTAGTCTTCTCAAGGCGCCGAGCCTGCCTGGTGGGAATTAGAGAGTGCGTTGTTCCGGAACTACAAGTACCATCGTGCCATGCATTGCGAAAGGGACGAGAGAGAAAGGAGGTAGGGGAGATTAGCCCCCAATGATTTCTGGGAGATGCAGTTTTTTGTATTGGTCACAGGGCCGGCTAGGGAGGAAGCAAGCGGAAGAAGACGCAATTCCTAGAATGCTTTGCGGCCACCTGTTTGCTTCCTGTTTTCTCTTGGGTGGGGGAAGGGCAGCTGCTGCATTTAAGGTGGCGCACGCCCAGTATGACTCAGAGCCTGGTTTCCAGCCAGGGCGGGGGATGGTCCTCCAGTGAGCAGCTCCTTATCGCCGACAGCCAGGAACGCCTGGCGGCTCTGACTGTGCCCCCAGCCAGCTGGGCCACGGGAAGAAGCGAGGGCTGCTGCTCTAAAGCCTGGTGCAATAGTCTGTAGATGTGCAACAGGGGAGACGACGCTAAACGGGAGCTGACACTTGGAAGAAACTGGTCTGACTCCCCAGTTCTCGTCCTTCTGCGTGTCCCCCCCCCTCCATACGCCACTAGGCATCCTGGAGACGTGGTGAGGGACAAGGCAAGGCGGGAAACAGGGTGGCTACAGCAGTGCTTCTCACCCCCCGGACTTCTCTCGAGTACCTTGAGGGTACTCAGACCACTGGTTATATCAACACAACACATTTAGATAAAACTGGATTTTTGTTTTTAAGTTTTACAGAGTTTTATTATTTTTGTACTTTTTACACCCAAAAAATGCCATTGTCCGCCGAGCTACAATTAAGTTGTTTAAACAAATGTGTTGTAATGGGGGGGAAAAAATGGTGTGTATGAAAACTGTAGGTACTGGGAGTACTTATAATTTACTTATTTTTTGAAAGGGGGGGTTCTTTATTAAAAAAAAAAGTTGAGAAACACTAGGCTAGAAGGACAAGGCGCTAGACAGAAATGGACAAGAATGTGCCTGTGTCTCAAAATTTGTATAGGGCATTGGTTCCCAAACTCTTCAGCATCATGCCTCCTTTTTGATTTTTGAGAATTCCTCGTTGCCCCCACCCCATAGCAGCAAAACTTGTTGAGCAAAACAAAACAAAACAAAACAAAAGGAACTGACTGGGGCCGAAAAACAAAAATAGCAGCAAAACTTAAGGGGGGTTAAGGGAATGGTCTGAGTCACTGAAATTTCTTCACGCCCCCCAGTTTGGGAACCCATGGTATACAGCATCTCACAATCTAGGTATGGTGAGGCAGATGGCAGCTGAACTGGTTTAGCAGGAGATGAGAATCACTGCAGCTTAGACCTAGGGTAGAGTTTTCTGGGTGCTAGGAAAAGCTACAATCAATATTTTAAAAGGCTAAATGCAGTTTAACAGGTGGGATTTAGAGTGTGGGGAGGTGACTGTACTCTTCCAAATTCTGCCTTTTGCCCCACCAAGAGTAGTTCTGCCACCAAAATGAGACACTACTCACAGTAGATTTTGCTGATAGTAAAAATACAATCATGCATGCTTTGTTTAGGCATATTCAGACCCAACTCAGTGTCATGGTAGACTCCATGGCTGTGTCTACACTGGCAAGTTATTCCGGAAAATCAACCGCTTTTCCGGAAAAACTTGCCAGCTGTCTACACTGGCCGCTTGAATTTCCGGAAAAGCACTGATGATCTAATGTAAAATCATCAGTGCTTTTCCGGAAAAACTATGCTGCTCCCGTTCGGACAAAAGTCTTTTTCCGGAAAACTGTTCTGGAAAAGGGCCAGTGTAGACAGCACAGTAGTGTTTTCCTCAAAAAAAAGCCCTGATCGCGAAAATGATCGGGGCTTTTTTGCGGAAAAGCGCATCTAGATTGGCCACGGACGCTTTTCCGGAAAAAGTGCTTTTGCGGAAAATCATCCTGCCAATCTAGACGCGCTTTTCCGAAAATGCTTTTAAGGGAAAACTTTTCCGTTAAAAGCATTTCCGGAAAATCATGCCAGTGTAGACGTAGCCCTTGAGCTTGGCTCCTTCTTGATTGGATTATGGGAGATGAACAAATAAAAGATGGTATCTCCATTTGCCACTTATTTGTGACACCAAAATAGGATACCCCAGTAAGCTGTGCATGTCTGTGACTGCATCCCTGTTTTCTAAGAAGTGAAATAGTTAAAGAGGGTTCACATTTAAAAATTAACATCACTATACACCTGAAATAACATGGCTTAGATAAAAGAGACAGTTCACACCTCTCTGAGCTATTGTACTGGCTCTGCAGATTCATGGGGATATCTCTAGAGCAGGGATCTCCAACCTTTTTAAGCACAAGATCTCTTCTTGAATGTAAGTCAATCTAGAATTTATCTCAAGCCGAAATACTCTAGCCCTGCCTTGCCCTTTTTCTAAAGCCCCACCCTGCTCACTCTGGAGATGGTGGGTGGGAGCAGGAGCAAGGGGACACCCTGACATCAGTGCCTCCCCCACACTGCACAACAAGCAGGAGGCACTGGGGGCAATTCAAAGACAGAGAGCAGGAGCAGCATGGCTCTTTATATCAGTCAAAATCACTTGTCAGAGGCTCCAGGATCTACCACTAGATTCTGACTTCCTGGTTGGTGAGCACTGTTCTAGAGTTACAATTGTTTCACATTTTTAAGTTTTCTTCACAAACAGCTAAATAACTATTTTTTTCAAAATTTGAAAGCTGAGATTTTGGTGAACAAGATGACAGTTCCAGTGAGGTGCTAGTACATGGCACTGCTAACTGTTATTTAACCAGAGGTAACATTTACTGCCCTGGGGGAAAACTAGTTAGTTCTAATTTAGGTCTTTTTCTATTTTAAAAATTTCATTTCACATACCACATTATACTTAGTTTTAATTACATAGTCAAATTATGGATACATAAGGCAATACATTCAAAGATTAATTTAGCCTTATACAAATAAAACTGCATTGGGTGTAATACACATATATATAATTTTAATACTGAACATTGGAATGCCTATATGTTTTAGTTGGGTATTTTCTCAAGGAAGTTATATAGGTTAGGACTCATATTTCAGTTTTCATTATTAAATGTTTTCACTTCTGTTTATATATTAAAATGACACTAATGCAGCATTGTAGGCTTCAAGCATTAATCAATCAAAAGCATGCAGAATTTCAGACTACTGTTCCAGGTCCATTTGGCAATGCAGCAATCGGTAGCAGGAAGGAGCTTTGATGTGATGCAATGGTTTCCAACCTGTGGGCTGTGAGGGCCTAGCAGGGGGTCCATGGAAAGTTTTTAAAAGTAAAGATCAGGCCCATTGCGAAGCACAGGAGAGGGGGCAGCAGCTTTTGGGAAGCGGCTTCCTTTTGATCCTGTTCTCCAGAAGCTAAGAAAGCATGAGGAAAGTGCTTGCATGACAGGCATGCTTCCCACACCTGGCTGATGTGTGAGAGGCATGCTTTGGAGGTAAGCACTTTCCCCTCTCTCCATTAGCATCCAGGGAACAGGATCAAAAGCAAGCCAGGACCCACAGCGCATGGCTGCTGCTCCCTTGCACCTGACCACTATTATCCCTCTTCCCAGACTCCTCTGTAGAAGTAGCTGGTGTCAGTCCCTCCCTGTTCCACTTAATTTATTTCCTTCTAACTCACCCAGTTTGGAATTATGACATATATTGTAACCCCGTGCAGTTCCTTTGGGATCACTGTAATCAACTTATGAATGTTTTCTGTATCATGGTGTCCTACTCCATGGAGGAAGGTTATCACAGTTCCACCAAGAACTAAATCAATTCCAGAAAAGCAGAACAGGTTTTCCTGTATCATTGGGGCCCAATTCTGTAGCCCTATGTTAATGGGCCTCATTCTGCAGCCCTGATTCATATGGACATCTATTTACTAGGAACTGGACTGAAAAAATCATTCATTTTTCATACGGCATAATGAACTGGATCTGAATCCATGACTCAAAAGAAGTTGTATAGCCCTTTACCAATGGTCTAAGCCAGTTATTCTTAACTTTTCATTTCCATAATCTCATGTTGTAACAGAAAAAAATACCAGCATCCCCCTCCACATAGCCATGAATAGGAGGATGGTTCTGATGCCCAGGTTGAGAATTCGTGGTTTAATTAATTCAATCCTCCCTTCTATGTTCTTTTCAGTTAGTATGCTGCAGTGACCTGATACAGTACCCATTAAAATTAAATTAAAGGGCTCCCATTTGACTTCACTGGTTGTTTTATGAGGCCCCTCGGCCTTAATCCTGCAACAAAATGAACCCACATGGTACCCTGGAGTTTCGTGTGGGCCAAAGGTCTGCTTGTGTCTTACTGCCAAATTGGGGCCATAATGTTCATTGCTGCACATTAACTGAAAATAAAAACACATTATAATGGCTTAGGTGATTGGCAAAACCCTATGCACCTTGCTACTGATATAAATCTAATCCAAGGTCATAGTCATCAGTCTTTGATGCCCTGTGAAAGGTGAGATGATGATTGATTACCCATTCACATCACTAGTTGGGACTCAAGATTATGTGGACAACTCCTTGTCAGCAATGCTAAGGTAAACTGCCTGGTATCTGCCTGACCTGAGGCACCATGCTGCACCCTGGAAGCAGCCAGTACGTCCAGATCCTAAGGGGTGGGCATGAGGCTTTGTGGCATGCTGCACACATTGTTTTCACATGCAAGCACCTCCACCCCCAGTTCCCATTTGCCAGGAACCAACCAACAGGAATTGATGCTCAGGACTAGAGATGCTAAATTTAGATTAACTGGCTAATTGAACAGTCGATGCAAATTCAGGGCTGTTGCTACACTTCAAAGGGAAAGCGCTTCAGGGAGCACAGGGCCAGTGGGGAACTCAAGCAGTCCCCTGCTAGCCCTGTGCTCAACGTGGCAATTCAAAGCAGCAGTGCCACATGGAGCCCAGGATAAACTGGGGACTCAGAATGCCCAGCTGACTCTGGGCTCCATGCAGCACTGCCATTTTGAAATGCCACAGGAAGCCTGGTGTCAGGCTCCAAGCAGCATTTCAAAGCAGCAGCACCTCACAGAGCCCAGAGTCAGTAGGGGAGTTCCAAGCTGACCCCAGGCTCCATGCAGCTCTGCCACTTTGAAATGCCTTGTTCAGCCTGGGTCCAGCTGGGACTCTAGTCCCCAACTGACCCGGGGCTGCATGTGATGTTGCAAAGCGGCAGACCCCGGGCTCCATGCAGTGCTGGCACTTTGAAATGCCACGTGCAGCTGCCACTTTGAAGCACCTCCTTCTACCCCTCCCCCTCCCTTTCCTTGCTGCCTCTTTACCTGATGTGCTCCCCCTCGCTGGGACCTCTGGTAGTGGCCACTGTTGAAAAACAGGATACTAGGCTAGGTGGACCTTTCGTCTGATCCAGTATGGCCATTCTTATGTTCTTATGACTAGCATGTCGACTATCCGATAAGCACTTGTTTATCAGATAGTCAATTAGCTGACTAGTTGTTCACATCCCTACTGAGGATGGGCAAATTGTGCAGAGTTCTGTGACCCTCTCCCCACCTAGTGTAGCAAAAATGTATATCTTAGTATTGGTTATAAGGCTATACATATGGGGTGCGTCTAGACTGGCAAGATTTTTACACTGGCCGCTTGAATTTGTGCAAGAGCACTGACTTTGTAATGTACAAAATCAGTGCTTCTTGCGCAAATACTTTCACGCTCCCGCTCAGAAAAAAGCCCTCTTGTGCAAGAATACTTGCTCAAGAAGACCAGTGTAGACAGGAAAGAACTGTTTTGTGCAAAAAAGCCCCGATGGCTAAAATGGCGATCATCATAGATGCCTAGGTGATCAAGAAGAAGTGGAAACTTTGAATATAACAAGGAAACATGCATTGTGTCTTGAGGCTGAATTAAATTGGCAGCATTGACAACCTTGGAGATAGGCAGAGACCCCACCAAGAGTGAGAGACAATGATAGAAAGCCTGACAATCACCATCAAAGGATAACTCCGGAGAGCACAGATTAACACCTCTTAAGGGTGGATGATTGTAGCATGACACTGCAATATCCATAGACCCAAATGGGAACTTATATGTATAAGAAAGGAAGCTCTTGCCATGGGACTCTGGGTTCAGTCCTACAAGCCAAGCCTCAGAGGAGTTTCAGAGGAACCCTGACTCCTCACTCAGTCAGCCTTGCCTGGCCAGTAAGACTGACTTCAGCCACCATAGACTAGTAACTATGCACCATCTGCAGGACCTGTGTGTGTATGTATGTAGGTTTGTCTTTATTAAGCATATGCCTACTGCTTCTCTACTGTATTCTCAATAAACACAGCGTATTGCCTTTTCCCCTGAAAAAGATCCCGTGTGCTTCTTATAAACATAACACTAGGAGCTGGACCTGCTGCTGCCTGCTTTTCCATGGCTGCAGCAGCCTCTTCCCCAGCTGCAGTAGTTCTGTGCTGGTGTTGATGGGAAGGGGCACCTCACACCTGGCCACAGCCGCTTCAGAACTTCTGGAAAGGCCTCTCTCACTGATGCAGCTCTGAGTCCCTGAGCAGGTCTTAATAGCCATTGTGAAGGGCTTAATGGGAAGCTACACAGCCACATGGCTTAGAGGGAACTGCATGGCCAACATGTCCTATATCTCATTCTCTAAGAATACTATGCTAAGTAAATGGATCCTATAGTGTTAATCTACTAATATGTCCATTTTACAGGTGGACAAACTAAGGCATTTGTAGACGTACTTGATTGAGAGCTGTGGATGAAAGGGTATGCACATGGAAAATGATAATCAGTGAGTCAGACTGAATGTTTGTTGCAATACATTTTCCACTTGTGAGTACGGCCTTGTCTACCTATACTGGCATGTTTTGTTGCCCAAAACTGCCTTTTGGTAACAAAACAATGAGAGCATTTACACTGTAATGCAACTTTTTTGTCAGGAAAACACCCAGTTTTGGTGACAAATAACTCACTCCTGCAAGACACTTGTATCTTTTCCCCTCCCTTTATTGTCGAGCCAGCTTGGACTCTGCTGTTTGTTTTGTCAAGAGAACTGGCTTCTGCCAGTATCCCATCACTGAGCCCTGATGGTTGTGCTCAGTGTTTTGTGATTTCTGCTGCCCTGCAGGCATGCACCCATCCCCTTTCAAAGCCCCAGGAAATATCTGACAGTTAAGTGAGCTGCTCTATTTCACGAACAAAGAGCAAATAATTGGAATTCTTCTATTCTGCCCTGCACTAACAACACAGTAGCAGGCAGACTGCTGTTTCAGGAAGGCTGGAGAGACTGTTGTGCTGTTTTGACATTCCTTAGCAAGGAGAACTCAGAGTGCTAAGGGAATCCCAAGAAGTACAGGGATCAGGTCTGCCTTCCCACAACACTGCACTATGGGGGATGCTTACCCACATTGCTTTGCTCTATCTGTCGACAGGGGCTAGCAATGTGGCCATGAAATGTGGACAATGGGAGATAGAAAAACTGGCTTAACTAGTTTTCACTTTTGGTGACTTTTGCATGTCGATAGCACTTTTGTCACCAAACCTTCCCAGTGTAGATTTTGTAGCCTGAGATTTCAGTATTTGAGGAGCACAGTTCAGCAGCAATATTATTTTTTGCAAGAAAAAGTCTATTATTTCCACAAAACTCAAATAGCCTCTGACAAGGTATCTATATTGCTATCAACAAATTATGCAAAGGTAGGGAGTCTAGACATAACAGTAAACAAGATAACCCAAGCATTTGGGGCTGGTGAATTCCAGTTTCTTTGCTCTTCTTATGTTTAAATACGGTAGATTGATAAATTCTTTATTGCAGATATTCAAGATCGTAATCTTCAATGATTTAATTTCCTGAGATAACACCATGAAGTACTCTGGAATCATATTTACATACCTTTTAGATTGCATTCCCGGTTCTGTACTGAACCTAGATGATTACCTTTGAATTTTTAAATCTCTTGTCAGTAGTCTCAAAAAAGTGTTCTTATATAGCTCCCTTGTAATTTTAGCTCATTCTGAACTAACTATGCATTCTTATCCTGTCATTAAAAAACTAATTTGTAAAGCTTATTTGGGCTCTTTTATTAACTTCCTAACTCAAAGATGCTAGCAGTAATTACTAGTCAATATTCAGATCTTATATCAACCTTCAGCACTAAGGAGTTCACAAGAAGTTTAAAAAAGTCAGCCCAATGGATCAAAAAGAAAAAAATTCCCCTTTCTTTAGTTGTAATCAAGCTCCTGAGAAGTACTTGTTTTCAGCAATTTCCAAATATTCTTCAGAGCACTCATGTATATTGTGCCCTCAATACAGTAATGCCATTAACTTCCAAATGTTAATTTAGTTGTGTAAGGTTTTAGGAAAGACTGCCATTAACTTTGATAGGATTTGGTTTGGGCCCTTTCAAAGTCAGACAGGACTCACAGATTTGTCAGACTGCTCTGTTTATTAGCAAAGCCGCTCTGCAAATGCACCCAGAAAATGTGAGTACCATACAAGGTTCAAACTCCTTGATTTATACAGTCAAAAGAAAGCCAAGTTAACAAGATTAAAAGAGAGCCAAAACTTCACATGATTAGTATGAGGCTAGTCAAGTATCTTCATTTCCACATCAAGCACACAGCAATCTCCTGTCCATATCTCCCTGGTTATCACAATTGTTTTCTGCCTCACACCTAGGCTGTGTCTCCACTGGCCTCCCTTCCGGAAAAGGGATGCTAATGTAGCACTTTGGAATAGGCAAATCCGCGGGGGATTTAAATATCCCCCGCGGCATTTGCATTAACATGGCTGCCGCTTTTTTCCGGCTTGGAGATAAGCCGGAGAAAAGCGCCAATCTAGACGTGATTCTCCGGAAAATAAAGCCTTTTCCGGAGGATCTCTTATTCCTACTTTCAAGACACAGCCCTAATGTTCCTTTTCCTTTTATCCCAGGCCCACCTGGCTAGCACTCTGATCTGAATACCTACAAACAACATTAACATACTTTCCTCTTTCCTGTTCAGAGACAAACAGTGTTCCTTCAACTTATTCAATTATTACAGTATAATTCATCTTTTTCTTACAATATAATTCTTTCTACTTTCACAGCCCTTATTATAATGAATGGTAAGCATATTATTATGGTACATTGCAGGGGTGACATACCTTAATTCCTAATTTCCTGGTTATCTTGGATTTAGCTATAGTTGAATTCAACATTCTAGAAGGACACAAGACATCAGCAGGCAGCTATAACTTTGTATTAATGCAACTATGGGCCACTGAATTAGTATTAAGTAAAGATCACCTAGCACTTTCCTTAAAAGGTGCAGTGTTAATCCATCTATTTTACGCAAATTCTCCCTCTCCAATAGTTGCCGGTCTCCAATAGTTGACGGTCATCTGAAGAAGTGGGCTGTGCCCACAAAAGCTCATGATACCATCTACATGTTTTTTAGTCTATAAAGTGCTACCAGACCATTTGTTGTTTTTTAAGTTTACTAATACTAGAGTTTTTAAATAATCTCTCTCTCTCTCTCTCTCTGTATATATATATATATATATATAAAACATTTCCTGTGGGATAACAGAATGACATCATCACATCACTCTGTGCTCCGTAGGAAAACTTTTCATTCTGCTGCCCCTCTGCGCGGCTTCCTCCCTGCATCCACTCTCCCCAGTGCTCCAGGGAGAGCCAGCCCTCCCTGGTGGCTGGAGGGAGGGCCGAGAGACAAGCACTTGCATGACCCTGGCCCTCCCCGGCAGCTGGGGGCGCCAAGAGACCAGCACTGGCATGGCCCTGGGCCTCTCGGGCATCCGGGGGGGAAAGCCAGGACTGCCTACCCCCAGAGAGAGGGGACTTGATGAGCATAGCGAGCAGGGGGCTCAGCCCCCTAGTTAATACTTAATACTTAATTCATAATACTTGGCTTTGCATCATTCAAAGTTTTTTTTAATAAATATCACAGCACCCCATGAGGAAATTAGGCATCTTATCTCTTGTTAAGAAATGGGGAAACCAAGGCAGAAAAGTTAAGTGACTTTTTTCCAAGATCAGACAAAGAATAACAGTCAAGATTACTACTCAAGGGCTCCTATCTCCTTGAACTTAGATCATGTTTTCTCTTTTCTCTGTGTAAAAAGGCAAAGGTTTTCCAACATTCGTTTTTCATAGATTATTTCTAGCCATAAAATTAATTTCATTTATTGTGTTGTTTTTCTCCTGTAAAATGAACTCTTATGCTGCAGTAATTTACTAATGAAAGAATAGCAGGAGCCATCAGTTTTTGACCTTTATTTCTTTTAATTCCTTAAAATTATGGATAGAATATAACTCTTTAAGAGGAGTAATGATGACTAATTTAACTCCAAAGGACTGCACGAAGAATCATTTGGGACATAAGATATTACAATGGCAAAATTGTATTTTGTGTCATTTTTCTAGACTTTAGCCCTGGCACTAGGTGTCAGCAGAACCCAGCCAATTAAGTCTTGCTGATTTCAAACTCTGGTAACAACCTTGATCCAGACTTCCTAATGTATGTCACAACAAATGTGTCTGATTAATGACAAATTTGTATAAGAGCAAATCCAATAGTGTAACCAGAGAAAGAAATAGAGTTTATGTGCTTGGAACCATTGCTGCTTCTTGGGAAAACTATGGAAAACATTCACAGCTCTGAAGCTGTTTCCACAAACCACCACTAATGTTCCCTCCAGTCATTTATATTGGCGTACTGTTGGTTGGTCAAAGCCTCTGGCTTAGGTTTTCAAGCCCTGTACTAAAGTTTGGTCCCTTGATACTCTTTGAAAAATCAAGTTCAGTTCTGTTGGGAATAATCTACCTATTCCAACTAAGGATGTTAAAATGTGATTATCTGGCTAATCATATAGTTGATACGATTTGTAACGACTATACCAGTGTTTCTCAACCTTTTTTTATAAAGTGCCCTTAAAAAAATTATAAGTACCCCCAGTACTTACAGTTTTCAGACACACATTTTTTTTTTCTAGCATTGCAACACATTTGTTTAAACAACTTAATTATAGCTAGGCAGGCAATGAAATTTTTGGGTGTAGAAAGTACAAAAAAATAAAGTTCTGCAAAACTTAAAACAAAAATTCAGTTTTCTCCAAATTTCAGATGTGTTGATGTACCCCCCCCCCCAGACTTCTCTCGAGTACCCCTAAGAATACTCGTACCACTGATTGAGAAACACTGGACTATATGATTATGTGATGTTTTCAGATTAGTCAATAAGCGCTGCTCTGCAGAGCCTCAGTGGGGATAGCTCCAGGAGCCGACTTAAGACGGGACTGAGCAGTCCTGGCTCATGCCAGCTCAGGAGCCACCCATGCTGCAGCTCAGCATTTTAAATATAGTAAGAGCCACTCAGCTTTTACTATATTTAAAATGCAGAGGCACAACAATTAGTGCAAGCCAGGACTGCTTGATCCTTGCTCGTGCTGAATCCAGCAGCCCCTGTTCGTAGCAGACAGCCCTGTCCATCGCCAACGGGCTGGTGCCGGTGTAGCCTCTGTTCGCGGTGGCCAGGGCCGGCCATGGTCAGGGGCTGGTGCAGGAGCAGCCTCTGTTTTGAATTAATTAAACATTTTCAGGTAATATTCAAGGCAACAATGGGTAGAACTCCACTGATTATAGTGAAAATAAGAAAAAAATTAAAGAGGAAAAAGGGGAGAATATGGAGCCCTGGCATCTGATTGGCAGTGCTACCAGCTTCAGCCACCTTTGTAATAGTCTATAAAATTGTATTTTAAATGTATATATATATTTGTATTGTGTTTTACAAAATTTTGTAAGCCTCCTTGAATATTTCAAATAGAGAGGTAGGGTAAAAAATATTTTAAATAAATAATAAAATATAAGCTGTGGTGTCACTAGCCACATGTGGCTATTTGGCCAGTTGAGTGTGGCTAGTTCGCTTTAGCAGTAGTCACTGTAATCAGTGGAGTTCTATAGCGGTTACTGCTTCAGAACTGGTTGGACACCATTGGTCTACAGAGCAAAGAATTGTGGATGGCAGCCATTAATACCTTCCAGCATAACAACAAGCCCGTCTCAGCCCTGTCCATCATTCAGTAGAGTTTAAAATGTTGATACCCCTAGCAACACTGGTGACACGTGAGGAGATTTGAGGGGGCCATGTACCCCTCAAGAGCTGCAGGCAGGTGGGGCCAGGAACCAGAGCCTCTGGGCAGTGTGAGGAACTACTAGGGGGGTGCTCGTGACCACAGCAGGGGTCAAGCCACTCCGCACTCAACAGCAGCAGTGGGGGCAAGCGGTGCAATGTGGCTCCACTCCCCTGCTCCTGGCGTGTCACTCAGGGAAGCAGTGGGACTGCCCCTGCACTCACCAGCAAGAAGTGGAGTAATGTATCTGGCAGCTGGGGAGCAGAGACATGTTGCTCCATTTCCCCCTGCCACCACCGGTGAGTCTGGGGGGGGGGGGGGTGACCCTGCTGTAGCCACCATAACCCCCCTAGTCTCCTGGGACTCATCACTGGGGGGGCTGGGAGGGTTGAGTCAGTTGGTCAGCCTTCTTTTCCCCATGTGAAAGAATCATAGAATCATAGAATACTAGAACTGGAAGGGACCTCGAGAGGTCATCGAGTCCAGTCCCCTTCCCTCATGGCAGGACCCAGTACCATCCCTGATAGATGTCTATCCAACCAGCTCTTAAATATCTCCAGAGATGGAGATTCCTCAACCTCCCTAGGCAAGTTATTCCACTGTTTGACCACCCTGACACACATGAAGTTTTTCCTAATGTCCAACCTAAACCTTCCTTGCTGCAGTTTATGTCCATTGCTTCTTGTCCTATCCTCAGAGGCCAAGGAGAATAATTTTTCTCCCTTCTCCTTGTGACACCCTTTTAGATACCTGAAAACCCTATCATGTCCCCTCTCAGTCTTCTCCTTTCCAAACGAAACAAGCCCAGCTTTTTCAGTCTTCCTTCATAGGTCATGTTCTCTAGATATTTAATCATTCTTGTTGCTCTTCTCTGGACCTTCTCTAATTTCTCCACTTCTTTCTTGAAATGTGGTGCCCAGAACTGGACACAATACTCCAATTGAGGCCAATCAGTGCAGAGTAGAGTGGAAGAATGACTTCTCATGTCTTGCTCACAACACTCCTGTTAATGCTTCCCAGAATCGTGTTTACTGTTTTTTTGCAACAGCGTCACACTATTGACTCATATTTAGCTTGTGGTCCACCCCTAGATCCCTCTCTGCAGTACTCCTTCCTAGACGGTCGCTTCTCATTCTGTATATGTGAGACTGATTGTTCCTTCCTAAGTGGAGTACTTTGCATTTGTCCTTATTGAACTTCATCCTGTTTACCTCAGACCATTTCTCCAGATCATTTTGAATGATGACCCTACCCTCCAAAGCAGTTGCAACCCCTCCCAGCTTCGTATCATCTGCAAACTTAATAAGCACGCTCTCTATGCCAATATCTAAATCGTTGATCAAGATATTGAACCGAACTGGTCCCAAAACAGACCCCCTGTGGAACCTCACTTGTTATGCCCTTCCAGCAGGATTGTGAACCATTAATAACTACTCTGAGAATGGTTATCCAGCCAGTTATGTACCCACCTTACAGTAGCCCCATATAAGTTGTATTTGCCTACAGAGGTGTGTGGAAGTTTGTGTGTGTCACCTCTCCTCATGTATGAATGGGAGCAGGGGCGGCCCTAGACTAGCTGCCAGCACTGGCGCCCTAGGCAAACCATGCAATCGGTGCCCCCACCTCCAAACCCCTCATGATATTGTGCCACCATTTGGCGCCCCATTTAACTTGGCGCCCTAGGCAACCTATATGGACGGGCCGTCCCTGAATGGGAGCTTAGGTGTGTATGTGTCACTCCTCCCACTGTGAACTATAAAGCCTTAAAGATAGGAAGGCAAATAAAAAGAATCCAACTGCACAGTCTTTCTTTTTAACAGGGGCTCAGTTAGCTTGATGTTAATTTAAACATTGTACTGCATAGTTCTGATTGATTGCCATTGAACTGACTAGAATATGAGAAATTTTACCAGGTCTCCCATATTCAGCATAAGGAAATATGGCCACCCTACTTATCCATGCCTCCAGAGGTGAAAGTATGCCAGTCCAGTGCAGTATGCCATAATGGTAAGAAAGTGGCCAGCAAGGTTTGGTATGCTATACAGTTAAGCTGTTTATAGCCAGCACAGCATGTCCAAAAGACAACTGTTACTCTCTCTCTCCATGGAGCTGCCTTTCAGAAGCTTGGGGTGAAGCTGGGAGTGTTACAGAAGCCGGAGGAGTTGCTGACATTGTGCTGCTTTGCCCACACGCTGCTGCTCCTCACAAGGGGGAAAGGAGAAGAGCTACTGTTAGGGTTGCCAGGTGTCCGGTTTTGAACCGGACCAGTCCAGTATTTGAGTTTTCTGTTCGGGAAACAAATTGAGAAAATATAAATGAGAAATATAAATGTCCGGTATTTTCTAAAGAAGATGCAATGTAGATTGTGATGTAATGTCAAGTGTGTCCGGTATTTTTGTTGAAACCATCTGGCAACTCTAGCCATTGTCCCCCAGCAGTGCTGCTGCTGTACAGAGCTAGAGGAGACAGATCTCTGTGGAAGGGTAAGGTGTAGGGGTTCTGCCCCATTCCCCTCCGGGAGGGACAGCAGCGTGTAGGGAAAGAAGTAGAACATAGGCAACTTCTCTGGCTGGTGTACTGCTCCCAGTTCCCTCTCCACTGCCCCCCCTCCACCTATCCCCCAGGTAATGTGGGATAAGAAGGATAGGGGAAGGGCATGAAGACCCCAGGGGGCAGGGTGGATCATGTGAATAGTCATGTGATGAGATCACATGGTTCTCTCCCCCTTAGCTGGTGTACTCCACCATACTGGGAAGATATTGATTTTACTTTCACCTCTGATGCCCTTCTGCAATGCACTCAGTCTACAGGAACAACAAAATGCCCTCCCCGCTAGTGAAGTGGTTCACATAACAATGTTTTGGTCTCAGAGTGTGGCTACCATCTTTTGCTGATGACCACATTGATGCTTTTTTCCCTAAAATACTTAATTAACTTTAGGGAAAATAAATAAATACGCAGATCTGGGGAAGGCAGCGGGGATTGGTGGAGAACCCCGTGGCTGTGTGGCCAGAACCAAGGGTTGGACCACATGGCTGGAGTCAGAAGTGAGGGCTCGCTGAAACCACATGAACAGGGCTGGAATGGGTGCACAGTCACCCCAGAGCTGAAGCCTGAGCCCCACTATCTCTCTTCCTACACAAAGTGAGTCACCTTGCTCTTGCTTGTACCCCAGCTGTCTCCAGAGAGAGTTCAGGACAACACATCCAAGAGTACCAGGAAGGGAAATATAAGGGTCAGTGCTTTGCTCCCTCCTCTATCCCTGCCCAGGAGGCTGTCATGGCTTCATGAAAAGCCCCTAGTGACTTCATTTGAGAAATGTGTTGTGTATCTTCTGCCATGCTTCCCTTACACTTGGAATGCCATCCCCTTCATTACATTCAATGTCCTCCTTAAATTTTACTTCTGACATTCTGTGTATGACAAATGAAAGGGTAGACAGATAGCGAAACAAGGAAGCATGACCCCGTATCTCACTATTGCCTTTCTTCACTTCTCTCTTGACTGTTTAGGCCCCTCCCTGGCAGGGCCAGCTTTAGGAAGTGCGGTGCCCAATTCCAGCAACTTTGGTTGAGAAAAAAAAAGGGAGCACACAAAAAATCCCCTAGCTATCCCCAGAGGTAGCTAACACCCTCCCCCCCTTCCTGCAGCACAGGGAAACCCTGTGCTCAAATCACACCTCCTGTGGCACAGGCAGCCGCTGCGCTCCTCCTCCAGGGCTGACACCCCCTCCCGCAGCACACCCGGCACACTTCTGGGTTCAGGGTGCAGGGGCCCAATTCGGGGGAATCGGACAAATTGGCCTAAGGCTGGCCCTGCTCCCTTGTTGTGCTATGGCAAGTTTTAATTTATATTTTCTTTGGGGCAGGACTCGCCTCAGTATTTGTTTGATCTGTGAGTTCCATGCACACTATAAGGAAACTAAAAAATATTTAGTATTATTCATATAGACAATGGCTTTCTCCTTATTTTCATGTACCAATAGCTATCAGCCAGCTATCTAAAGTTTTGAATGAGTATGTGTTAACTTAGCTACATATATACTAAATTATAAGAGAATTTGATTATACTTGCAACCTTGAATGACTATTCTTATCCAAAAAAGATCATGTCTCTCAACATCTATTTATTGCCGTACAGTGAAAATTCCCTTGATTATCCAAACTTATTCAGTGTCTCTCATGATTTTCAGATAATCAGGGCTACACTATAATTAAATGTTCTTCACAACTTCCAACCTTGTGGAAGACTGTGTGGTGCGCTGCTGATCAGTAACAAAGAGGCTCTGGTTTCAGAAAGAACCTGGGAGCGCAGGATGGAATGCAAACTGGTGGCCAGGCTTCTTTGAAGAAACAATCACCTCTACAGATGTTGAATAAAGATCTCTTTTATACTCCTCTGCCTGCCTGCAGCATTGTTTATTGCTAATGAAACACAGTGGTACTTTTGAAAATAAAGAAGTAAGCTGGCTTCCTAGAAATTTCAGTCCCTCTTCCTCACCCATTATTGACCAAATCAAGGCAAGTTTCAGGCTGGCTCTTCCACTATAGCCAATTGAAGAGGAAAAGAGAGGGGAGATATGTCAGTGATTGTGAAAGAAATGAATGTGCCGGAAGTTAGAATCTCAAATCCAGAGGTAGTTTAAAGAAGGGGTGAGGTTCAGAGTTCAAACCACAACTTCAAAGTATTGTCTAAACAGTGGGGGGTTTTTAGAACTTGAGCATGAGCTCCACTATCCTAAGTCTATTGACTTGAGCTGGGCTGCTTGCTTTGATCACTTAAAAATGCTGTTTAGACATACCTTGATAGGGACTCAGCCTTCTAATTTGCAAGATTAGCTTCATAGAGTTAGCTCAATCACAAGCTCTTCAATAGTTTCATTGTCTTTTAGGTAAAAACATCATTCATAGGTTTCATTTGTAACTGGAGTGCAGCACTTCTCAATTTTTTGTAACACAATTGTTTCATATTGGCCTCCTCTACCTCAATTAACTGAAAACTGTCAAACACATCAGGTTTATCAGAAAGGCTACCTTATAAATGTCTGCCTTTCCACTGGCACCATGCTAGCAGCCACAAAATGAAGCACTGACTAAATCTCTTACATCTGAATCCCACATTTCTAGAGAGTTTCTGCTCTGAGGGAGCTTTTAGAGGCTCCATTCCAGTTATTCTTTAATTTCAATTTACTCCTGGGAGCATGTAGTGTTCAGGAATTATTCAGGGCCCATGATGCTGGAAACAGACTTTATTCAATAACCAGTTCCAACTGCCTTTGCATAACAAAACATGAGCTTCTGCAGCAGCACCCTCTTTCCTAGACTTTATGGGTAGAAACCTTACCAAGATTCAGTTCCCAGTACCATAGCCCTGAGCTCCTACCTGCTCAAAATCTGAGTTTCCTTTCTTGCCTTCTAATCTCCTTTTAGAGGGCCTGAGTTCTACTTCTTACAATAGAACCTCCTTCTGGAGATTCATTCGAACGAATGGTAGCATTTGTGGTTTTATTATATAAAAACCTTACTGAAGGGAAAACTAGTATCTCATCCTTGCTGCTTCTTAATAGCTGAGTCTTTGCCTTCCCCTCGCCCCCAAATAGCTGCACTGAAAATCATAGGAGGAAAAAACCCCTGTGGAACTAGATGAAAGGTACTACCTTGTGAAAATAGTCTCTCATTCTGGACTCCTGATTAACTAATTCAACTCCTGAGCACTCTGAGATTTCCACCATTATTCCAGGTAAATTTAGCTTTTCCTTGCCTGTAGTATCTGGTCTTACTCCTTTCATATAGATATTCTGGGAAACAAAGAAGGAATTTGTCGTTCATTTAGGCTCTCTAATTTACTAGGTCCTTAAAAATTATACTCCGTGGCAGGTCAGATAATTCTCTTGACTTTATACAGTCCACAGTAAGCTTCCAGTAAGTCCTTAATACTCTCCCTTTCTTATAATTTTGGGTCTTCTAATTAGGTTGTAGAAAAGCTATGGCCACAATTCTACCAACAGAAATAGTAACACCTGTCACAGTACCCCCTATAAATCTTTTAAGCAGGAAACTAACTTTGAACCTTACTTGGATGTTTAAGAAATTATTTAACATTTTAAAGGTATATGGTTTAAACAATGCAACAATCTTTCCACAGACATTAAAGATGTAGTTTTTCATTATTTTATTTAGATTCAGTTAACTGGGAGTCAGATGGTATCATACTCCACAAGCATTCTTATTGAATAATATCTTACAGTGGATAGTCAGCCCTGAATACAGGTATAATCTGAATGGAAAATCTGTTTTGTTTTTAAATGTAAATATGGAACGGGCTTGTAATGGGACTTAATGAAACCTCTAGAGCACCCAACAAGGAAGAAGTTAAAAGTTTGGGCTGGGTTGCCTGACTTTGAACCCCTCTGTTATTCTTGATTTTAAATTTGAACAATAATGACATAAATATTAACTTCTACATGAGAATGTGAAAAAAGGGAGCAATGAGCATACAGAGGTGTTTGGGTGGAGATGGAAAAAAAAGTATATATACACTACATAAAGAGTACCCCATCATATCAGTGTAGCTTTGGCCTACTTCTAATACAGAATATAAATCCAAATGCAAGGGGAAGGTTCCCTACTTCACAAAATCTGAACTCCTTTAGAAAATGGGTTTAAACCCTACAGTTTGGAGACAGGAAAAGGTTGTCAAGTCAATAGTTTTATAGCCCTGTTACAGGAGACTCATCAATCCCCAGTTAAAATCCTGCCACACATAGATAGGCAGTTTTGCAACCACAGCTGGTGTGACAGAGAAGCCATCATCTTAGGCCACGTTGGCTAACAACAGTGAAGCAAGTAAGCTAAATGAAGACAGAGGAGGATTTTTAATGCCTAACTGACAGCAGTGAGACACGGTGAGTGAGATAACAGTCTTTTATTAGATTAACTTCTATTGGTGAGAGAGACAAGATTTTGTGCTTACATATAGCTCTTCTTCAGCAGACATTGAATATTACAGTAGTTGGGGGTGTACAATAGATGGGTACCAGAAGGCCTAATGTGCACATATCCTATCCATTGGTCTTTTGAACCATTAGGTTTAAACATATACAGGGTTATTTTACCTGAGGTGACTAGCCACTGAACTAACTGCTTCATTATATGGTTGCTATAGACTGTAATTTAGTAGCAACAGAGATGCTCAAAGTCTCAAACCAATTTTTTCTTAGTGTAACTATGTTGTTTGATACCTGGTCCAGCTCTGCCTGTTTCATATATTTCAGGCCTGTATGCCATATTCACATTCTGTATTATCTACTCTAGGTTAGGTCTCTTTTTGTAAATGAAAGTCACAGGGGGTGTGTCTAGACTACATGCCTCCTTCGACGGAGGCATGTAGATTAGCCAGATCGGAAGAGGGAAATGAAGCCGCGATTAAAATAATCGCGGCTTCATTTAAATTTAAATGGCTGCCCCGATCTGCCGATCAGCTGTTTGTCGGCAGATCGGGAGAGTCTGGACGCGATGCCCCGACAAAGAAGCCTTTCTTCATCGACACAGGTAAGCCTCGTGAAACCAGGTTTACCTGTGTCGATGAAGAAAGGCTTCTTTGTCGGGGCATCGCGTCCATACTCTCCCGATCTGCCGACAAACAGCTGATCGGCAGATAGGGGCAGCCATTTAAATTTAAATGAAGCCGCGATTATTTTAATCGCGGCTTCATTTCCCTCTTCCGATCTGGCTAATCTACATGCCTCCGTCGAAGGAGGCATGTAGTCTAGACACACCCAGGGAGTGTAACTTACTTGGTGTTTTCCTGAGCATGCACGCAGACACTGTTTCAGGTTCTGAGAAATGTGTGAATTCCCCCTATTCCTTAATTTCATTGAGTTGTTCAGGTAAAGTCTAGCGAAAACACAACAGGAGGAGCTTTCAAGGATACAGATAGGAACTGGGCACCTAACTACCCTTTGTGCCATCAAAAATTCCTCCCATAAATGTTAGCTCCCAGACTATTTTATTTCTATTAATCTAATTGCATAGGAAGAGGGTGAAGCTTTCAAGCAGGTGAAAGGAATTACTTCAGAGAAGGCGCTGCTAAAGGAAAGACATTGGAGAGATGCAAAAGGAAGACATAGAGAAAAGGGGAGAAGAGAAAGATAGGGCAGAAAGAGTAAATAACTAAAAGCTTAGTTACTACATGGAGACTTTATCCTTCCACTCCATCTTTGTGCATCCTGTCCACTGACATTAGTGGGAGCTTGGCAGTGATTTGAGAGCAAGTGGACCTAGGTTTCTGCCCATTCTTTCAGACCATAATTAATAATGGAACTTGGACCTCTCAAGAGACTGTTTGACATGCCTGTCTATGCTATCACATTGTTGACAGGTACATGCGAAGTGGATAGACATAGATGTATGTATATTTAAATAACAAAAATGAAACATACCTGCAAGTATCAAGGATGTATGTTAAAAAAGAAAGCAAACAGAAGACTGAATAGACCAGGCAGTTTTATTTGCTTTAAGTTTGTTCAGCCTCAAGATTATAAAAACCATTACTGGTAGAACTCAAAGCTATAGGCTGTGTCTAGACTGGTCAGTTTTTCCGGAAAATCAGCCGCTTTTCCGGTAAAACTTGCCAGCTGTCTACACTGGCCGCTTGAATTTCCGCAAAAGCACTGACTTCCTACTGTAAGAAATCAGTGCTTTTTGCGAAAATACTATGCTGCTCCCGTTCGGGCAAAAGTCCCTTTTGCGCAAAACTTTTGCGCAAAAGGCCCAGTGTAGACAGCTGAGATTTGTTTCCCGCAAAAAAGCCCCGATCGCGAAAATGGTGATCGGGGCTTTTTTGCGGAAAAGCGCGTCTAGATTGGCCACGGACGCTTTTCCGCAAAAAGTGCTTTTGCGGAAAAGCGTCTGTGCCAATCTAGACTCTCTTTTCCACAAATGCTTTTAACAGAAAACTTTTCCGTTAAAAGCATTTGCAGAAAATCATGCCAGTCTAGATGTAGCCATAGAGTTTATTATAGATGAGGCAAATCTAGAAATTGTGTGTGTATTTGTGCCCCTCACAATGTAACTTTAGCTTTAAAAAGAAAAACTGTTCTTTGTACATGCTTTCTGAACACTAGCTATTAATAAAATGGCGTTTACATGGAGTGAAAATCCCTCATACTGTAAAGAGGTAGCTGAGGTTCTCCATATTATTTAAGACATGTATTGGGGTTGCACAGGAGAACTATGGTCAGAGTAGCTATACAGAGGTCTCTATAAAAGTATAAATAGGCTGGTGCAGAAGGTTGCAACTGGGAACAAACATGAACCTAGTGGCCCCAACACTCTGCAGAAGAAGTGCAGGGCTGCTGTGGCTGTTACTCCAGCCTCAGGCTGGATCCATGGCTGAGGGAGGGGCATTCTAGGCCAAACTATGGATTGGGAGAAGGAATACTGTCTCCTTCAAATGGTCTGCATTTATTTCACATTAAGCCTGATATGGGAACGGTGATTTAATGTTTCATGAGGAAGGTCTTAGTAACATATTGACAAATGGATAAAAGAAGTTTAACAGGTTGGTTTGTTGGCGTCCTCTTATTTCCTCATTCTGTCTTATTACTCCTTTGCCCTTACTCCTTCTGCCTATATGTGTCTTTGAAGGGGGAAGGAGGAAAGTTCTAGCAATAACACAATTCTTTACACTATATCTATAATCCCATATATATATATTTAAAAAAATTCTTGCAGGACGGCAAAATGACATCATCATGTCAATATCAACAGGCTGGGGGGAAAGGTGTGCGAGAGATTCCCCCCAGTGAGACTGCGACGCTGGGAGAGGAGGCGGTGGTGAGGCAGGCCCCTGGCTCAGTTCGGGACGGCCTGTTACAGTGAGTGCTGACTGGAGTGCGTGGTGCTCCACTGCTGGTGGAGCTGAGGGAGCTTGGAGAGCTGCAGAGGGCAGGGGAAAGCCCACCTGCACTGTCAGTGGGCACAGTGTGGAAGAGCCCTGGATGTGGGGTAGCAGCTCTTTGTGTGCTGCCCAACTTCCTCACAGGCGAAGCCGAAGCGCAAGGAGACCCACTTGCCCTGCTAGCGGCTTCCTCACTCCTGCCCCTCCACCCAGTCCCCTCACTCACCAGCTCCAGCTCAGCCCCCCACTGTCCCCACAGCAGGGTGTCTGCACTAGTGCTCCAGCCTCGCCACCCCCTCCCAAGCCGAGACCCTACCTCCCATCCTCCTCACTCACTGCCCTGCCAAGCAGTGGGAAAAGCCTCTTGACATGCGTCCCTGCACTGCTGTTCCCCCAGCCAGAGGAGGGGAAAGGGAAGTGGCAGCATGTGGAGAGCCTCAGGGCTTTCTGTCCCCCCCTCTTCCCCCACCACAAGAAGCTAGTGCTGGTGATTCAGCCTTGCAAGGGCCGGGGACAAGGCTGGAGACTCACCACCCTGCCGAGACCCCGCACACTCAGCCTCCTCTCACACACCTTCTCCCAAGACCCTGCACCCCCAGCCCCGCACTCATGCCCCCCCCAAGCTGAAACCCCGCACCCCCAGCCCCTTCACCACCCTGCCAAGACCCTGCATCCCTAGCCCCCTCACACATCCCCTGCACCAAAACTCTGCACTGTCAGCCCCCTCACTCACCACCCTGCTGAGACCCCATCCCACCCACTCACTGTCCTGCCAAGACCCTGCATCCTCCAGCCCCCTCACACACAACCTTCATTGAGGCCCCACACCCTCAGCCAGCACTCTGCTGAGACCCCGCACTCCTAGCCTCCTCACACACCCCTTCCACCAAGACTCCATGCCCCTAGCCCACTCCTGCACCACCCCCCACAGCCTGCTTCTGTCCCCTCCCCTGCTCTTGCCTTCTCCCCCCTGGCCAGACACCTGCCCTCAGCCTGCTCCTGTCCCCTTCCTCCTGGCCAGACACCTACCCCCAGAGAGAGGGTGGTTGGCAAGCGGAGCTCTCACGTTCTCTGGCCACAAAAGTCACAGCGTGTATGTGTGTGCGCATGCACTCACAGTTAGGCTACGTCTACACTGCAGGCTTCTTGTGCAAGAACTGTTTTGCACAAGAGTTCTTGCGCAAATGTTCTTGCACAAGAGCGTGTCCACACTGCTCAAAGCGCATTGCAAAAGCGAAGTGCTTTTGCGCAAGAGAGTGTCCACACTGGCGGGATGCTCTTGTGCAAAGACCTCCCCCCTGGAACCACTTCAGACAGGGCAAAAGGGCACCAGGACCTTCTGGGGGCTGGGGCTGGGGCTGGAACCCGGCTGAGACACGTGCTTAAAGGGTTCTCCTTGCACAGCCGTTTCTCTGCTGCTGTGTGCTTAGGGACCTCTGGTTGGGACAGAAAGTTGCAGCAGTGCCTATTGTGGTTACCCTGAGCCTCTTTTTGACACCACAGTTTGTGCCCTAGTGTCTTTGGGGACTTGTCACTTCTCCTTGCTGTGCCATAGAGCCAGGGATGGCCCTGTGCCTGCTCTGGCCCCACACGGCCATTTTGGAGTGTGTGCAGCTGCTGCTCTACGCTGCCTCACTACTCCTGCACGAGCTCAACGCCAATCTTGACTCCCTCTTCCCGGATGTTGTGGCTTCAGTGTGGCATCCCTACCCCACTTTGGAGAGGCATTCTTGGAGACTTGACACCAGTTCTGACTGGTGGGATAGGCTGATCTTGGAGCAAGAGGACGACCAGCAGTGGCTCCAGAACTTCAGGATGTGGAAGCAGACATTGCTGTAGGTGTGTGGCTGGCTCGCCCCATGCTTCTCAGACATGACACCCAGCTGCAGCTCGGTGGCACACCAGTTTGGGGTGGGTACCCCACTGAGCAGCCCACTTCATAAATCGGAAGGGGTACCTCTTGATGGTGCTCCAAGCCCTCTAGGACCACCGAGGCCACTTCACGGCATATATGTGGAGTGGTCAGGCAGGGCACACGACGCCCGCATCCTCTGAAACTCCAGCCTGTGAAACACAGCAGGCACTTTCTTCCCCCAGCGGGAATTGATGGTTGGGGACATCCACATGCCATTGTGCATCGTGGGGGATGCGGCCTATCCCCTCATGCCCCGGCTGATGCGGCCGTACACCAGACGCATAGACCCCAGGCGGGAAACATTCAACCAGCACCTGCACCAGACCCGCAACCAGGTGGAGTGGTACCTTTGGACGGCTGAAGGCGCGATTCTGTTGTCTGCTCACCCGTCTCAACATGGGCGAGCAGAACATCATGGAGGTTGTTGCAGCATGTTGTGTGCTGCACAACATAGTGGAGCACAAGGGGGAGGCCTTCCTCCCGGGGTGGATGGCAGGCGAGGACTGGGCGTTCGAGCAGCCCTGCACAGCCACCATCCAGCAGACTCACCACGATGGGCTGCGCATCCAAGAGGCCCTCAGGGAGATGTTCTCCCAGGCCCCACACTAGGGTCACTTCTGTCTGGCATCCACATCTCCCTCCCATCCCCAACCTTTCCCTCCCCCCTTCCCTCTCCTCTCAATAAACACAACTATTTTTAGTTAACAAACCAGAAACTGTATTATTTACATAGGGACGAAGAGTGGGCAGTGGGAGGGGACTCTGAACTGGGAGGGGAAGTTATTGCTGGGAGGGGCAGCTCCTCACAGTGTATCTGTGGATGCGGAGGCCTCGGTGCCCTTCAGCCCTGGTTGGGGCAGGCAGCACGGGAAGATGGGCAGGATGGGGTGCAGCAGGAGGGGACATGGATGCAGAAGGAGGGGCAACAGGAAGGGCGACAGGAAGCACCATGGCTACGGCAGGGAGGGCAGCAGGGTGGGGCAAAGCCATTTCTTAGTGCACAGCATGGCCAATGTGCAAGGTCAGCACAGTGATGCTGTCGCGCATGCGATTGCAGTGGTGCAGGAACTGGCTCCACGCCTGCTGCCGCCACTCCTGGTCAGCCCACAGCTTTGTGCAGACTGCCTGGGTAGTCAGTGCCACCGCTGCAGGGCTGGAGGGTCCCTCACTCCTGGGTGGTCCTGCTGCAGAGAACACAGAAAACAGCGAAGTGATCAGTCAGCCCTGCCCACAGCTTCCCTAAGCCCCATGCCCTCCTCCCTGAGCCTCACGTGATACCACACAACTGTGGCTTGGGCCCAATCGGTGCCCTGTGTGTGTGTTCACTTAAAGGACTAGCTCAAAATCCTGGGAGCGAAGTGATCCTCCATGGATTGTAACCCTTGGGAGACATCACTGTGAATGAAGACCCCTTGTCTGTATCGTAGCCACTTGGCATGCTGTGTCCGTCTGTCTAGCACTGTGCACACTCCCTTCCCACAGTAGAGCACATGGCTTCTACTCTTGTCTCTGTCTGTGAGCACACACCGTTGATGCTGTAATCATGTTTTGAGTACACATCCACATTGCATGGGAGCAAGTGTGGCAGATGAGGTCTGGGTTCTTGGACCAATGTCATTGATTTCCTGGGAGATGGAGCCAGGGCTACTGGGAGTGTACCATCGCTGCAGCAAGACTCAGTGGGCCACAGGCCCAGGCTGCCCGCTTTCCTGCTTCCCCTCCCTCAGCCTTCGGACAAGTAGCCTAGGGAAGTGTGTGGCCACAGTGGGGAGATTCCCGCGGGGGCAGCAGAAGGGTCGGGAGCAGCCTGGGGTCTCCGTGGGGGCTGCAGTCATCGGGTGGCTCACTGCACTTTTCCCTGAAGCAGCTGCTGTGTCACATGGGCAGGCATGGCTGCGTGCTGTCTGTGTGCAGCACCCTTCGGGATGTGTGGGGTGTGGCCTGTGCCCTTGGGGCTTGGGTGCTTTCAGCCGCCATCCCCCCTTCCCCCCCCAGGCAGTACGTGTGTGAGCAGCAGGGTCCCCAGCGTGCCCTGGAGCTATCTACTGCATCCATGTGCCACACAGTCAGGCTGCACGAGGTTACACATGCTGCGTACTGCTGCATAGCGTGCAGATCAAACTGCCTGAGTGACACTCCTCCCCCCTTCTCTGGGCATCCAGCTCTCCCGCCCTTGCGAGTGAGAACCGCAACACTCACCGGAGGATCTGTCATCGGCCTCGGACAAGGCCTGGGAGACATCCTGGCTGCTGGGCACTGGCTCCAGGTGAAGGGTGATGGTGCTGGTGCAGTGATGCGGTGGTCAGGTTGCCCTCTTCTTCCAGGTTAGGCGGCTTGACCACCGGGGTGCACAGTCCAGTGTCGACCGCCCGCGAGGGCCCTTGGACTGCCGTCTCGCCCAGGATGGCATGCAGGCACTTGTAGTAGGGGCAGGTGTCGGCTCCTGCCCCCCCCCCTCTCCCAGTGGCCCTGACATAGCCCAGGCGCAGCTCCTCGACCTTGGCCTGGACCGGTTCAAGGGTCCAGGCCGGATGTCCCTGATCCGTGAGGTGCAGGATCATGGGGTGGCTCTAGAGCAGACATCTGGGGCTCCTGGGTGCAGCAGGCAGAGTCACGTAGTAGAGAGCTGCCAGCTATGCTGCTGCTGCCACATGGTGTCTGCAGGGTGCCTAGGCCTTTAAGGCGGGGGGCGGGGGGTCCAGCAAGCAGGAAGTAGCGAGCTGTGAGTGTGGGTACGCAGGGGCGGCCTTAGACTAGATGCCAGCAACTAGCACCCTAGGCGAACCATGCAATCGGCGCCCCCACCTCCAAACTCCTCAATGATATTGCACCACCATTTGGCGCCCTATTTAACTTGGCGCCCTAGGCGACCGCCTAGTTCGCCTATATGGACGGGTGACCCCTGCGGTACGCAGTGTCCAAGTGGCCACCTGTGTTTTTTTTCTGGGAGGCCAGTTCTTGCTCATATACTTCCTGCTGCCTGTCCACACTGCCCTCTTGCACAAGAACGCTTGCGCAAGGCTTCTTCCTCGTACAGAGCATCAGAGCTCTTGCACAAGAAGCCCTCTGTTCCGATGCTTAACTGTAAATTTATTTGTGCAAGAACGTGCACGCAGTGTAGACGCTCTGCAAGTTTTTGCACAAGAACAGCCGTTCTCGTGCAAGAAGCCTGCAGCGTAGATGTAGCCTTAGCGTCTAAGGAGCCATAGGACTACTTGTTTTTAAAGTTACAGACTAACATGACTACCCCTCTCAGACAACTCTTTACAGGCTCCCCCACTCAGTTGACAGTTTGCTAGCTCTATCCTTTGTACTTTCTAAATGTAAGAAATAGAGTGCTGACAAATTAAACTGGAACGATGAATAACTCCCAAAATAATTATTTCAAAATAAGATTCTTCTTCTTCACAAACAGGAGTTATTGTTTCGAAATAACAAGGCTTGGTAGTGTGGATACTTGCCTTTTTATTTCAAAATAAGGGGACTTATTTCTAAATAACTCCCCAGTGTAGACATGTCCAGTGATGTGCCATAGCCCAGACTGGAAAGAACTATACTTTGAGTAAGCTCAAGATGAAAATTACAGAAATTAGCAGTACATTCGATAAGGAAAGATGAGACCAAAATTAACTGCAAGTACATGTCAGTCTTTGGGAATAGTGGCGACACAATACAAAAGGAAGACATGACACTCTTGCAAGAAACTTGTTAAAAAATTTTATATCCAGATGGGAGTGAAAAGAAAGTTTACAGGCAGTGCTTAAAGTGTAATGAAAGAGGTCCTAGGGCTCCAGCAATTTTTTTGTATTTGTAGCTGTTGCAGCAGGTGCGGAGGTGTCAGGTCTACCAACTACTGCGACTGGACAGGCTGGGATTCAGCCATAGCACAAATTTAGCACAGTTTAAAGGGGCCGGAAACCATTTTTGGGTCAGGGGCCACTGATCCACAGAAAAATCAGTCAAGAACCATATACAAGCTCTAGACCCACGGTGGGAGGGAGGAGGGCAAGGCACCAAGGCCCAAGGCTTACCTCCACAGCTGGATTAACACTTCTGGGGGTGCAGGGCTAGTAGACTTTTGTGGTCCCTTGAGGTTCTGGGGTGGGTCTAAAATGAGGGGCTCAGTGTGCGGGAGGGAGCTGTCAGGAGTGAGGAAGCTGGATCTGAGTGGGAGGGAGAGTGCAAGAGAGCTGTGAGAGGGATGCAGGAATGGGTTGGGAGGCATGGAGTCTGGAAGGGAGGTAGAATGCAAGAGCAGGCTAGGAATGTGGAGTCTGGGTAAGAAGGAGGGTGCTGGAGCAGGCTGGGGGGTCTGGGAGGGAAGCTGCAGGAGTGGCGTGGGAGTGCAGGGTCTGGGTAGAAGGGGATATAGGAGCAGGGTGGGGGTCTGGGCAGGAGGGTACAGGAGATGGGTACACCTACATGGTGTGCTGCAGGGAAGCATTCCCTGTAGCATACAGAGCCATGCAAAGCCGCTTCCTCCCCTCTGCCAGGCAGAGCTCGCAGCCCCAATTCTGCCCATAGCTTGCCTTTATTGATCACCTGAGGCTTGGGGTTCACCTGCAGTGGCATAAGCTGGCTGGCGCACTCCAGCCACAGCATCTCCTCTTTCCCCATGCCTGGAGCACCAGCATTGGCTCGTGCTGCTGGGATGAGGGAGCCCTGACCTTTGAGAGTCAGGTCAAAGCAAGCCACAAGCCATAGATTCCCTATCCCTGGTTTATAGAACATAGTACAGCATCAACTAATGTCATAGTGTAGATGCTTCTTGCCTCAATGAAAGGTTATTTTTCTCCATAGATGATCAAGTAGTTAATCCATGCATAGAAAGATGGTAGCTAGGCAAACAAAATAATTCTTCCATCAGTTTAGCTGACTCTGCATGGGAGGTTAGGTTGACTAACTTCATACTCAGGGCACAAAATTTCTTCAGCTCTGAACAATGTAGCTCAGTAAATCTAATTTTCAAGTGTAGACCCGGCCTCACTCATTTCTAACTGTTCCCTTCATTTTTTTTAAAACATTTGTGTGTCTTCTCTTGTGTTTGCCCTCTGCTCTGAGCAACTTCCTACATCTTCTGTGCCAAGTTCCCTCACCTACCTCCTTTAAAGTCAATTATTTTGTGATGTTCTAAAAAGTTGTATAATTTCAATGTGTTTTTTCAGCTTGTATCCATCTGTTGTTTTCACTATGGTTCTGAATTAGATTGCATCGTCCTCGAGGTAGGACTGGGGCGGGGGAAGAGAAAGAGAGAGAGAGAGAGAGAGTGTGTGTGTGTGTCACTGCATGCTGAGATAACAAAAGAGAAAGGGAAATTGTGGAGCATGATGTAATACAAAATGATCGATAGAAAACAACACCATTACTTGGAGACAAATTTATCATTCTGCCACTTCACCCCCAAAATCACCTCACAGAAAATGGCTATCAAAGAACACAAGGTAAAGCAATGCCTGGAAAGCGTAATCTTTCATAACTCCCCACTGAAACCTACTTGCAAGCCAATTTTTTTGCAAATGTCGGAGCTTCAAGTTAGACATCTAAGTAATAAGAGGCCTGTGTGGGGAAGGGAGGTTGGTTGTTTTTTCCCCAAAGATGCTAAATATTTATCACTCCCAGTGATAAGTCAGTAGGAGCAAGTACCCAGTGAGAGGCTGGGGAGAAAGGTCACTGAGGACTAGATTCACATAGAAACTTAAGCCTGTAAACATTGATCTGTGGTGCCGATTCTGGCAAGCATGCCCAGAATCCACCCACCAGATCAGCCAACTATAGGCAAGCTTACATAAAATAGCCTGGAAGGAGAAGAGGGAAGGAAGCTCCAGCATGAGAGGTGGAGGAATTCTCCACATCAAACTACCCCATAGCCCAATGACTCTAGAGCACTCACCTGAGAGGTAGCACATTTCTATTCAAATCCCTTCTCTTCTCTGGGCAGAAGAGGGGACAGCCCTGGTTCATAGCCACATGAATACCCTAACCACAAGGCCACAAGTTATGAGGGAAGACCTGCTCCTTTAAAAAATACATAGTGCCTAACCCCAGAGGTTTGAAGCTGAGATTCTCCCCCCCCCCCCCCCCAGCAGGGGGAAGGCACCTCTCAGCAGCCAGGTGTCAAACTCCCTGAGAAGGTGGGACCTAGCACACACTCTTGTGTTGGTATCTTCCATTGGCTAGTTAAGGCATTCTGACTTTGGAAAATCCCATTCTGAGCTGCCTCTCTCTTCCCATTTGTTGTAAAAGGTGCCTAACTCAGGCTTAATGAATCTAACGTGAAAGTTAAGGAACAGAAACAATTATCTTTCCCTGGTTCATGCATCACACTGGGGCTTAGGCATCCAAATGCCTGCTGCAGTCTGCAGGCACAGGTGAAACAATATGAGCATTCTGATTTATTTCCATTGTGCTACTGTCCAGCAAGCCCAGTACTAGGTAGAGTACAAACCTACAGAAGAATTCCTGTCCTGGAGTTTAATTCTGTCTTCAAGCTGAATTTTAAACAAATGGATTTAATAAACAATAGGAAGAAGGAAGAAAAAAGTGATACTGATGTGCTTATGCTGAAAGTACACAGCTTATGCTGTGCATATGCTGGTAAGTACACAGCTTCTGGTCAGATTCTGTTAAATTTTACTTATTTTTAAATATATTGAAAAGACAGACCCAAACTCCTCCCAGGCAATCAGGAGTTGAAGATGCATGGTACTCCGTACCTTCTAAATTGCAATTGGGTCTCAGATTGTACCTATGTCTTTGAGGTGTGATCATTCCATACAGCCAACATATACTTCTAGAATCTAAAGGGTTGTCAGAGTTGTATTAGTTTACAGATAATTTCTCAATAGAAACTTCTTATTCATGCTTTTTGGACTGGCTACTACACTAGTACTTACACAGAAGCTGTATGGACACTAGTTTATCCAGTACACTTCAGATAGCCTTATTTTTCTTTCCCCTTAAAGGACAGCAGTTCTAAAACTTAGGAAGAAACACAAATGTAGTATAAAGTGGCTGCAGCTTTCAGAGGATAAAAACCTTAAACATGGGAGTAAAACAAGACATAAAACTACACGAATTTTACTAAGCTTAAAACTGGCACAAAACAAGTGGCTCTCCCTCTTTTGTTTAACAGATGTGTCTCATCTTTTGCTGGATTATTTCCCATGCTCAAACTTGTTGTACAAAGTTACAAAGTTTTCAGGTGAATTCTCTTTGTATTTTAATGACTTGATTTTGCTGCTAGTATTTTTAAACCCCCCCATACCTGAAGAAATTTATGTAGAGATGGGATGTCAATGTAATCCTCTTGTGTCTGCTGGTTCATGTTTAACACGGTACTGTGGGTTTTAGCTCTCCCTAGTCCTGCCTAAGGCAGGGAGCTGGACTTGATGACCATCTGAGGTCTCTTCCAGCTCTATGGTTGGTTCTATGATTCTAGCATATTCTGTTTTAAGACGAAAGTCTTACTTTTCATTTTCCAGTGATGGTTTGCAGTGTTCTTGGAGCAGTGTTGATCCCAGGTTATAGGGATACAGGGTGAGTAAGGTAACGTCCAGAGACTGGACCAGCTTCTGTTGTTGGGAAACTTGTCTCTTTTTACCATCAGAAGCTGGTCCAATAAATGCCATTACCTCGCCCATCTCGCCTTCCGAGTTTCAATAAGGCCTCGCACGCTGTAAGAAGGCTCCAGCAGGACCCACCTCAAGCGCCTTTCCGAGAGGCTGGGCTCCGTGGGAGAGGCATGCTCTGCGGACAGCGCTCATTGGCTCTCCCCGCTCTCGGTAGGAGGCGCAGCGGAGCAACCTGCAGTTGCCCCCCGGGCCCGCTAGAGGCCGCGGCGCCCCGCTATCCTGCCCGCGCCCCTGTCACATGAAACTCACATTTCAGCTAGTCCTCAAATGACCCTCCCGGCGGGGTGAGCGGGCTCCCCGGCGCGTGGCCTGTGGGCCAAGCGGCTTGCAGAGCCGGGCGTAGCGGAGGGCGCTGGGCAGGGCTCGGTGGTGGCTCTGCCGCACCTGGCCGCGGCTCCCGGCGACTGGGTGGAGACCGGTGGGATCCCGCAGGCGGGACCGGATGCGTGGGCGGCCTGCGAGCGCTCCCCGGGGCATGTAAGCGCTGCGCGGCACGAGCCCCGGGCGGGGCAGCCTGGCCGGCGGCGGCCCGGGAGGAGCTCCGCTGACACGTCAGGGGAAAGCCTTCGCCCGGCTGCAGGAAAAAGGAAGAGAAAGTGCAAAGTGGCGGAGGCTCGCTCAGCCCGGCGCTCTGGGGTAGGTGCGGCCGCGGCGCAGCCGGGGGGGGGGGGCTCGAAGTTGTGATCCAGTTGCGTGTGGCCGCGGAACGGGAGCTGCTCCGCTCCGGGGAGGACGCGGGCCTTGCACCCTGCTCGGTTTTCGCGTGGCTGTTGCGATACTTAGAAATAAGCCGCGTTTGAAAAATCCTGACTCCGTCTGCCGCAGGGCGCCCGCGCGGCTCGGGTGCACGAAAGCCCCCGCGTGGGGAGGGGCCTGGAGCTCTGGGAGGCGAGAGAGGTGCCTCGGTTTAATCCTCGAAAGGGATAGTGCGAGGAAGTTGCCCGGCAGAAACGCCCTGTGCAAACCCGTGGTACGTATCCTGCTCGCTCCCCGGCGTTAGAAAGCGTGGTACCGTGTGCTCCGCTTCACGTTTCTGGCTTCGGGGTTATTTCGAGGCGTTGCAGTGACAGGTCAGATCGGCTTGTCTGCAGTTACCTCGCGCGTCTGCCCATGCTGATTATTAACTTGATGGGGGATAGGAGGCAATAACGAGGGAAAAAATCGCAGGGCAAGATAACTTTCCTCCATAACCTTAAGGCTGCAGATCCTTCCTCTTCCATGTCCTCATGGAGCTTTGGAACAGGTCTTCTGTTTGTGGCACCGCTTTAGGAAAGGTGGGTTTTGTTACTTGCACTTCTGTTAAAATTCTCGTGCGGTCCGCGCGTGCATTTTGTAAAATTATCTTGCAGGGTGTGTAGTGAAAAGGCTGCAGCACGTTGAATGCGAGAAAACTGATTAAAAGTGAAAGAAGAATGCAAACAGCCAACTATAGGGTGAAAAGTAAAAGGGCTTCTAAAACTCTTTCGGTTTTATTGAGGCAACAACATTTTTGGCTTAATACTTTTTTTTGGCAATTTGACAAAGCAGCGGCAGACTGAGACACTTGTGTATGCTCCCGTTTAGGGTGGACAGGCAATGACCGGAAGGTGGGGCAGGAGCCATCAGAGCCAACTCCCTCCCTCTCTGGTCCCATGGGGGGGCAACTGACGTGCTGGCCAGGGGCTCTGGAAAAATGAGGTGTGAAGAAAAATACACACACCCCCCAACCTGCACTGCTTTACCACCCGTGCTCCAGCTGGGAAGTGGGCTCAGGGGCTTGCACCAATCCATGTGGTACTCATTCTGGGGAGTGGGGTCAGAGAAGTGGGGCTTCCCCAACTCCAGCAGGGTTTGGGCCATGGTGGCTTGCCCCACTCCAGCATTCCAGCTGGAAAGTGGGAGTCAGGGGCTTGCAAGCCCCCATTCCCTAATCTCACTCCTTGGCAAGAGAGTCAGGTGGGAGGAGTTGAGTAAGCAATGGGACAGGAGATGAGCTGGGATGGGGGTGGGCCTGGATGATAAGGGGGTAAGCCAAGGCCCACTCAGGCTTACCTCTGACTACACCACTGTAACAGCCTCTTCAGGGCCTGAAACTGTTCTTCTAGCCTGTGCATATTCTGCCACTGACTTACTAGATGAGTCTGTGATATGGGATTTGTTGAACTTTCCTGTAATACAGTGGTTCCCAAACTTTTTGGCATCATGCCCCCTTTTCGATTTTTTTGAGAAACCCTCACTCCCCCCTTCCCCCCCCCCCCCAAAAAAAGCAGCAAAACTTGTTGAGCAAAAAAATAAAAAGGAACTAACTGGGTCCAAAAAACAACAAAAATAGCAGCAAAATTTGGGGGAGGAACCTGGGTCACCTCGTGCCCCCCCTGGAATTTCTTCACGCCCCCCAGTTTGGGGACCCATGCTATAATAGATTGGAACAAAATCTTTCTCTTTTTTTAAAAAATCAGGCTGTTTGAGCAAGCCACAGTGTCTCAGAAAAGTGAATTGAATTGCAAGCTAGAATGATTCATGTAGCGTGCTTTAAAAAGAGGCTCATTTTAAAAGGAGATGGTCAACTTTAATAAAACAAAAAAACCTCTTATTTTAAACAGTTTAGGATTTAACAATCTCTAAATCGTAGGACAAGAAACTTAATGGAAACAAGAGACACTGTCAGCTTGGATCAGGGGCAGAAGGAGCCTAATCTCTCTGAAATTGTACCTGCTATTACATTTAACTGAAGAAAGTTAATGAGCAGAAAATTTCTCCGTTTTTCAGCTTGTGTACTCTGTATTTGACAGCATTTTGGCCCCAGTCTTGGAATCAGATCCATCTAGGCAATCTTGCACTCACATGGATTCAGTATGAAAGTTTCAGTTCCTCCTCCATCTGTGTAGTCTGGTAACGAGGGAGAAATGGAAAAATATATTTATAAAAGGATCCAGTTACACAATTCAGGCCCAAATGCTGTCGAATGTACAAAGTAAACAAGCAGAAAAATGGAGAATTTTTCTGTTCATTTAACTTCTTGCAGTTAATGTAATTTTAGGCTAATAATAGTAGGTATATCTCAGTAAGAGTTAGCTTTCCTCTCACATTCTTCTCTCCCTCTTCCGCCCGCCTTCCCCCCCCCCCCCCCGCACCAAACTGACAGTGTCTCTCACTCCCTTTTTAGTTTCTTGACCTACTGTTTATGTAAGCCACTAGATCTTGGTCCTGTATGTCCAGTGCGTAGTTTGTCTGGTTGGGAGGCTTTTGGGGGTGTGAATTGAAACTGTAGACAACCCCAATGTTATGATACCACTACAAGAACCTGAATAAATATTGGTGCCAAGTGACAGCAACAGACATTTAAGAGGTATGGAATGACTAAATGCAGGGCAATTGAAAGTGGCTGAGTAGGCCTTCTACAAAGCTTTAAGAAAATAGTGGCCCCTGTATTGCTTTCCTAGCCTTCCTTCTGAAAGACACTAAGGGCTTGTGTACACTTCAGGTATAAATCATTTAAGTTATGCAACTTCAGCAATGTGAATAGCCAAGCTGAAGTTAAATGTACTCGGGGTCTATTTATGGTGGTATCTTTGCAATAGTGTGTCGATGGAAGATGTTCTCCTGTCAACTCCCCTTGTGCTTTTCGTTGAGGTCGATTATTAGAGTCAGTGGGACAGCGATTGGTCGTTGATTTATTGCATCTATGCTAAATCGACCCCTGTTGAATCGATTATTGCCCTGTTGATCCGGCCTGTAATGTAGACCTGTCCTGAATCTCTCTTCCTCAGAAGCCTGTACTGTATCAACTTGGGGAAGAGTGCAGACAATATAGGCGTGGCTAAGCCTATCTTCCACACAAGGGAGGATTTGCATGCAGGGATTCTGTGCAGATGTGGTGGGCAACACTCTAAACCTCTGAGATTAATATTGTTTAGCAGTCAGATGGGGAAAGTGGTGGTACTCTCCAAACTCCACCCACAAAACAAGCCTCACTCCCGGCTGATAGCAGATAAAACAGTTGCTATATGTGATCATGCACATTCTGGGGTCCTATGGCTCAGCTCCCCCTCGGTAGGATCCAAAAACACAAATGGGTCCTTCTGAGCATCTCATGCTTAGTTTCCCTTTTATGGGCCTTGGGTTTGACTCGTTAGTTGGAGGAAAAGCTGAGGTGCTCCCCCCAGTCCATTCACTTGTGGATCTAAAATGACCTGTTGCTTGATGGACTGCACAGCTCATTGTAGTAAAATCCTCATTCTCATTTCTTATACCTCTTGTTGAGATGTGGAATAATTAGTCCTTTAAATGTTAACATTTATTGAGTTAGTCCCCACTGAGATCATAGAACCATAGTGCTGGAAGAGAGCTCAGAAGGTCATCGAGTCCAAAGCAGCACCAATCCCAACATGAGATGAATGGGACTGTTCACCCATTTAAAACTGGGCAAACAAAGACAAACATCACTATATCTGTTACACTTAGTTCACGTCTTTGAAGCTGTCTCAGTGACTAAAAGGTAAATCTCTAGCTGTTAAAACTGAAAGCTTAGATTCTGAAGAATAAGAGGCAGCATGAAACACGTGCTGGTAAGCTGCACCAGCGTATACTGGCTAAATCTGAGGACTGATTTCCCCCTCCCCCAAAATATTAGAATCCCATCAGCAGTCAAAAGAAGTCTTATTCCATACCTTAGATTTTCCCTAAGGCACCTGTCATTGTGGTATGTAATTAATGTACAGCAATTAAAGGTAGAAACTAATATTACCTTAATACTGTAGTAATGCTCTCACTTCCTAAATCAATGTGACAGTCCACTGGCAAAATCTGCTGCAAGGTATTCACTAGTCATCCATATTTTAAGGAGCTAGTTTATTTAAAGTTTTAAGATGTGTGTACTTTAAAATTACTGAATCTGTTCATTTTCAACTTGTTTAAAGTCAAACCACAAGTGGGTAAACAATTTGAGTGGTGGTGTGTGTTTAAAATAACAGTTGAAATTAGAGTCAGCATGTCCTGGCTTTTAATAGGCAGATTTCTGCCACATTATAGGTAGCTAGTTTAACTAACAATGCTAGCCTCCATAGTTGGTCTGACCTGGCAAAAAGGCTTTTTTTAATAGCAGAGGATTACCACAAGGAAGTAAAGTATATATGGCTGAAAATATAAAGCATTGGAAAAATAGGTGCATGGTGACTTGTCTCCCTTAGGATCCAGGATTTAGGATTTATTACACAAATAACGTTATCTCCAATTTTATAATGCCAAAGCAGACTAATTGCAGGATTATGTCCCGTATTGCTTTATACGGGAAAACCTCAAGCCTTATTATCTGTTTATACTGGTTTTTAATATAGGCTATGATGCTTCAGATTTGCACTAAAAAGGGTTATCTACAGTATGTGATTGTCCAAACGAGCTGTTACTGTATGTCAAACTATAGTGTAAAGCTAGAGTGCTCTAGCATCCTGTGCATGTCTTGTCCATGTGACACTGGCTACTCTATCACACACTAAAAGTTTCCTAGTGCACACTGCCCTACTAACTGCAATATGTCAATGCACAATTGAGAACTTCTAGTACATGGTAGGAAGGTCCAATTAGTGTGTGGCATGCTGGAGTTCTGTAGACTTGTGCCTCAGGAAGGAGCATGGCGGAAAGGGATCTAGGGGTCATAGTGGACCACAAGTTGAATATGAGTCAACAGTGTGATGCTGTTGCAAAAAAAGCAAATATGATTCTAGGTTGTATCAACAGGTGTGTTGTAAGCAAAACTCGTGAAGTCATTCTGCCGCTCTATTCTGCACTAGTTAGGCCTCAGCTGGAGTACTGTGTCCAGTTCTGGGCGCCACATTTCAAGAAAGATGTGGAGAAATTGGAAAGGGTACAGAGAAGAGCGACAAGAATGATTAAAGGTTTAGAGAACATGACCTATGAAGCCAGGCTTCATGAACTGGGCTTGTTTAGTTTGGAAAAAAGAAATTAAGGGGGGACATGATAGCGGTTTTCAAATATCTAAAAGGGTGTCACAAGGAGGAAGGCGAAAATTTGTTCCTCTTGGTTTCTGAGGACAGGACAAGGAGTAATGGGCTTAAAGTGCAGCAGGGGAGGTTTAGATTGGACATTAGGAAAAAATTCCTAACTGTCAGGGTGGTCAAATATTGGAATAAATTGCCAAGGGAGGTGGTGGAATCTCCCTCTCTGGAGATATTTAAGAACAGGTTAGATAGACATCTGTCAGGGATGGTGTAGACGGAGCTTGATCCTGCCTTGAGGGCGGGGGGCTGGACTCGATGACCTCTCGAGGTCCCTTCCAGTCCTATTATTCTATGATTCTATGATTCAGCTTGCTGCACTCTACCTGCTCCTTTAGAAATGCATGTGGTTTTGGGTGCATGAATCTATCCACGTGGATCAAATGGCAGGCTTGGCTTTTGCATTTTACTCCCACGTGAGCAATTAAGTTAGAATTACAAAGTGAAACTGATCAGACTAATTTAAAACTACCATGTGACTTAGGTTCTCAGGACACTAGGGAAATGTTTGAACATTTAAATATTTACACTTAATGTAGAAAAACAATTCCCAACATACTGGGTTTTACAGAACCTAGACTTTGTCATACATGACTTCCTCTTGCAGCTCTTCTCTCAGGGTACATCTAGACTACATGCTTCTTTCGAAAGAAGCTTTTTCAAAAGAATCTTTCGAAAAAGCTTCTTTCGAAAGATTGTCTAGAAAGCCACAACTTTTTTCGAAAAAGCGATTCTCTCTTTCAAAAAGAGAGCACTCAGGCAATCTGGATGCTCTCTTTCGAAAAAGCCCTATTTGCAGTCAAGAACACTTCTTTTTTTTGAAAGAGCTCTTTCAAAAAAAGGTGTTCTTCCTCGTAAAATGAGGTTTACTGCTGTCAGAAAAACCGCTATAGTGGCAGTCTAGATGCAGGTGAAGTTTTTTCGAAAAAAGGCCACTTAAAAAAAAAAAAACCCTGTAGTCTAGACATAGCCTCAGAATTCCCACTGATTGTGCACGAGGCACTGTCGAATCAGACTGTAATAGTGGCCTTTTAAAGCGGGGTGGACAAACTTTTTGTCCTGAAGGCAGGTAGGAAATTGTATGGTGGGGTGGGAGGACTCATGGCGTGGGGGCAAGGGAGGAAGACTCCATAAGCAATGCCATCAAGATGGGGTAGAGTGGACAGGGCAGTACCAGGGACTCTTAGGAGCCCTGCTGGCAGAAGCTTGAGGACCAGATAAAAGGGGTCTGTTAAGTCAGATTAGGGATGTAAAATCCCATTTAATTGGTTCACCAGTTAAACATATTGTTTAACTAGTTAATCGATTCAAGGGGGGTGGGCCCCAGAGTGCTCTGTTTATGGTGAGGATTCGCTGCTCCAGCCCCCACCAGTTAATCAGAACTGGGTAAGTCTCACCCATTAAGGATAAGGCTTACCAGTTAACCATTCACATCTCTTGGCTAGATGTGGCCCATAGATCATAGTTTGCCCACCCCTACTTTAAGGTATGTATTGTTTTGGTAATACTTGCAATAGCAATGAAGAAAATGGTGACTTATATAGACTTGCGTGGAGAACATTGCTTTATGTGGGGGAAAAAAAGAAAACTGTATTTTAGCTATAATGGTATCCCACATTTTACAAGTGTTTATCTGATATATTGAAGCACAATGAAGGTAGATTAAAATTTTTAGAGACATTAGTAGGGGTGGGGTTTGTTCTCATGTTAACTGGTATGCTGTGTGCTGGATGAATAGGATTCTTTATAGAATTATCTAAAGCCAGGCATTGATTTATTTGAAAACAAAGAGTTCTTTAGAGCAAAGTTTAGGCTGGCATTGCCATGAATCCTAGAATTATTCTACATTTAAATGAGAGAACAGTGATGTTCTTGTACTTGCGTCTAGTGCTGCAAAGAACTGCTCACCAGAGATTCAAACTCTGGTGAGAGAGTTTTTCTAAATTCACTTGCAAAAGTTTCCAAGTCTACTCTTCTTACAATAGGTAGGTAATGAAATGAAAATCAAGCCTGACAGATGATATAACTTCTACTAATCTATTCTAGAAATTGTCAAACTATTAAAGACATGTAACTTCAGCACAGAAGCAAACTAAACACATTTCTCAGCTAAAACTAGAACAATAGTACAAATATTCAGAGTATGAGCTTATATTCAGTAGTGCTTTTTAGGGTGTTTAAGGTGCTGTATGGAAGCTATGAGCAGTATCTTAGATGTGTTTCTGAAACTTATATTTCCAATATTCTCACACTATCTGTTTTACATCTGTGATAATTTAAAAGCTACACAATAACTTTTTTGACTAAAATCTGAGGCTAGATTAAAAGGAGTGAACTTGAGATCCCCTAAACCACCTAAAAATTCAGTCTCTTTGCGACCACTATTTGAAGTCTAGGTTACTGGTTGAATATAAACTAGAAGCTTCATATAAACTATAAAAAGCAGAAGAATTGCTATCTTTAAATTCAAGCAGACTTTTTGTTTTTAGCTACAGCCATTTAGTTCCTATTGTGTAATATAGTCTGATGCTTCAAGACATAAGACCTCATGAGCGACATTACATAAATGGAGCTGAAGTTAGGAACGATCTTATTTGGATTTTTGGTATGTATAAAATAGGGACAAGGTTTATAGGGCAAGGAGTCTTCCTCCCCCACCCCCTTGGTCTAACACAGCTATGTATGCAGCACTTTCTGACTTTTTAAAGTTCCAGATTAAAAACAAAATGTGCAACAGTGTTTTAAAACAGCTTTATTTAAAACCAGTGTAGCTATTTGATGATTCGTTGTGGAAGCATATAAGGACTGATCCTCAGATGAGTACTGGGCATAGTAGCAAGATCCATGTGGGATGGGAGGAAGAACCTAGAGCAGGCCAAATCCGCTCCAGTGTTATGGGGAGAAACACTGCTTGTGTGTCAGCGTACATGTTTCTTTCCATAATATTTTAGCGAATGTCTTTTAAAAACTTTTTCATTATCTAATACACTTAAGTAATGGCAGCCTTTTGTGTAAACTAATTAGAAGTATCATAAACACTTTACAGCAGAGCCCACGTCTTTGAGGCAGTGAGTATATTTCTTGGCACTAGACAAATAATACAACATTCCTCAAAATGCTGTGCTAGGCTTGATATGCCAACTTTGGCAGCCTGTCAGCACTTGCTTTCTCACTTGTTGCTGGTACTGTACTAGTGGATCTGCCCTGGTAGGAGATTTAACACAAAAAAAAAAAGTTTAAGCATCTACTTATTAATGTAGGCATCTCTTCAGGAGCAATTGTGCCACGTCTTACCACATGCTGATGTAATTTCTAAGAATCATGAGTTACAAAGTTTGGATGCAGCCCCCAGGTTTTTCCAAAGCTAAGGTGTACCGAGTTCTGAGCCCAAACCCAATTTCCAATACTTGTGACTATAAAAAGGCAAAAGATTTACAAAAGCACCTTATTAGAATAAACTATTCTGTTTTGGATGACCTGAACATTTGACTTATTTCACATTGCTCCTGTTCAAAAGAGAATGTTGTGCTGCATTCCAATACCAGAATTAAACTAATCTCTTGTAAGTGCAACCTGAAGGAAGGTGATGACACTGCACCTGTTGTTTGAATGCAGAATAAGTCAAGCAAACAACGTGAGGATTTCTTTTTAATTCTCTGATTAGGAAGTCAGTACTTGCCAAACTTCCCCTTTGAATTGAAACAGTTACAAATGCCACTTTCCTAAAAGGAGGCCAGTTATCTTGAGTGGAATACAGTAAACTGGAATTGGGGGGGGGGGGGGAGGGAGGAATTCATGACGAAATGGTAAACTTCCAAAATTTCTTCCATCAAAAAATTCCATAATGATGATCTTTCTAGATGTTTTAAGTTAATTCCCCCATTCAAAAGAAATGACCAAAAATACTGATATAGTATCATAACGTCCATGTTATACTTGTGGGGTAGAATCTAGGAACCCAGTCAAGAATCAGGGCCTTATTGTGCTAGGTACATTACACAAAAGTAACTAAACTTTTCTATCCCATGGAGCTTTTAATTTCATTGAAAGGCAGAATGAAGCACATGGACAAAACAAACTGCAGTTCAGTTGAGAGGATGAGGTAACAATAAGTATATGAAAATTCCATATCTCTTCACTTCCTACTGTGTATACTTTTATTTGATCTTATTGTTCAGGAAGAGAGTACGAATGTGTGGCAAGAAAATGTTTTAAGGTTGCAGGTTGTTCATCATCAGAGATGGCAATGACCTCTCTGATCAAGACTCTGCCTGCCTGCCTCCCTAATCGGTTAAAAAGGAGGGTATCACTTCCTTTGTATGATTTGTCTAAATAAAATCCTCTTTGGGGCAGGGATTTTCTTGCTATGTTTCTCTACAATGCCTAATGGGAGGGCTCGGATATAATTGGAGTCTCCAGGAGCTGCTATAATACAAAGTAATAAATAACTTCTGTTCTGAATTTCAAATAGGGATGTCAAATATTAGTTAATTGAATAGTTAATGAACTTCATGAATTCTTATTGGTTAGTCAATTATTCTGTAGTCCCTGGGCAGCCCCTGTCTGAGGGGAGACAGTCTGAGCTCCTGGACCTGGCACGAGCTGGAACTGAACTGGGCTGCTGCCCGCCAGGCTCCTAATACACTTTAAATTCAGAGCCACACTGAGGGTAGGTCCAGGACCCAATGCAAGCTGGGACTGAGCTGGGCTGCTGACCAGCCTGTTAAAAAATGTACTGGCAAGGTAAGATGGAGGGGAATGCATGTAGTCTATAGCATTAACCGATAAGCTTTTGCTTATCGGTTAATCGACTATACTATTACATCTTTAATTTTTAAAAACACAGTATTTTACAGCTCAAGCATGAGAAATTACGAATTAAACTTTCAGAGTATTCTTTTTTTTTCCCTGCCACACCAATTACTCTTAGTTCTCTAACAGAGATTAGACCTTGGGGTCCGTCCCCCCCACTAGCCATAATTCCCCCCGATATATAATAGCTTGTTCTCCTTCAGAAATTGGACTGGTTCTATAGCTGTGTTCTTCATCAGGACTCTTACTAAATGTGAAGCAGGTGACACTGATGCATCCAGAAAGATTTGTTGTTGAACATCACAAGTTTGGCAGGATATAGGATTGCTGTTTCTGTGTTCTCTTCAATAAATGACTGACTTCTCAAATTCAAGTCTGTACAGATTAAGATTCCACTAATTGGTTGTTTGACCTCTTTTCTAGATGCTACAAGACTTCGTTATTTCTCTCAATTACACATTACTGTCATACCCTCTTTGCATAATAATATGTAATTTTTTTTAGAAAGGACCTCATTTTGTTCTGTACAGGATCCTGATTTTCCTATAAACTAGGGATGTTAAATTGCGACTAATCAAATAGTCGATGCATTTTGCATTGACTAGTCAATAGGGTGTCTCCACCTTTGAAGTGTAGTAGCAGCCCTCTATTTTTCTGATAAAGGCAGCAAAGGGGGGGGGGGGGCGGGAGTGACTAGTTGATAAGCTTGTCGACTATCCGATAAGCATTTGCTTATTGGATAATCAATTAGTCCTTCACATCCCTACTATCAACCAGAAGAATATTTCAGGTTATGGGCTGCCCTCCCTTACTCCCCCCCCTCCTCCTTTAGAGCTGGGTGCCAGGCTAACAGCTTCTGCTCTCTGGCTGCCCAGCTCTGACGTCAGCACAGGAAAAATGGTTGTAATACCAAAACCCTCATAAATAACTGACTTCCCTGCAGTTCCCTTTTGGGTCAGGACCCCCAATTTGAGAAACGCTGGTCTCCCTTGTGCAAACTGCTGCAGTATAGTGTAATGCACACAAGACCAGATTTCATAGTTCATTAAGTGTTTTTCATGACCATGAATTTGGTAAGACCCTAAGTAAAAGGACTGTCTGTCATAGTTCCCTTCCTGGGCTACCCACTAGGACTTCTGTGAAGGGAATCCAAGCTGCTGTGCTCTGAATCCTAAGGAGTGAGTTTAAACTTTGGAACGGAGTCCAACCTCTTCCCCAATCTCAAGTTCCCTAGACGCACACTCAGGACTCTGAGAACAGTCCCAGATAGGTGTCCTGATTGTTGGAACACACTGCCCAGCTATCTAGCTCCTCTGGCTGCAGCACTCACCCTCCAGACTCCCCAGTACTTCAACACACCTCTTTCCCAGAACTCCACCCCAAAGATGTAAAGCTGCTGGCAGGGGCGACATGCAGGAAGTCATGAGGGGGCACATGCCCCTTCAAACACCATGGGTGGGAGGAGCAAGGGGCTGGTCAATAGCTGACAGGGCCTAAACTTCTCGGCAGCCCAGGGGACTATCGGGGTGGGAGAAGCGGAGGAATGCAGTCCCAGCACACTCTGATTTCCCAGCTGTCACTCAGGGGAGTGGTGAGGCAGCCCCCCATCACCAGCAGGAAGCAAAGCAACATGGTGGGAGGAGCAGTGTGAGCTGGAGCCATGTTGCTCTGCTTCCTGTGCTTTGCTGATGAGTGCAGGAGGGCTGAATCCCTGCTGCTGGCTCCCTCCCCCGCCCTGCAGCCCTGCCAGTCCCCCAGGCTGCATTGTTCAGGGGGAGAGGGTTGGAGCAGAGATGGGAGGAGGCTGGGCTTGGGGTGGAGGCCTGGGGACCAGTAACATGGCTGGTGCCTTCCCCCTGTGATCCCTCCTCACCAGTCATCCCTGGCATCTGGCTTACAGGTTTCAGAGGAGTAGCCATGTTAACCTGTAACTTTAAAAACAACTAGTCCTGTAGCACTTTAGAGACTAACAAAAATATATACAGGTTGCACGTCCCAAAACCCAGAATTCTCTGATCTGGCAAAATTCATGGTCCAATAGGACCACGGATGTTCCAGGATCAGAGAAACCCCCCCCCCCCCCAGTAGCCTAGTGCAGGAGGGCAACCCAGGAGGGGCTGGGATGAAGCAGTGGATGGGTCTGGGGCTGTAATTGGTGGTAGCCCGCAGCAGCCCCCAACAGCCTGTGGAAGTGGGGCCAGAGCCTGTGCTCTCAGCAGCCTGTGGCAGCAGGGCTGGGACTGGCAGCAACCCCCCAGCAACACATGGCAGCATAGGTCCAGAGGCCCGAACAGCCCACGGAAGCAGGGCTAGAGCCCGCAGATTACCGCTAGGCTGGGACCAGAGCACCTGGCAGACTGACCAGGGCCAGAGCCAACCTCCAGCATCCGTGGCAGCATGGGCTGCTGGAGCTCAGCAGGCTGTCTGGCCGGGGCAGGAGCAGCAGGGACAGCAACTCAGGAGGCAGCCCAATAGGAGCTGGAGGTAGCTCCTCTCCCCTCCGCCCCCTCATAGTTGGCAAAGCCAGCAGCTGGGGTTGTAGCAGCGAATCTTCTCTAGTATGTTTAAAATCCGTGGTTCGGGACAAGTCCAGTCCCAAGGGTACTGGATAAGAGATGCTCAGTCTGTGTGTGTGTCTATAGTATATACATACATACACGTTGAACCTCCCAAATGGAGGACTCTCTGTTCTGGCAACATCTGTGGTCTAGTAAGACCACAGATATTGCTGCACCAAAGAACCCCAGAAGAGTTCATCTGCCTTGGGCGTATGCTCCCAGGGAATTCTCATCATTAGTGGGGTCAGGCGTCCCAGCCGGAGAACCTTGAGACCTCCCCAGCGGGGCCATGCAGCGACCCAGGAGCCCCAGGCAGGGAACCCTGGCAATGGGGTCAGGTGGCAGCTGAGAGTCCTGGCCCCAGCAGAGAAGTCCCTAGTGGCAGCAGGGATGGCCTGATGGCCCTGGCCAGGAAACCCTCCCAGTTAGTAGTGGGGTTGGCAGCGGCTGGGCAACCCTGGCTGGGAACCCTCACAAGGGCAGTGGAGCCGGGCCACAGCAATGGGGCAGGCAGCGGCTGGGTGGCCTCAGAACCGGGAAACCCTAGGAACCCCTGGAGGTACTGGGCCCACTAGTGGCTGAACAGGGCTGGCAGCCCTGGCTGGGGAACCTGGCAGCAGTGGGCGGGGAACCTCAGCCGAGCCAGCATTAGCAGGGCAGCGGCTGGGTGGAGAACCCTAGCCTTGAGAGCCCCAGGGAGAGGAGCAGGCAGCAGGACAGCCAGCAGTGAAGCATTGTCCCCTGGTCTGGCAAACTCCTTGGTTGGGGACTACTTAAGTCCCCAGGGTCCCAGACCAGGGAGGTCCAATGCGTGTGTATGTAATCATGAGCTCTCCTGGGCAAAACCCACTTCCTCAGATGAGCAGAGGAAGTGGGTTTAGCCCATCAAAGTTCATGATACTTTAAATATATATATATTTTTAGTCCTTAAGGTGCTACAAGACTACTCATTGTTTTCTGGCTTACAGTTTAACACTTTCAGGGGCATACAGCTGTTGTGAATCAGTCAGACTATACAAAGTGTATGTATACTAATATCTTCACGATTAAAGGTAAGAGCATAAACAATACTGTACAGATCATACAAAACAATAAAATATGCTAAACGCCACATCCTTCGCTCACTCATCCTTCCCATGGGAGATCTTAAGGGGACTACTTGTGTTCTAGCAAGCAGGATCCTCTGTTCCTTCAGCAACCTGCCTCATCTTAATCAGGTACAAGATGACTCTCCCCAAGTTTCCCCCTCAGGGTCTGTTTGTAGGTTTTTGCTGGGACTCTGGTCATCTGCTTCTTTTGTTCCCCTAGCAATTTTCCTTTATTCTCACACCCTTCTTTTGCCAGCAAGAGGCTGCGTCCAACCTGACACCCACCCTAAGTTTCCTATGGGAGCTAGCAAAGGTGGGAACATTAGTGCAAACACATACACACCCCACATTTTAATCACTATTTGTGTAAACATGCAATAATTTGGGAATTTTAAGAAAAAGCAGTCTAATGTAGGCCAAAGAGAACTTTCTCTGTCTTGTTTAATTTCACCACTGAAATTACAAATTTTGTTCTGACAGGGCTATTTCAAAGAGGTGTGTGTGTGTGTGTGTGTGTGTGTGTGTGTGGTTTTAGTTATATAATTTAATGAGAAATGTCTTTGATGTTTGGTTAGTTGCTTTAGAAATCTGATGGCAATTAATCCCATTGCTGGAGGGGAAAATAGACACTTTAATAGGATTTGAACCCTGAACATTTTAAAGCAGATATACTTTTGAATAGCTTACATTGTCATTTGTTAATAACTTGTATGTCTCTGGACATTCTACAGGCCACTAGAGAGCTCCCATGTTGTCCAATTAACCTAATAAGGATATATTGATAAAATACAAATGCATCTGACAAAGTGGTTTTTACCCACAAAAGCTTATGCCCAAATAAATCTGTTAGCCTGTAAGGTTCCACAGAATACTTCATTGTTTCTGCAGATAGACTTAACATGGTTACCCCTCTGAGACTTGAAATAGTGTCTAATTCAGTTTTCAATTATGATCTAAATTACAATATGAACAATTAATGAAAATCAGATGAACTTTTTGAGCAAAAATGTTTAAATATTTTCATAAAATGCTGAGTTTAGATTTGTACATTTTGGAAAATGATCAATTTTGACACTGACTAAAAATTGTTTTGAAGTTAACAAAGACTGAAAATTTATATGTAAGCAAAAAAACAATTACTCTATCACACAAATTGCTTTTAATCTTCATCTGCTTGTTGAAGAAAACTCTGGCTGGAATATAGAAAAATTCTTGTTCTTACTATTTGAAGGAGAATTGACTAGGTTCATCTCAGGATCCTGTGAGAGAGAAGCAAGGATTTGACTCAAATATTGGCTGTAGGAAGGATTAATAACATTAAACAATTTTGCTAAAAAAATCCATTCATCTTAAGTCCTTTTAAAACTATTTGTATGCACTCACATCAAAACTAAAAATAGATTAGAAGTTTTGTGATGCAGTGTTTTGAAACAAGACAAGTAGTGTTGACTGGAGCAACCTACAGTATATTCCTATCCCTCAAAACAATGTATATTAGCACTACTTTGCTTCCTGAAATTCCATGTAAAATATGAAACACAAACGTGTGTGTCAAAATAAGAGCCACTAATACTCATCTATGCATATTGTTTCTTTGTGTCCCATTGTTGAATAATCCATAATAAAATATTGGACAACAAAATGTTAACAATTGAAATTGTGATGTTTAACTATTGAGTTATCACTTTGAGCAATAATTAATGTAAATGGAAACATTCTTACTTTTTATATTAAGAAATAAAAATACAGCTACATATCACTATTTTTCTTTTATGTTAAAATCCATCTCAATTATTTATATGATCACAAGGACTTTTGATAAGGCTGTATTTTAATCTTAGTAGATGCTCTCAATACACTGGGGAAGCTCTGAAGCTGAGAGGTAGGACACTTCATGCATGGACTGGACACAGATTATATAATTTATGGTATAATGCACTGCCCATTAGATTATATAATTATGGTTGGAAAAGTGCCTATAGTATAAAATCTAAAAATGGTACTTTCTTAATCAAAAGATCAGCTCCTTTGTCACCCTACATCATCAGAGATATAGCTGCTTGCTTTCGTGGTGGATTTTTTTTTTTAATCATTACTGTTTCCTCCCATTATTGTATACACTCTGTAGACTTATATTAGAATGAGCTGGTTTGTCTTCTGGCTTGGAGAGTTCAACTGAACTGCCAATGGTGTTTCAACTACACACGTTTGCTGATGCCAGAACAAGTGTGACCATCTCAGATACCAGGCTAAATTTGCAGATGTGATAGTGTGGGAGTGGGAAGATTTTGTAGTGGAGCAAATTTGATATGAAGATCATTGATAAATTTGGGATTCCATAATTCCTTTCTTTGGTAGAGCTATGTTTTAGCTGGCCACCGCAAAACAATTTCTTCTCTCCAGAAGCTAGGCATGCTACTGCTACCACATTAAGATCCTAGTAGCCAGACAGTTAGGCCAACAGCTGCACAGGGCCCCTAGGCAAGGCAGTGGGGCTGTTCACAATCCTGGAAGGGGCAGAGCCTCAGGCGGAAGGGTCAGAGCTAGGGCTAGGCAGCCCTCAACACCACCCTAGTTGTGGTGTGGACTCTGGAGTAGTGCTGGGGATAGGGGACTTAGAGTGCAGGAGGAGGCTCTGGGCTGGGATTGAAAGTTTTTTATTGTGACAAGGGGATCAGGGCTGGGGCAGAGGGTTGCAGCAGGGGTGCTCAAGAGTGCAGGCTCTGGGCTGTGCTTTCCACCTCAAGCAGCTCCTGGCGGCAGCAGCAGCAGCATGTCTCCCTTCTGGCCATCTTCTGTGTGCTCCTCCCCCTCCACCCGCTTTGCAGCCATCACCCCTGCAGCCACTGGTGCTTGGGGCAGAGGCAGCACACACAGCTCTCTAGCTGCCCCAATGCTCCCTGCAGCTCCTGGGAATAGCGAGCCATGGCCAATGGGAGCTGTGAGCAGCCATACCTGCAGACACTTAGGTAAATAAAGCTTTTGGCAGCCTTCCAGGGGCTAACCCTGGTGATCCATGTCCAGTCCATGAGCCACTTATTGCCTTGCCCATCCCTGCCATTGCCACAACTTTAAGTGACACAATCTCTCCAACTAGCTTGAAGCTACTTCTTTTAGTGAAGCCTATTGAGAAGGCTGTTTCCAAACAAAGTCTTTAAGGCTCTTTCATCTCAGTGAATTTAAGCATAGATCTGTCTGGTACAGAAACTGCAGTGATGTTGGTGGTTTGTGTCCTATGGAAAATGGATGGAGAACATGTGTTCATGTTGATTATTTTATGCCTATCACCTGTTTTTGACATGTTACTCTAAGATACTATTTGCTGTACTTGTAGACCCTATGTCAGGGCTGCCGTTCTGATCCACCAAGAAGTGACCTGTTAATAGTTGTCAGAACTAGAAGTACAACTCTGGCATAGGACTCCAGTCTTGGGATCAGATTGTCAAAACTATGGGAATCCTGATTGATTCCCTTCTATTTAAACAAAGTAGAGGAAAAGGAAGGTAATTCCTGTAACTGGGTTTTCCCCTGCTAAGGGTTATATGGGCTTCCTCCCTCTGTACTACCTATTCCTGCTGCCTGACGCTGGCCTCTATGGTAACCTGACTTTGCTTGTCTCTTGTTGTTCTAAGTGCCCTGATCTGTTGGTTTTGGGGGGAATCCCAAAGCGTGTAATATTTGGAAACTGATGATCTACTTTGAGATTCCTCTCAAGCAGAGTTCTGACTGCTTCACTGTGAACACAGCTTGGAATACGTATTAGCATATGTGTGGAACACCGCTTTTGTTTTTCCATCATTTCTAATCCTACAAGTATTAAGAGTGGCTTACACAGTTACTAGGCATATATTTGGACTAGCCAGGTGAAACCAAGTCCAACCCAGACAAGATTATGGGAATCTACAGGAGGCATCCAGAAGAAATACTAGCAACCTATTTCCATCATTGCTTTGTGAGATTTATTGTTCCTGTTTCAAATTTGGGGATTGTTGGATTCCCCACTTGTTCCTAAATGTCCAGGTAATTAGTTGGGATGTTAGCAAACATTTATTTTTGTAAAAGTGTAACTTCTGAATTTCTTACACAGAGGGGCAAGTCAATACCATACTACAAAATATTAGAGAACATGTTGGGAATAATTCTTAATTGAGAAGGGGGTTGATTATGTCCTAAATCCTCTGTATCCCTAATTTCTGCTTCTAGAATACACTTAAAAATGCTGCATTTTAGTTCCTTGCTGCTGTTCATTTTGATTTTTAGCTCAGTCAGTAGCAGCAGCAGCAGGGAGTAATTTTAAGCGCATATTGTCAATACATATTGTTTCTCCTTCACAGTTATTTTTTAACTATTGCTTCTCACTCTGCTGGGGTTGGAGAAATATTCTGGAAATATTTTCTTTTTTATATACTGGCAATGTGTAAAATAAGGCAAGAACCTGAAAATGGAGAGGTATCCCATGATCATTGGGTGGGTGGGTGTGTGTGTATAAAAATAAATATAAGTAGAAGGTTCATGGCTGCAGTGCACTCTGATATACACATCAACAGTTACTGGTGTATATTCTAGAATAACTGAGTGCATAGCATGGGAGCATAAATAAGGAACACACTCTGACTTGAGGGGATTTACTGTGGACAAAAGATTAATGTGAATGTTGAAATGTGTAATCCAGTTCAAAGGGCAAGTTCAGTTTTGTATATGTCTTGATCTGTTAAACAATCTTCAATAAAGTCTCCTGAATAGACTAAAATCATAGTACTCGTCTGAACAATATCCATAAGGTTTTTTTTAAACTTAAAATTCCCAAATGTATTTCCTATTACATTGTTCAGAATATTTAAATTTGTTCAAAGTGAATAGCTAAATCTAAAGACATGAGAAGTGCCTCTAAGCCAGGGCTGGGCAAAATACAGCCCGTGAACCAGCTCCAGACTGTGCTGGATCCGGTCAGCATGGCGCCTCAAAGCCTCGCACATAGTTCAGAAAAGCAGCTGCAGGGCCCTGTTTAGTCTTTGAACAGTTGAGACCGGGGCAAGAGGAGGATAAACTTTGATTGCTGCCCCCGCCCCTAGCACAGTCCCATTGGCCATGAAGAACAGGCAGCACACACAATGTCCCCTTCTCCCCCCGCCCCCTGGGCTTGCATCTATTTACAGATACACATGGCCCCTGTAGCCTGCCTGAGAAACCTGCTGGGCTGATGGCTAAGAGTAGCCCTGGTAAGTCTCTTGGCCAGAGCCTGCCTCTGGCTCCCTAACTCCTCCCTCACCCCAGTCCTCTTTCTTCCCAGATGTTTCACCCCAATCCCCTGCCCCAGGTCACAACCCAAACCCCTGCACCCCAATCCCTTACCCCAAGCTCCTTTCTGCACCTAACCTCCATCCCAGACCCATTAATTTAATGGAAGAGTTCAGCCCTTGTCCATTTTCCAAATTCTTGGAGTGCCCTCACATAAAAAATGATTGCCCCCCCCTTTCCCTGTGCTAAGCTAAATAGCACATGGCATAGTTTTTGCATAATGAGAGGATTGACCCAGCCCTATGTGAGTGGTTGTGGTGTAAGTTGCTCTAATTCAGAGTGTGGTTCTCCATACCTATGTAAACCTTTGGCCCAAAAGGACCCCCAC